>NC_084762.1:64419297-64732797 GCF_028858725.1 Colius striatus
ACTATCCTTGCACCTCACATCATGTGCTCTGAAAAGATATTATGAAGGCCTTTTTTTTTCCTCCTCTTTTACAACAACTTAAAGTGTCTCATCAACACACAAAACTGGATTATCAGGAGCCAGATCTAGTTTAAAAAAATAAATAAGTCTCTTAAGTAAAGCCCTTGAAGTCCAGATTCATGCAGTTTAATTAGGATGTGAGCTACAAAGTAATTCAGAAAACATCTAAAGTTTAAATGTAACAACTTGAAATTAATTCTTCTTGGACGTTTAGCAACATTGGTACTAGCCCACCAAAGAGGTTACAAAGAACATTAACTCTCTCACAGTAACACTAAGTCCAAAGACTACTGTAGTATCATGCACAAATCCAGAAACATCCACTCTTAGCGTAAAGATAATGCAGTTACATACTTTTAAAAAAAACATGACTGTGATACCCCAAGCCCACACATGTTGATTACAAAAGGCATACTACAACTGTTTCTGAAATTAAGCATTTAAAAGGAGTAGTTTCAGAGAGAGAAAAGCCTTCCCTGTACTTAGATGTGAATACAGGAAAATGGTTTTTTGGCAGAAAATTCTTGAGAATTAGCAGCAACATACATAGCAGGACAAAGTAAAATAGACTAACACTTTTCTGACAACTTTAACTCTCTCATTTGTAGAATCTTTTAAACTTGGGACTTGGTGATACCTCAGGGAAGTCAACCTCTCCATAGTCTTAACATATGGATAGATCAAAAAATCTTAAAGTATTCTCGCAATTAAAAACATTTTCCACATCAGTCTATCACTGGCATTTATAGTTGGAATAATTTTCTTCACAGTAAGAGATTCAGGCAAGTTGAATAAATTATCTCAATTTCTTATTCTTCACTAAATAAATAAAAGAATTCTTTCTGTACCCAACTTACTTGTCTCCACTGATCTTTACTGAACTAAACATGTAATTCTTTCAAGTCATTGCAGATTGCCATCAAAACACCCATTGGTAGGTCCACTCAGCTTGACAGAAGGAAATACTCTCTCTTAATCAGACACATAGTTGAAACAACAGTAGTTTTTCTACAATCAAACTTCAACTGTGATCCCTTGAGAAGTGGTCTTTACGCTAATAATAATTAAAAAAAAATCCACTGATTTAAACGTTTTTCTTGTGTGCTTATTCAAGTGTCACACTAGTGCAAGTCAAAAATATTTGCACAGTCAAAATACAGCTACAGCTTCTCTTTCACAGTAAGAGAAGGAACACAAGTAAAATGTCTATTATATCCTATAGGTATCAGAGACTGTTTGGTCCAGTGATATCCAGAAGTCACCTTTTCACATGCCATTAGAAAAGTAGAAATAGTATTTATCATTCGCAAACTCAAATAATTGTCAAAAAAATCTCATGATTCAGTTGATTAAACACTTACACAAACAAAAACAAATTCCAAACCAGCCCACACAGTGCAATCCTGGTGCAATGACATAATACCTAATGTCTAAAAGGTACTGAATTTGTTTCATTTGGCATGGTTTTTTGTTAAACATCTGTGTTATATATTCTTCACTTTCCTTCTGTATTCACGGGCTCATTCCTTTCTTCATCTTTCTAGTGATTAATAAAAACCTTACTTGATCTTTTTCAAATCTGTTAATTTCAAACAATGAACCATGGGCAATTTCACTTAAATGTTTGTGCCTTTCTTCCATATTGAGCCTTAGTAGTTATTATTTCTTTTCACTTTTATATTTTCTACAAAGTCTTTTCAGTCTTCAAGTCACTGAACAGCTCCTCTGTAGTCATACTGACTTTTACTATTTTTTGTGTACTTTTTCCATATTGAGACAGCTTGCTACTGTAACAGAGCATTTTCTTCTAGCAATTTGTAGCCTTTCAACACTTAATTCTCAGGAGTCCTTTACTTACAGATCTCCAGCTATGCTGACAAATTCATATCTAAAGTCAATACCATTATTATTTTTGCCTTTTTTTCTTACTATGAATCAGGAACATCATTCTTCTAACCACATACTCAGGTTTGCTTTCAGTGTCTCAGCCAGTTCCTTTAACTAAAAATACAAGCTAAGGTGGCTACTCACTCCCACAATAACCTCCAAACCTCCAAGTGCTCAAGGCCAGGTTGGATGGGGCTTGGAGCAATCTAGTCTAGTGGTAGGTGCCCATGGCAGGAGGGGGTAGAACTAAATGGTCTTTAAGGTCCTTTCCAACCCAAACCATTCTATGATTCTATTAAAGTGACGTTTTCTATGCATTTATACACTTTTAGGAGCAATAAAGCAAGCTCTTGAGTGCTTGTTGTATTGATCTTCGTATTACAAGATCATCTTTGCAATGTTTCTTCTGATTCCTCACAAGATTTCACAGAGAATGTCTATTTCTATTAAAAAAAAAAAACTGGGAAAAAACCTCACAGACTGCAATAAAGAACTTATTCACATAAAAGAGAGTGAATTCATGACATACAAGCAACCTTAATTTGATCTTTATTTTTGAGAGAGAATTTCATATTTAAACATTCTTATAACACAACTTCCAAAATTGAAAAGTATCAAATTGGCTAAAAACATTCAGTAGAGAGAAACAAAATAGGTGAACAAGGAAGATCAGAAACCTAAAACTGGATTACACCACAATCCTTCAACTAAAGGATTAACCACTTGCAAAAGGTAAAGAGTAATGACATAACCAGTAGTTTACACAAGTATTTTTTAAAAAAATGAAGTAATTGAAACAAAAATTATTTAATTTATCTACCTCTAGAGGTAGATGATTCAAGGATGAAATCAAAGACCACAGCTTAACAGTGATCCAAACATAAGTTCCAAAAGAAAGTTTATTCAAGTACTTGAGACATCACTGACACAGGGATGGCTTGTATTCTGTTGCTAATTCTATTGCAGTTATCCTCCACAGATTTTTCTAAAGTGTCAAGCTCATATGACTTCCCAAAGCACATACAGTAAAGTACACAAAACTATCTGGGTGTCAGTAAAATCCTACCAGGTCCCCAAGCAGCTTACAACCACCTCTATCATTTTGATCCTGATAGGTAACACTCACTATCGTGGTTCAAGTTAAAGATATCTTTGAAGCCAATAGCTTCTAGCACCTTTGCTAAGCAAAAATACATGCTCCTCTTTCTCTAAACTGGCACATATCTCACTTGGCCACCTCTGGAAGGGGTGTGGTAACAGTTCAAATGCCACAATTGAATTCTCACTTCTGTTGATTCCTGATGAATCATACAAAGAAGCAGAAGACAGGACAGAAGCATATAAAAAGATGCAGTATGTGAAAAGGGGGAGAGGGTAGGATAGAAGAAGAAGTGAAAGTTGGCAATGTAAGTATTTCAGGATGCATTTCCTAGAATCGGATAGTTTGATTACTGTGCACCATTGAGCTAGACGTTATATATAACATAAGCACTTATTACCAGATACAAAATTATTTCACTGCTCTCTGTATCCCTGTCAACTACCTCAGAAAGCAAGAGCCTATATTCCTAACGCGTATGACAATATCACCATCATATTCCCCAAAACCAAGAATTTCTTTTTTTTTCTGATTTTACCACAAGACCCATCTGGACACGTTCCTGTGTGACCTGATCTAGGTGGACCTGCTTTAGCACAGGGGTTGGACTACATGATCTCTAAAGGTCCATTCCAACCCCTGCCATACTATGACTCTATGATATCAATAGATTTTTAATGATAATCTCTCACAATGCAAAAGTGCAAGATGATTTTTTTCCCCTCCCATGAAAACTTATTTAGATCTTGTAGGTAGGGGAAAACTATCTTTCCCAATGCCTTCAGAAAGAAGTATAACGATACTAGCTGTCCATTTCCAGTTCTAGGTCCATTGTCTTACAAAAGCTTTGCCCCTCCCTTGGAAAACTCCAGCCTAATGTTAAAATTTAACAAAGCAATATGCAAACAAAAACATATGTACAGTGAAAAAGCAAGGTATTCTTATTTAAAGGGGTCACTGACAAGTACGAATTTTGTACACATAGTTGAGAGCAACCAAGACAGCCAATGAATACTGTTTCAATTAATGTATTATACTTCATAACTGGAGTGGGCGAATCCTACATACACTGTTACATTGGCTCTGTTGATTCAAAGTAAAATATTAACGCCATAATCCAATCAAGTTCAACTGTGTGCTGATACTCCTGGTTTATCATCTCCTCAGAGCTGAAAACGCAAACGTGGTAAATGATACAAGGAAAACAAAATTAAAGAAAGATAAGTGTATTTATTCAGTTGTCTTTCCTTATTTTGAATATTCCACTTTTTGGTGTTTCTACAAATGCTGCACAAGATGTGCCGTGTCTTAAATGGGTAATATCTTCAATGAGTAAACTAAATTATGAGCTTAAGTAAAGTGCTTCACCTAAGAACAACCCTTAAGACAAACTTGAAAGTTCATTTTAGAGACTCTCTTTCTTTTTTAAGGAAAGGAAGAAAAGTTGAACTGATTAAACTAAAAGGAGAATCAGTACAAGACAGGATATATCAAAGGCACGCTAAGAGATTGGTAAAAAACAGCTAGGGCAAAAGCAATTGTTCTCTGCCAGTACAGTAGAAACCTGTCAATAGAGCAAAAAGTAAAAAAAAACCACAAACACCCCAACAAATAAAAAACCAAGCAAACAGCTCCCATTCATTTAATTTCTGCTGGCAGAAACATGCCATCATCACAAGTTCTTTTACCACTAAAACAAGTTGTTGATGGGCAATGAAGTTGGAATACCATGACTTTTTCATCTGGAGTGGTAGGGACTCTACTAGCCATGCTTGGTTAGGCAATACCATGAAGACACTGAAAGATGGAACAACTTCATAGACTTAGAAATTACAAGTGTCTAAGATATCTGCAATTAAATTTAGTTCTATTTCTATGCACTTTAATTCCCTTCTTTTTGTGTAAATGATGTAAGAAAGGAGTAACCTTCCAAGGCCAAGCCTTCCTAGACACTGTAAACGCAAATCTTAATCTGGCTTGGAGATCAAAAAGAAAAAAAAAATTAACTCATGATTAAAAGTTAAAAATTAACTCCACAGGGGCTCCACTATCCTGTGAAAGTTGCTGCACCCTAGGAAGACCTAGAATATTTCTTCAGTAACTACCAATGTCTCTCTTCCACCCAAAGATTTAAATGTACAAACTGTTAGCATAAAAGCACTGTCAGTACTGTGATGAAATCTTGGCAAAAAATTTACATTTCACTTATGTGCTACAGGCTGCCACCTCCTCTCTCATTCAAGTTACAAAATGTTTCACAAAAAAACTCCTTTCTGTTTTGAAGAAATTTTTGGCATGCAAAAGCCAGATCTTTCTCAAGCACCCCCCTGAATGGAGGAAAATGGTAACCTTGTACCAGAACAGGAGGTGTTGTTAACAGGCGGCAACAACAGTGTTGTTACAACACCGCCATGTTGATTCATAACCAAAGCTGTTGTTAGTCTGCTAGTACAACCTATTAGTCTGTGAGAGTAAGACCATTAACAACCCTATCTTCAGTATTTTGATTCTTCCTTTCACACATTTCTTACCTAAATGTATCTGAAATGCAGAATATGAAGTTCTAAATACTAGGTAGACTGTCCGGCTTTGCAAACACAACTCCTCTACAGAAAAACATGTTTTAAACAGCACAAGTATTGCTGGAACTAATTGCATGTTACTCTCTAATTAGAAACTTAACTTTAAATATAAAAAAGCTCTCAAGCAGAAAAGAAATAAAGATAAAAAACTGTGACATTCAAGAAAAAAAATACCTGCTACAGTCCATCTTGCTACTTAGAAAATATAAAGAAAAGATTATATTTCCTACAAATAAAATATCCTTTGTTTCTTAATCAATCATGTCATTCAAGAAAGCCCCTGCAGAGTATATCCCATAATTCAGGTGAAATCATTGGCTCAGACTCCAAAACTCAGAAGGCAGCATGATACTTGATTATCATAATCCCGTGTCAATTTTTATTAATCAAAGTTCTTCTGTTAAGTTTTAAACAAGGCCCAGAGGAGGCAAGAAAGCTAATTGTCTGGATGTGCTCAATTAAAGCTTTAGCAGGACACATAACAAAACAGATTCACAAAATACTCTGTCCATAAAAAAATAGTACTAGGATTTGAATTTGAAGAATTGTTTTTCGGTTTTATTTATTTTTAGCTGAATATCAGGATTTCAATCTGTACTGAGAATGCAGAAGCAGATTAGTCTCCTCCTTCCCATTTCTAATAAAACATGTCAACATCTGGCAACCCAGTTCTAATGTTACTTTCCCAGACCAATCCATACTTGAATATCAGGCATTTTCTCTGTTTTTAATGGAATAAAAAGGCAATGCATGAATCTTTTTAACAAGTCACAAATCATTTTCCACCATTAATCTTTTGTCCTTCTGAGCATTTAAAAATTTCATTAGATTATGAATTGGGGGGTAGGAAAAAGGACTGTTTGATTTATCATTTCAATAACAGAATATTATCTTCACATGCTTCAAGATATTCTAAAATATTTGACTATAAGGTCAAAGCAACATAGTCCTCTCCTAACAGGAATAATATGCTTGACCTAAACTCACAAAGTTACAAGATCAACTTGAAATCAAAACTACAGTATAATTAAAGATAGACCAAAAACTACACACACACATACCACTTCATACTCCAAGGCCTGGAAAGCTTTTTCCCAGATAATAATTTTTTTTTTTACAGTGAATATGTAATTTTAAAGCAAATTAGGCAAAATGCACTAATAAAGAATAAAATGAAACAAACAGCTAGTAATCTCCTTTATAAACAGAGTCTTCAAACGTACCAACACTCAGCACAAGTCTTGTACTAAAAAGTCAAACAAATAATTTTATCTTTCAAGGACATCTTATTTAAACTGCTCCAGTGCAAGGGCTGGCACAATAAGGGCAACCATATGTCTACCAGGGAATTTCTCATCCTTATAAAATGCATTCCAAAGGTTGATAACCAAGATGTAACGTTCTGTATCCTGACAAAAAGCCTTTTGGAAAGAAAAGGGACAAAACGTTGGAATGTGCAAACTGTAACAAGATTTAAATACTCACGAGATCTGTATCCCTAGATATAATGGGCAGAGAATTTATAACTTAGGAAACCTCGGTTCAATAGGTTTCCTTGTCCCTACTCATTATTGGCAACTAATTTCTAATCAAGAAGAAATAAATAAATCTATATGAAGAAGTAGCACAAAATTCAATGAAGCATTTTATTCCAGTGGACTGTGAGAGGCAAGATTTGCTACATTCTGGTAAACTATTATCAAATTTATTGATACATATACAGGATTTTTTTCTTGAGGCTGATCAAGCAGTGTTTATAATTAAGGTGAATAAAAAAGATGATAAACAACTTTGTATTTGCAATCATCCACAGAGAAGCAACTATTTTTAATACTGTCTATAAACTGATGAATAGCTCATATTCTCAATCAGATAATTAATTATAAAAACTAAAGTGTTCCACAATTTCTGTTCCACCACTGTTAACTTCAGTCCTTTCTTTTCTAACATGTTAATCCTGCTCCCAGGAAGATAAGTGAAAGGATTCTCTCCCTTCTTTCCCTGCCACCCAGTATCTGTTTTCATCCCAGTGATTAAGGTCACCTCAGAGGAAAAACAAACAGAAACAAAGAAAAAAACCTGCAAATGCTGCCATGGATTCCAGAATACCTTTTGAAAGCCCTCAACTATCAAAAAGAGGCAGAAGACAGGTTACTTGACCTTCATTCTATCACAAAAGGTTGCTTATTGGCTCTTTTTAGTTTAAAAATATTTAACCTATTTATTTCATTTATTAAAACAAATGAAAATTTTTAAAAAGCTATAATAGGCTTCAGTGACTGAGCAGTAGTGCTTCTCCCTCCCTTCACAAGGCAAAATCGCAACCCCCAGCTGAGTTTGGTCACAGTCCTTAACTACTTCAAAACCATGCAAAATGCATGAATATTTACAAATATTTATTTATCTCCTCTGTCTCGGTGGAAACTTTAGCCTGTAAACTGCTCAAAAGCTTGTCTCAGTTATAAATCAAGGCTATGTAAGAGACATGATCACTACATCACACACATTGGATTCTGTGAATTGTACTTGTTGAACACAGGCATAACTATGGGTAAATTCAATGGAAGCTGTGACTTCTCTCTTTCATATTAATAGAGGTAATTTAATCACATCATCTAATACAGCCCATACCTGTATGACACAGTGACGATCCTTTAGTCTGAAAGCCTTAGCTCAGTAGAATTTGAGCAAACAATTAAAGAAAGTGCTTGATCACCGAGTTTCACACATTGTTTGAGCTAAGCTGCTTTATTTTATTAATTACAAAATCACAGAGCTTTTCAAGGGAACAGCTTAACAAGACAACATTCCCCGGCTTTTGCAAATCTATTCTCTTTTCCCCTTCTCAGAGCCTGGTTAGGCCTAAAAGCAAGTACAAGACATTATAAGTACAAGACTCTGAGCAAAAATATTTTTAGTCAACTGAAATAACCATACTTTACAAGAAATATGTCTGCTTTTACTTTCCTGATGAATATGTGTATCATTTAAATGAGAGAATAACATTCAAAGTGACAGGTTGAAAGTATTTGTGATTTTCTATATTTTAGCTATGTGGTTGGTCTATTTGGAAGAAAGATCTGCTGATAACATTCAGGGACATATTGGTTTCATTAAACTTTGCCTACTATTGCTTTCTTTTTCAGAAATTGATTCTTTCATTCTAGCTCAAAAACTGTGCAGTTGCCAAACAGCAAAGTGTTTCCCAAAACTCTGTTTACACAGATACAAAAAAAACCAAAGCAACTGAGACTCCTTTGGGTCTAAAGCCATAACTTTTATTTCACTTACCTTTACTGACTTCAAGATGATAAATTTTAAAATTCACTTGATATTCAACTAACTTTAAAAGTTTATTAAAGAAAACATCATTAAACTAACTCATCTTGCTATTATAGCTATAAATTTTGCATTTATCGGATTTTACCGTAGCATGGCTATATGCCAAAGCTAATATACCACATACCAGAACAGACTGATAACTGAAGGTTACATAAAGGACTAACAAACTCTTAGCAGACAAGAGAAACACTTTTTAATTTCCACTCACTCTGGTCTCAATTCTAGTACCTGCATTTTTCAGTTTAACAAATGATTGAAATTTTTATCTTCAACATTTCACCAATGACACTACTACCTAATGGTTACTAACTACCATTAACTTTATTGTGTTTATATCCTCAAATTGACTATATAGTTAAAAGTAATCACTCCTTTTCTATCTATTTTAAATATCTTAAATTTTAAACAACACAAAGAGCATCCCATACTGTAATATCTAACAGCACAGAACACATGTGCCTCATCACTGGAATTCCAGTAGACTGAAAGCTTTCTCACTTAAGGTTGGGTTAGCTGGGGATTTTTTGGAAGAGATATGAAAATAATTTAGAACAGTTTCTTGGAAAAAGTTGTCCAATAAATGAATGGAAAATTATTTCCAAATTATTAAAGAAAAATGCAGTCAACATTGAAGAAAGATTAAGCAATAAGTAATTTTTCTAAGAACTGCTGGACACACAGAACTTACACTAAGACTAGACAAGCAAGAAAATAATAGAATTAAGGAAGTTTAACCAAAAGTGTGTGGAATTCTTCTTGTTACTTCCATAGCCTGTACATATTTTTACCTATCCCTTACCCCACTGGCTGAAAATATTGAGGCGAAACTTGTGGGAAACTTGTATTGCTACTGGCTTGTGTTCTATGATATAAGTTCCTGGTGATCTCAAACTGTAACATGAATTCTGCATTGTCATCTAGCAAACGTTTTATTAAATGCCTGTTTAGACCTAGATTTACAAAAGAATCTATTGCTGGAACAAGACTTTTCAAGTCACAGTTTTGATGTGTGTGTGTATTTTAATGTCAGTTAATCAATGGGCAATTTTCAAGGGAAAAAAAAAAAATCCTGGTAACACAAATGCATGGTGAAGGCTAACATTCTACACTCTTTACTAAAACTGTTTGTGTCATAACTACATTAGGACACATACAAAACTCACATGTCTATCTTTAATGAAAAGATGAGAGATTATTTTGTAGATAAAACGTAAACTGAAAACTGTTCCCATAAATGCATTTGTGACAGCTGTTTAAATATATCCGATTAATTCAGGGTTTGAAGTAACCTGTAACTAAAAATGAAAGGTGGGAAAGGTAAAACAATAGTAATTAAAACATCAATATTATGGATAAAGTCAACCTTTGAAGTTTAAGATGCAAATAGTTGACACGAGGGTTGAAGAAAAGGTCTTAACTACCTAACATTTTGTATAACAATGATATATTTTTCCACGTACTTTCAACTGAATTTCCCTGTTGGGTTTTTTTTTTCACCTCTTCTTCTATCCTTAATGCAAGTTCTGTGTTTTCAGCTGTTCTGAGAAAAACTGTTTATTGATTATTGTTTCTTCAGCACTTGCTGCATTTTAATGTTATCTGTTGCTTAAAGACTTCAGATTACTAAAGATGGTATACCAAAGTAAATTCATTCTATTCACTTGTTCTATCTTTCTTTTTAGGAAAGGAGTTGAATAAGCCTACGCTTTTTCTGGGGAAAAAAAAAAAAAAGCTTTTCCTTTAAGGTTTGTTCAGGGGATTTTTTTATTTGGTTGCTGGGTTGGAGTTTGGGGTTTCAAAAAAAATTTAACATTTCCTGAAGTTATGCAAATCTGGTTTAAATCACTCTAGAGGTGGCAAATTAGCCACCACTTCAGATACCACTATGGTTGGGAAACAAAACACAGCATCTCGTCAACACTGGCATTTACTTTTTGTGTGGACATTGAGACAAAAGATAACAATAAATTTAAATTAAACATAAAGGTTCAATCTCAAAACTTTTACAAGTTAGTATGCATAAATCAAAACACAGTAGCTCTTCAAGTTGATGTTCAGTGTCAATGGCAAAGGGAGGTGATTTGTTACAGTTTCAAAACTTTCCTTGTAAGGATGACTTAGAATAGTCCAATCAGATAACTCTAGCACTCTAAAGTCAATCAGAGAAATTTTGGCTGGTTTTAAAAATAGGATGTAATTAACCTAGGGCATCATACATTGTTGTATGATATATGTCAGTTTAAGAAGTAACTAAAACTTTTAACAAACCACTTCATATTTGTGATAACAATAATATGTAACTGTCATAATGGTACGGTGATACACTACTGGGACAGCTGGAGAGACTGCAGTAAGTTGAACTAACATTTCAGTTAAACATTATGTACAGCATTTTTAAATACGTAATCAAAAAAAGGACGTCGCCTTTTATGTCAAGCAACTTGCATATTAAACATTAGCACTAAAAATAATAAATTAAATGATCCCGAATAAAAAAATACTTAAAATTATATACAACAGTTTCCTCCCTTTGTAAAGTGTTTTTTGCACTCAAGATTTAATGAATAGAATTATTCAAAGCCTTGAAAGCTTGGGAAAGCGTCTACTACTGAGAAACTTACTAACTGTTCACTTTAATTTTTCATTTATATTTCCTGTTTATTCAGGAAAAAAAAAGTCAACCAAAAAAAAACCCCAGACAACTCCTTTTCCAATTTGCTACATTAAACTCAGGAAAAAGTAATCAGAACAATATACAGATAGCAACATATAGACAAAAAACAAACAAACAAACAAACAAAAAACCTCATATATTTCCTTAAATCTTTCACCAAAAACAACAGAACACCTTTTAAAAATCGAAAGTGTAATCTTACAGCTGGTATTTCTAAAATGAAAGCAATGACTTACCATGGATATATTTTCAGGAAGTATTACCCTCCAGACATAACTTATCTTACTTTTAGACAACATTAGTCACCCATTTATCATAAACAACTTAATTTTATTTGTAATAAAGATTAACCCTTTACAGAGGGAGCAATGGGAAGTAGGGCGAGGCAAGCTGTAGAAGGTCTTTCACTTAGCCAGCAACAGCAACACAGCACAGGTTTACATGTCCCACAGAGTGCCTGCTTCAAGTTTCACAACAGTCATTTCCCTATAGCAGTCACATAGTTTCCTAAAAGATACTACTTAATAAATTGCTGACTCTATTTTGCACTTATGCTTGTGCAAGCCTGAACATTAAAAGAAGAGCATTACAAAAATGCATTTGCCAGACTGAGCTGATAAAACAAAGGCAGATCAGACTGTCCATCTAAGCTACTGCTAAAAGAAGAACATTCTGTACAGTATGTTCAAGTTCTTGATCTCGTTTCATTTCAATCACTCAGACACACCATGCTTTTTTTATGGTTCTAAACATCATAAGCAGAATTTTTACCACACAAAACTCAAGTCCTTGACATCCTAACTCTTTTCAGTTATGCTAAATCCAGTCTATTGGGACATTTAAATTAATTTCATTCACTTTGTATGCTCTTTCTAGGCTGTCCATTACTAGTGACAAAACATATGTTATACTGGACCAAAGTGAAAAACAGAAAAGAAGAAAATTAGCAGTTTGAGAAAGAAAACAGAAGTGCTAAACCATCTGGATCTTAAAACTAAACAGAAAATCTTAAAAAATATCAAGGAAAAGTAGAGCCATTAAAGGTGAAATAAGGAAAGACAGGGGGCACTGGCACCACCTTTTCTCCTGTTCCAGTGAAAATAAATCACCACCCACTTAGAGGAACACACATTGAAAGTGATCCAATCTTCCAGAGCAACTTCTGCAGCCATTATTTAAGAACTCCTTCGGAGAAGATATGAATAAATAATTCATCTGGAAATACCTGTCAAGCAGCAGGATGTTTCATGCTACCGCAGCTACAACCCCATCCAACCAAGTTAACCAAGACGTTATCTGTCTACAGGATTAACTACAACCGCATTTTGTGGCGAGAAAGAGAACCCCACGGGCAACACAGGCACAGCACTTGGGACAAAACTTGTCAGTACTAGCCCCACTGTGTCCGAGAATTACAATGCTGTAACCCCAGCAACGCCCGGGCAGACGGAGATGTTGCTCACATCCTTAGACACCGTCCTCACGGTGTCACCGGAGCGCGGGGGGTCCGGGATTGGCGAGGTGGTGAGGGTGGTGTCTCCCTGACCACCCCTCTGATGCTGGAAGGAGAGGGATGAGCCCGCAACTCCCCAGGACGGCCAGCGAAGCCGCTCTGCCGAAGGGAGGAGGGACTCCTTCGCCTTTCCCTCGCCTCTCCAGCGAGAGGGGGCATCGCTGCTGAACCTCTCTTCCAAGGCAACTCGAACCCCTTCTCCCGCTCTCCGATGCCTCACGCTGCCCTCCTGCCTTCCCCTCCGCCCACCATCCTGCCCCGCCTGCCCTCACTTTACGACTCCCTCCTCCCTCCCCCGCCGCAGACGGGGGCCCGGCCTCACCCCTCACAGCCTACCCCCGCGGGTCCCAGCTCCATCCCGGCGCCAGGCTGACCCTTTCCTGCCTCCTTGGGCTGGCCTGCGGCAATGAGCGGCGGGCGACTCCCGCTAACCCCGCGGCCGGGCCGGAGCCGCCGCACACCCGAGCCCCTCAGACGCTGCCCCGGCGCTTGCTCCGCCCGCCTCGCGCTCCAGAGCGCACCGCCACGCACATGCCCGGAGGAACGTCTCCTCCCGGATCCGGGCCACCGCCGGTGCTCGGCCTTCCCCGGCGCTGCCCCGGCTCCGCCGCAGGCTCCTCACCTGCATAGACGCCATGATAGATCCTCCCCCTCACCCTCTGCGCCGCCAGCCCGGACCCGCGGAGACGCAGCGCCGCGCGCCCGTCCCCTCCCCGGTCACGTGCCCGAGCCGCCGGTGGGCAGCCGCGCATGCGCGGGGGGAAGGCGGTGCGGCCGGCGCCCTTGGGCTCCTTGCGGCCGTTGGCCGGGCGGTGCCCAACGGGAGGTGCCTCCGGCACTGCCCCGTTCCTGCGGCCGGGGAGGGAGCCCCTGGTCTCCCGCCGCGGTAGTGGTTCTTAGGGCCAGCCGCGCCGCCGGGGATTTACCCACCCTCCCGGCCTTGCTGTTCGGAAAAATTTTTAGATCTGCACGTCTAGAGCCCGTAAGGAATTTGGTTTATGTCGTCTGTGCCCTTTTATGGGTTTCTCCGGACTACCCTCACAGCTGGTGTGTCCCGGAGGGGACGTCGGATTAGGGATCCGCAGCAGAGCAAGGCCCACTTCAGGCTCGGGACTGCGGGGCCGCCGACAGCTTGGTCGTAGGGAAGGCCCCGCCGGCGACCTGGGGTGATAAGCGGCTCTCCTGGCAAGGGGAGCCGTTCTGCTCTGCCTCCTCTGAGGCTCTCCTGGCAAGGGGAGCCGTTCTGCTCTGCCGCCTCTGAGGCTCTCCTGGCAAGGGGAGCCGTTCTGCTCTGCCGCCTCTGAGGCTCCGTCACAGGCCTTCGGATCAGGTGATCTGGTAGTATACAAACTGGCAAGGATGTATTCTAAGCGTTCCGGGTTTGGATTCTACGTTTTCCTTTCCCGGACTGGAATATCCTCTCCATGGCAGCAGATGGTTTTGTGGTAACTGTCGGTGAAAATAAATGCACCACTGGCTGGAATCCATCTGCTTGCAATCAGTAAGTTAAGCAACTTGCAGAAACACTTTCCATAAAGCAGTTATTCCAGCTATAGTATTTCACACCTAATGGGTCCTCAAACCTACAAAATGCTTTTCCAAAGACAAACCTATAAAACTCTGAATCCTAGTGGATATGTAAAACCATGGATTTAATAGAGATACTGATTTTAAAGCTACTTAGAATATCCACCTGTCTGCATATCTCACTGCCAAAAGGACTACCTTTCTCTGTCCCTTCATACCCACATTTTCTGATTGGATTCTGCATTCTGACCAACCCTTTAGGTCACTTTCAGTAGCACCTGTTTTTTCCTTCAGAGATAGCCTACTTGATACACATCCAATTAAATTCTTGAACCATTGTTTTCAGTTTGTATTTACCTTTGAAATATGCTTTAATTTTAGACCTAAAGAAGAGTTATGCATCTGGGAGCCTGCCCACGTTCTTTAACCAAATTATTCAGTGTGACGCAAGATGCAACTTCTACCTACCAGCTTTACCTTATGGTATGTTTCCATGTATCCGCAACTTTGAAGAGGGATAACTTAAGGAAAATGAAAGCACAGCACAATGTGGTATCAGCTTCCAACTTGTATCCAGTATCAGCAGCATTGCTGATATTAAAGTGAGCATACAAGCTTCTGGGATTTGCTTAAAGGGAATAACGGCAGCAGGGGTATGCTTGCCCTGTGGGGTACTTGCAGAAGCAAATGAGCCTCTTAGCTTTGCAGGGATTTGCTGATGAAAGAGTTGAGTATATGTCAATTTTTGAACAGGAGAGGAGACTAGCCTACCAAAAGGAACAATGGAAGAAGTATCATCATGTAAACTGAATCCTATACTTTTTGTCCTCTAAATTCACCCATAATTCTCAGTCAAAAACTATGAGCTCCTGATGCTGTGTGAGCTGGCATTGCTCTACAGACTTCATTTAAATAATACCTAAGTCAGAACGGTCTTGCTGTTTTTTCCCTTTTCATATGCTGTATGATTTTGCAACACTTCAGGTTGCAGAGGATTTATTGCATTGACACTTATACCTGGTAGAGGTTTCTTTTTCTTGCAGTTCTTTAGAACTAACTTAGGGTATTACAGCATTAAGTGGGAAGTTGCAATTTCTGTTTTACTAGATGTTGTTGTTTTGCATGATCCAAACATATGTTTATCCTAAAATATATTTCTTAATGCCATATGCCACAAAAATGGCAAGAACATCAAGCTTAAGCAACGGACATGTGTTCAGCTATAAACATGGACATATTGACTATCAGTGTTGATGTACGCACAATGAGATAAAACTGATTTCAATCCATTACATTCAGTTTCTTAACCCTGTTTCAGAAAACCCTATTGAAGGTCAAATGATAAGGAAAAGCGTAAGTTTGAGAATGCCAGCACACTTCATGGACTGCAAGCTGGTTTTGCATGGAAAGATCACATTTGTAGTCCTAATCTAACTGTAATCAGTATAAATAATGACTTTGACTCTGTGTGGATGAAACACACCTTAGCAAAAAATCACAGCTTTTAACTGGCCTTATGTTCAATAAATCCTTTTTTTTCCACCACACAGAGATTTGCAGTATTAAAAACAAGGCACTTGTGAGATTTTGGACTACAATAATGTTTACTGAGATAGCTATGCTGTTCCTGAGGAGAGCAGGCGTGAAACACAAAGGGCAGTTTGCCCTTCACATAAAGAGAACACAAGTGAATTACTCCCACTCTATCTTAACTGGATATATAAAAAACTCAAACATTACTCTGCAGCTGAAATTCATGAACAGAATCCCCCCATCTCTACATTCCCTCTGCTTAAGAGGTTAATCTTACAGGACTAGCAAAGGTATCTTTGTTTTATCACTGTTGACACATCTTTGTTTTTTCAAGTATCATGCAACTGCCTAATATATATTTGCAATATTTTTAGCTTCTTGTCGTCATGGGAATAGGGGCAACTGGAAAAATATCCCTGTGTTTTATTGGGTTTTTTGCCTTTCCTTATGTCACAATAACCTGGCTTGTAGAGTGCTTTTTAGTAAGCATTTTTGTACAGTGCAAATGCTATAGAGATTCAATCCCTTAAGCATAACAAGAAAACAAACACGAGACTCCCAGAAAGCAATTATATGACTATCAGTTTTTTCTTCCTTTAATACAGTTCCATTCTTGATTTTGTGATGGCTCTTAGGATTCTTTGTTCTAAGTTATTCAGTAATTTCGGCAATGAAAGACACTAAATCTCCAAGTAGGTAGATTTCAGGAGTTGGTTATATTGTAATTTGTTGTTCATTTCAGTGTTGACCTTTACCTATGCAAAACATAAAAGAAAACAATTTTTCAGTTAAGCCTTCTAAATCTGTTGCAGGTATTGAGATTACCAATGCAACAGTAGGTTGTTTTTTTAAAAAAACAGAGCTTTACCATTTGGCTAACACAGCCTGATCCTGTATCAGTCAACCTAAGGTTTGTCAGAGACTTCAAAACTTAAGAGGATAAAAGGAATTTCATCTGTTATAATTGTTATTTCAGAAGCTATCTTGCATTGATCTGATAAAATATGTGACTAACATATAAAAAACATATACAACAAATATCAAAAATTGTACTTCCTACTAATATTGTTCCTCTAAATATTCATAACTTAATCAAAAAGTTCACTTTTCATCAGTGCTGGCATTGCCTTACATTTACAGGGAAAATGCAAGTAATGTTCAAACTGCATGTATTGGACAATTTCTAATATACCTATCCAGCTTCATTCAAATGTTGCTTGATTAGGGTCTTTACGACGTTACATTATATTCCCTATATTATCCATTTCCAAGGTTTTTTTTCCCCTGTATCTTTTTTCTACATACTGAGCTATCACTGCCTGCTTCTTTACAAATTCTGCCACTACAATAACATACGAGTTTGATTTGTTTCATGTGTCTACTGTACTTTTTTAGCTTTCCATTTTGTCTCCTTCTCAGACAGGAGTCAACTGTCTGTTCATGTAAACCTCCCCTTGTTACTCCAGTGGCATAGCAACCACAATCTGTAGTGCCAGGGGACCATATCTCATGAGAGCGGAGGACTACCTACCTCTCCAAGGAACTGAGCCAACTACTTCTCCCACTCCTGCCTGCCAGTTTAAGGAAGAGCACTGAGTTTAAATAGCCTGTGGAATGGAGATCTTCTCATGGACACAAGTTCGGTGCACCTGCAGAAAATGCCATCTAAAGCTGCAGAATCAAACCAAGACAAGATTCTATCAAAAACCATAAAAGAAAATAAATTGCATACATACCCAAAATTGAAATAGTCTAAATTTGCAAGATGTCTTTGGGCTGTTGAGATTTTGTTGTTTTATTTCTTAGTGGCATTGTAGGTTTTTCATCAAAGGTGTATTCCATTTTCATTTTAGTTCTGAATAGCAACAGGTACATTATCACTTCCATCCCAGGACTTTCATCTGAATGAAAGGAAGCTAAGGAAAATAAGTTTGACCTTATTCCTGAACTGCTGCAGTGCAGTGCCTACAGGAGAGGGCAATCTAGTTCTTGTATGTCATATGCTTCCACTTCTTCTCTTATATATGATTTGACAGTTCTATAGTGACTGCACAATCTGTGGCATTCAGCTTATCCACAGGAAGACTAAATGACCAAACCAATTTTCCATCAGATCAAAAAAACAATCAGTCTTACTGTGGACACAGAGTTATAATTACTGCAGGGGAAGGAGGAAGACATGTGGCTAGGGAAAGGAGTGGAATTGCCTGTTCTAATAATACGCTGTGATGACCAATTTGTAGTAATTGTCAAATCATGTTTTTTGACACCAGTAGTCCTCTAACTTTTAAATCCTTCAACAATAAATACCTATAAAGGTAAAAACCTGTAAAAAATTACAATAATGAAGACTGGGTAGGACTATATTCCATTAAATAGATGAACGCATTAAAAAAGCACAAGGTCATGTAATTATTAAAAGTTCTTCCACATCAAAAGCATCTGTTTCTATAGCCCATGTGAGCAGCTTGGTCACTGTGTCTATTGAATACAACGGTTCAGGTGCTGCTTAGTGATAATAGCTGTAAGATTCAGATATAATTTTATTTTACCTCTAAAGACTACAAACTGAAGGCTTCTCAAGTAAGCTCAAAAGTTATAGGAATACCTAGTTATTTTGTTATTAAGAATACACAGAAGCAACTCTTGACTTCCTAACCAATGAAGCAGTTTTCAGAATTAAGCAGCTGTTTAGGTCTGGCTAGTCTAGAAGCTCCTCTCATGTAGCATGGGGGAAAAAAATCCTGTATTCTGTAAACATGAAACAGTAACATGGCAGTGACAGAAATAGCTTTTTTTTTCACTTTTATCTCACTGACCTTTCTCCCACGGAACAGAGATTGCACCACAATGTACGTTTTAGATGTAGCACACTCAAAGCTTTATTTCATGACAGTAACACTTGTTAAAACTTGAACTGATGAAAACTCACCACTCTTTGTGCTGTCCTAGTGATGATACTCACACAAGCTTCATTGGTGACTAGTAATAATCACATCTACTATGTGCTCTTTTCTAGCTCTTCCAACATCTTGCAACACATCGAGTTCATGCCATTGGTACCTTCCCATAAAATTTCCACCTAATCAGCTACATTTTAAAAGAAAGCCATTTGTCAAAAAATCCTTCAAAGTTATCTTCTATAGTAATACCCTTTCTTTGCTAATTGCAAAGCTTTGGTCCATCTTTAAAAACCAGGATAACAGTTTAATCTCCCTATCCACTCAATCTTAAAATAATGAGTTCCTGCTGGTTTTTTTCAGTTGTTGAAATGATGTTCACACCACAGTCTTCATCCTTAGTTTTCAGTTAGGAAAACTGACGTTTCTCATTAGTACCTACATACTAACATTGTGCTTTTGTTGACTCTGCAGTAGCTGTTGCTCTCTTAAGTCTCAAATGTTGCAGTAGAATTTAACAAAATAAATAAATCTACAGACAGAAAATATGGATTGAAAAGTTGCCTTTCCTGTTACATTAATTTCCTTGTCCACATAAATCAACAGGTTTAGATAGGTGTTGGGAAATCCCTTTCAATGGGAAAAGTAAAACCAAGAAAGGGTGAAAAAAAACAAGTGGTTGTTATTGCAACTTACGCCAGTGAAATAAGAGATACAGCAATAAAATGCAGACAGAAGCAACCAATTTTACATACTTAATACCATTAATTAAGACATTAAAACACATTTTAGACAAGTATTCAACACATCTGTTGAATATAGCAGCATGGGGAATCTTAATGGTGAATCCTCCTTTGTCAAAAAGGAATTTCATGTCTTGTGGAATGGAGTTCTAATCATTCCAGATGCATGGACTATTTCATGTTGGAGACCATCAGAGAATTCTTCAGCAGCTTATACATACTCAAATGATAAAAAACCATAACCACGCAGGACTTTGCCCATTGCTTAGTTAGCAAAGACTCTGGAAATTTTTATGGCTAAATCCGTGGTTTACTTCAAAATTTGAACCATCAGATACGGGACTAGCTGGGTAAGTAAGAAGGAGTATTATGAGACACCTAGTCTTCAAAATGTCCTCTTCAAGGCTGTTCAGAAAGACCATCCTTTTTCAGTACCTGTCTGTTTCTGAGAACTGAATATACTTGCAACTCAGAGGAGCACAAAGATACCTAAACACTTCATGACTCTTTAGGACTATGAAAAAACTTCCCAATTTTATACATGCAGTTTCACAACCTATTACCAAAATACTTATTAGCAATTTTCTCACAACCATGAGAACTATGATTCAAAGTGTAAATCTGACACATTGACATCATCTGAGAAGTCAAAAATCAACAGAAACACTGGTTTAAAAATTTTCAAATTTGAAATTTATTTAGAACTCGGGTTAAGCGTGGTAAGTTTCCAATTGTTCAATAATAGCATACCCATGGCACTATCATGGAAATTGCACTAATTCCCTCTGCCCCCCTCCCACCTCAGAAATCTGCAGGTTAGTTTTAACAGACGGTGGTCTTGCAAATAGTGTGCTCTAGGACACTACTGCATTTCCTGAGTGTTCAAAGCTACTGTTATGATACATTAAGCCAAAGGAAAAACAATAACATTATTATTCAGAACTAAACCTGCTATTTTACCTTACTGCTGAAGTACAGAATCATAGACTACCATATATTTTAACTGGTGATAGTTTCATAATTTTTAAGAAGGGAAAAAAAAAAAAAGAAAAAGCACCTTTAAAAAAAAAAAAAAGACGTTATTTTTACTTCAATTTTAAACTTCAAGTAATTAACCTCAAGACCATTAAAAACAGCCAGAGAACTTAAGACTTGCCCAGACTGAAATGTATTTGGGACTAAAATATCAATGTCGGTATTCCTTGACCTTTTAGGGTATTTCTAGTGGCTTTAAGAAAAGCAGCATAATAGGATATCTCTGTTTTGTGTCATCTTTTAGTGCTCTTGAAAATGAGTTATTAACAGCACTGACCAGAGTGCTTAAACATAGGATTTCAGACAATTGCCTTGCAATGCACTTCAGCTTTATTGTGCAAAACCAATCTAGTCAATCAACATCCTCACATTAAACACAATAAATTGTGCCCAAGTATGTGATGTGAGTAAATGTCAGCTAATCTATCAACACACTGAAAAACATCAGCTTGTCTACCAAGCGTTGTTCAAGCCCAGAGTAGAATTTTATTTGACAGAACTGAACTCCTCCATGGGCAGACTGCATAGTCTATGTAAGTTACTAGTTTTGTCCAGAAAAATATCTTGGAAGTTTTAATTACACTGGTAAACAGGTTCAGAGAGTTTCAGCCTTCTAAATTCACCATGAGTTAACACATCAATAAAGAGGTTCCAGTATCTGTCGGTGGGATTTTTCCATGAAAGACCACAACCACTTCTTGATCAAAAAAGCTGAAGCATCTGCAGCTGATGGAAATAACTACATAGTTGTTGCATCATTGTTTTACGATGCACTGGTTTCATTCTCATTTACACATGACTTTGGCAGAAGGGTTCTTCAGGATGCAGCTGAAGAAAAAGCAACTTCTTGTATCAAGTTTAATTTCTTTTTTCCTTGATGGAAACTTGTTTAAAACACAGGACTGATAGTATAAGGGAGCTACCAGCAGGAACTACCAAGAGACATGTTTCACTCAGTACTATGTTAGTGGCTTGCCAATTCTTTTCCCCTAAAATATTTGTAAAAACATTGGAAATACCTATGAAATTTATAAAACAGCTCCTTAAACATCTGCTTAATGCCCTTTCCTTCAAATATAAAAGACTTCCACATTTCAGGGTCTTTTCCTGTGAATACAAGGGAGACATCAAGGAAGAGGTAAAAGATAGGATAACTGCTATCTTTTCTGTTGCTATGTTACAAAATGTAAATGAGTACTACTCTAAAGATTAAATACAGAATTTACATAACCAATCACAACAATCGAAATAAACTGTAACTGAAGCCATATAAAATCCGCATCAGGTCAAGTGATATTACATTAAGAATAACCTTACATGTTATACAGAAGATAATATACACTCATTGTAATAGTTATGTTTCCCCTTAAAAGCCACTCTCAGTACAATCACAGTCTTACTGTACAGACAAGTGACTGGAACATCTGTAGTTACTAATGGGGAAAATTTAGGTTAGAAAAAACAAAGAGTACCCAGTATGCCTTTGCTTAGGTCTATACTACCATTTAAATTAAAAGCCTTAAGCATTCTCCAACATACTCCACTTTCAACCTAAGTAGAGTATCGCTGCCAGGATACAAACCTTAGGGAGGGCACTTCTAATCTAGTTAGTATAGCTATGCTAAAAGACAGCTATCTCACAAAGGAGATTAAGTTCAGATGTTTAGAAACTTTAACAATAAGAGAAAGTTAGAAACTCTAAACAGCTATTCGTATTTAACTATAATTACCTTTTAGAGAGCATTAGACTAAGCTCCAGTATTTTCTATGGTCGTTGTATTAAAAGAAAGTTCTATCACACCTAAAGGATAAGGCATAGCCATCTACTAATTGGCATATTTGTTTATTTGTCTCAGTTTGTGAAAAGGTCCTTATTTGTGTAAGCAGCAAAACAAATTTCAACTGAATGACTGCTATATGCAAAAGGACTGAAGGCAATTGCCTCTGCAGTGAACTTTACAGTTCTCAACAGCACACACGCAACATGCTATCTGAAAAAAGTTACTAACTGAACTACATGTATTAAATACTGAAAAAAGTTTTACATTTTTTTAATTATAATTTATTTTATTTAACAATCTAAGAAGTTTGCAGCCATCAGAAGTTCCAGTGCAATTTCAGGTGCAATTGGGAATTCAGGAATCTCCGTAGAGCTGTTAGTATAGCGGACCTTGTAGGTGAAATACATGCATACTTTGGATAGGACATGGGATGGGATCTCTCTAAAATTCACCTCATTTGTCTCATTTTCTGCAAACTGTCCTGTAGAAAAAAAACAAAAAACAAACAGACAAAACACAACAAAACACAAGAACAAAACACCAAACCCAACGTCAGAATCTCAATTTACTAAAAAATGAAATGCTTTACTGTACTAATACAACACATGCTAGACTTGTGTAAGTGTCATGTTCCTGGGTATTTGATTCTTCAGTATAAAGCAGAGTGTTCATAACCCTCAAGAATATTAAAATCCCTTGCATTACAAAATGTTTATTTTGGCTGCAGGCCATTAGCAATATTCTGAACAACTACATCAACAGTATAGGTTTAATTGTGATGCTTGCTTGATAAGTGTGCTCAAATCTGTAGTGAGCTCAGCTCTGAAAGTTACAGTAACAATGTTTTTGTTTAAAAAATAATTGACAAAAAGAGGTATCAATACAAATTTCTAGCTGTCTTATCCACGGGAAAAAAGGGTTTATAGATGGTCTGTATCTGCATATGCAGACTTACCAGCAATCCCTTCTGTGATCCCACTAGCTTTGAACTTCTCTGTCAGTTTTAGACACATTTGACAGAGGGTTAAAACCTGAGAGAAGCATTAACTTCGTAAGCTGGGAAAACAGGCAGGCAGGAGGGACAGGGAAACCCTAGTTGTACTGGAGGAAAGGTTACATACCAGATACGTTTATGCCTATTAAAGAATTTATCCAAATCTTGAAACACAAGTGCATTTGAAATTAATTTTTGATAGTGACTATAAGCATGATGATGATGACTTGGATGATATGAAATAATCCTGTGATTAGTTCCCCAACATTTCTACTATTAACTTTGTCCCCTTTTTCATCACCTCTCTGGACCTTCAACTCATTAAGATCAGACAACACAAAACCCACTAATAGGTACTCCATATTCACAGGAGACCTAGCACTATTTTTATAAGAACCTCCTTCCAACTACAAAGCAGAGCTATTTACTAAAGTCTACACACATTTATGTAGAAATATCTTCATGCACGGAAGCCAGTCCAGCCTGAATTCTATTACAAGGACAGTAGGAAGCAACAGAAGAAATGTTAGCCTATTGGTAGTGTCACAGTACTGAAAAACTAACACTGAAACACACGTGTTAGAGTACACTAACATATCAGTGAAGTGATGATCTGCAAGAGTACACTTCCATGTGAGCCCACTTATCTTGCTAGCTTTTATACAAAATAGTCTTGAATGCCAAGTTCTTAACAGTCATTTCTCTAGCGCTCTAAGGAGGCTACTTCGCCTTTTGTTTCTTTACGTTGTTCATGGAATAAATTCAAAGCAGGCCTTGTAACTATTCTGCTTAGATGTCTGGGAAACTGACAGAGTGGATTATGCACAACAGACCTGCTATGTATTTTTAAATGCAACCTTTACAATGACAGCTGGCAGAACATTCGGTTAAGAATTTTAATTGCTCAGTTTGCCAAACTATTACTAAGTAATTAAAAATACATGTTAAGCAGATAAATTTATCCAGTAATCTCCCTTGCAAGAATCTAAAAGTGAGTATAAGATTGACTAGACCAGACCAGATCTCCCTGTAGCCTACTGCCCACCACCAAGTGGCCAAAGGTAAAACATACGAGGTGAGTATGCAGAAGAGAGAAAATGTGTTAAATTCTCCCCATTCTCTCCTCCACCTTTGCAGTCTTCAAGTATTAGTTCAAGACACTTCTTAAACCAGAGGTAGTGTCATACATTCAGTAACACATGAGGTCCATACGTTCACCTGCCCTCCTCTCAAACTTTAACCAACTTCTGTCACTAAGCTCAGGAACTCCTTGCCATATGATCCTGTGGACATGTTGTGGCCTAAACCTCTGTTAGCAGCTAGGTACCACACAGCTACTTGCTCACTTCCCCCTGCAGTGGATAAGGGAAGAGGAAAGGAAAAGTAAAAGCAAGAAAACTTTAGATTAAAAAAAGTCTAAGAAGCAAAAGGTGAGTGGAAGAAGAGAAAGGAAAAAAAATAACTGACACAAAGGTGGATTGACTGATGCCCAGTCAGTTGCCAAGCAGAAGATGGTTAACTTCCCTAACCCCCCTGGCTCTCCCTTTTTACTTCCGAGCATGACTTTACATGGTATGCAGTATCTTTTTGGTTAGTTTAGGTCATCTGCCTGATTGTGCTCCCTCACAACCTCTTGCACACCCTATCTGTCTATTTACTGGGTGGGGGGACGGAGTGAGAAACAGAGAAAGCCTGGACACTGTGTAAACACACCAAACATTGGTGTTATCAGCATTGTTTTGGTCACAAATCAAAAATACTGAACCACATGACATGCTATGAAAAAAACTGACTCCATACCAACCAGAGCCAGTACAGAATATTAAAAGTTTCACCATGGAGGTGGTAACGAAGAACTATCAACTGTTGTTTGTTTTGAACTTGACAGCTACACTTTTCATGTAATTAGTATCCTCAAGTTCTCATGTCATGGGAAACTAGTAAAGACACTGACAAGTCCCTAACTGTTCAAAAGCTGACAGAGTCCAATCATAGGTCTGGTTGCACAATACCCCATAGAGGGGTATTTCCAATGGAAATAAGAACTAGGGAAGATCTGGAAGTTTTCATTTATTCCAACTTTGACTCATTGCATGATATAAACTCAAACTGTCCAAAATTGAAAACAAACAATGTGAAGGTACTAAATCTTTTGTACCTACCTGGCCCACTCAACATGGCTTTTATTGTTCCCGATGTTAATGCATGCTCTCTTTTTACAATGAACTCATGGCCATCAGAGGATATCAACTTCACATACATAGCATCTGGGCCCTCACACCCACCGTATGTTTTCTCTTCTCCATCTACAATGGAAAACAGATTAATAGTTTCAGAACACAATGACTGATTTACATTGCTAAGAATGCAAGCTGCAGTCTTCTCTGTAACTATGCAGACTGAAGAACCCTACACAATCAGAAATATGACAGAAGCATTTTGTGTGTTTGAAGATGACTTCTCTGAAGCGCACACCAATCTGAAGTAAGAATTTTTGCAAGGGTAGAACTTTCTCTTATTAACATCTCTCCTCTCTCATTTGTCCATCATTAAATTCTGACACGATTATGTATATGTATATATAGAGATGATATTTTCCTGTAGATATTTTCAAGTGACTTGAACATACTATTGCTTCCCTCCGTAAGGCTATTGCCATGTTTATCATACTAATATTTAGTAAAAGTTACCTAAATACATATGTAATATTTAATAACACAAACTACAAGGAAAAAAAGCACTTTCTGAAGCACAGGTATGAATAAAAACAGTATTTTTGTACCGAAGAAATAACATAAGACTTATCCTCCCCCACTGCCCAGCCAGACCCAGAGACATAACCTACCATATTGTGACCTTTGGCTGAAAACAAACTACAAAAACACTAAATCCAAGGAAATTTGGAAATTCTCCCCATAGCAGTTTTGACCGCTTTTTCTTTTTCCCTTTGTGCTTCTGTGTCACTGCATCCCTGTTCTCTTTGTTTCTCTAGAACCCTTATCCCCCTTCCTTTTTTGTTTGTTCGTTTATTCTCTTCTGTGTTACCTTTATTAGTAGAAAAAACAACATTACCATTGCCACCACTGCACTGTTGACTCTCTGCAGTAGTAACAGTTTCTCCACCTTGCACCTGGCTTGTCTATTTAGGCAGTGTGCTCTCTGAGGTAGGAACCACTCACTATTTTGTGCCTGTATAGTGCTCATCACTTTAGGACACCAATGCACTAAGGAGACCGTCACTGTTGTTGGTCTTTATACGTTCCTGTAAACTCTCAAGTAATAAAGACTGCAGTAACATTAAAATATCATTTAAAAAAAGGTGTGTAACATTCTCCCCTCCCATATAAAATTCCTATCAAATTCAACTTGGAAAGTTAACACTTTCTTTCAGATAGTCTACATTCTGAGGGACTAACATAGCAAGTACTGCTAGAATTACATTAAAAAAAAAAAAATTTGGCACAGTACATAAGATTTTATTTTCAGGACAGTAATAATCTTGACAAAGTTAAAAATTAAAGTCCTGTAATTTCTTCCAGCTTGGAAAATCATAACAGATCTATACACTTCTAGAAAAGTAATATACTACCAGTATTTCACAATCATATGCAGAAGTACAGAAGATAAAACAGATATAGGCTAAAAACTAGACATTTGAGTTAGTATTGTTTCTCCTTCTGACAAAACAAAGAATAGAAATTACATTAATTATATTACAATAAGTACTTTGCATCATAGCTAGTGTTATAGCAAATAACATTCCTTCAAGCAATCACATTGCTTTGTGAATTTGAAGTTAAAATTGAATCATCATGTAGTTACTGCCAATTTTAATAAAGCAGTCCTAGGGCCAAGCATGCTAAAATACATTCAGAAAAAGAAAAAACTCAAAATCTATCCAATCATGTTTCATAAATCAGTCACTTGTAGAGGCATCCACGACAGTTTCAGACATTTAGTTAGATCACAATCAATATAATTTATCAGAAATCAGTCTATATTTTGATCTCTTAGCCATAATTCAACATGTTGATCTTAGTTAACAATCAAACAAAAAAAATATTCAAAACAGTACATAGTTAAATTTTCCCGTCCACTATGGAAAAGTTTAGTGTTATAAAAGCCTATTTTAGCATGTACATTTTCAACATAACACATATTAAGCAGGTGAAATTTACTGATCGATGTGCTCTGAACAAGCCTTTTGACAAATAACAGTCACTGAGAAAATCCTCCTAAAAAAACTTGCTAGGAAGCTCCCTGAACTTTTGAGACTAAAAGAAAAGCAGTGATTACATTGACATTTCAAGTCCTACAATCCACCACCTCTACTGACGTGACAGAAAGCGCTTCACATTATAAGAAAAACAAAAAAACCCTTTAAGATGATGAACTTACCCATTCTCTTCTTATTAAAAAAAAATTCTTTTCAACAGCAGCTTTTGCAATAGGAGCGTCTGAAAAAACACAAGTGGCAATCATTTCAGTCAGTAGTACAATTTCTTAAATCAGTCTTCACGTTATCATAACCACTCTTCAGAAAAGAATCTAACGATACACAGCATACAGTGTTGATGAGCATTACTTTTTGAAAACATAACATTTTAAAACTTGTCTTTGCTGTCCAGAGATCCCTACAATATTCAAGAACATCTAAATTTTAGCTGACTTTGCAAGGAAGTTATTCCCCTTAAAGTTTTCAAAGACCGTTGACTAACTTTGAGCCAGAGTTTTTTCAAGAGCCTTAAGACTTTTTTATCAGTATGGACACCATCCATGCAACATTATCGGACAGGTAAAGAAAGCAAGTTTTGCCACACTGCAAAAAGAACCCAAAAAAAAGACTGAATGGCTTCTCTACAGCTGGAAAAAAAAAAAAAAAAAAAAAAAAAAAAAAAAAAGAGAACAATTCACTATGATATGAAGAGAAGAGTGGTTGTCCTGCAACTCAGAAGGACTTTGACAAGCTGGAGAAAGAGGCCAACAAGAAGCTTATGAAATTCATAACAGAGAAATGCAAACCCCTGTGCCTTGGGAAGAATTCCCCCAGGGAGCAGTACGTGCTGGGGCCAGCCAGCTGGAAAGCAGCTTTGCAAAAAGAGATGGGGTGCTAGTGGGCACCAAGTTGAACATAAACATGAGTTGGTGCAGCAAAAGCATCAGCAGCACCCTGGGCTGTATTAGGAGAAGCACTGCAAGCATGTTGTGGCAGGCAGTCCTGCTCCTCCACTCAGGACCAGTAGGACATATCTAGAGTACCAGGTCTAGCTCAAGGCTCTCCACTACACGGCAGACTGAAATGAGTCCTGCAGAGGGCCACAAAGATGACCGAGGGACTGGAGCATCTGCCATATGTGGAGAGGCTGAGAGAACTGAGGTTGTTTAGGTTGGAGAAGACAAAGCTCAGGGATCAGTCTAATCAGTGTGCAATGGCCTCCAACCTGTCCTTCACAGAGGACTGACAGTTACTGATGAAGCCATCAGTGTCACCTAGATAATCTACTTCAGACATTTAATGTAGATATTCACATGGTAAGTTAGCAAGAGGCTTCCACATCCAGCTTGCCACATATGTATTTTGCCATATGAATGAATCCAAACAGTTAGAGAAACAGAAGCACTTATTTGCAAAAGAAATTGATTATGTTCAGATACAGTATCTGATTTTTTACTCTTAACTGTATCTCTGCTGTGGAAAAGAAAACTTGGGAAGAGAAATTCCACCCACTTATCTACTGTCTTAAAACGTCAACAACCACTCTCCAAACATTAACCCAGCACAAATCAAGAAAGATTTCCCAGATGATATCCAGAGTTGGGGGCAGCAAAGAGACTGTTAATTATTCTGACATTTTGCATTGTTGGTTCGAAAAGCAGTAAGCAACAGCAGAGGCACAAATAGATTACTCACTAGAGAAGGACCTCAGAGGGGCAAGTGTGTAAAACAGAACAGAGACTTCCAGCATTTATGGTAAGAGTTTAACAAAAAATGTAAGCAAGTTAAGAAGTGTGCTGCAAGACTTAGAGGAAGTTTTGAAGAAGATGCAGCTGTTTGCTGTTGCAAATAGCTTAATTTCTCAATGGCACTTTGGCACCAATTTGTTCTATCTACCTTTTTTCATAACTACCAATATGAAATAAATAGTCTGAATGTTTCCTTCAACTTTTACAAGGCAGAACTTTGTTATGTAAAAACTACACAAGCATAATAAACAGTTTTTAATTGTCTGTGGAAAACTGAGCAAAAAGCACACATCACCTACATTCTTTGCTGTCTTAGAAAATTATCTGACTTTACAGAGATATCTCGTAAAAGGTACCTTTTCTCTAGCCATAAAACCCCTCCCTACACTCCAAAAGAGTAGTGAAACTTTTATGATCTATAAATAAAAATAAATTAAAAAAGAGAAGTTATATTGTTTTGTGGAGGTACTGGTGACAATAAAATGTGCTTTGGTTTCCAATACAAACAATGCCACTAAAACAGGAACAAAGAGTGGCATGCAAATACATTAATATCTTGCAAGCTTGAAAGCATAACTTGAGGAGGCTTATACATTGAAGACTGAGTACTGAAAAAAATGCTACACCAAAACATTAGAGCTGTCTCAAAAAATTGAAATGAGCATTTTAATAAAATCAGAAGAAACATGCTATCATATGATTAAAGGAAAAATATACAGTAGTTAACACTTGAAGAAAAACAATCACCAGGCTCTGTGATTTGAATTCAATTGTACTAAAAAGGTAAACTGGACAATAATGCAGCAAGCACTAATAGACTTAAGACATGCTGGACTAATCCACTACTTCAAAAATTAATTAGTCATTTTCTTAAAAACAAAAGGAAATTCAAACAAGATGAAATCTGGACCCATTAAATCATCAGTTTAAATAAATATAAGAAGAGGGTGATCTTAAAGTAAGAAATAAATTTTCTAGAAGAATACAGTATGATGTTGCAAATAACTGGACTAGAAAAGAACTACTAGTTCCTCCAAAAATTATAAATTCTAATTACAATAACTACAGAAAGGAGCTACTGACATGACCTGTTGTATTAAAGAAAAATTAGTCTTGCTTACTCTGCTTGCCAAAATAAAACTGGAATGAAGATAAATACAGTAATTCATTAAAAGGATAAAGATCAGAGAGGGAGAAGTATGCTAACATTATTCCCCAGTGTAAGTCCAACAAATGGATATAAATTTAAAAAAAGAAACAAATACAATTAATAATGCTATTTCAGAATCCAAGTTTGTTTCCATAAGTAAAAGATGCAGAAAGCCTACTTGCTTTAAAGGAAAAGATGTTCTGTGTTCCACTACATGATGCATTCAACATGTAAGCAAAGGATACACTTCAGTTTCACTCAGTTTCTATTCTGATATAAAAATGTATAATTAAATCCAACAAAACAGTGCCAAACCAAAATTAAAAATATAATCCTGAGTATCAATAGGATTTATTCCTGGCAAAACATGGATGGCACAGAGCACAGAAAAATTTTAAGAGTCAATGCAACAATAGAGAATGAAAGAAAACCAAGAAATCTGGGAAACTTGGAAAACTTAAAAAAAAACCCACTAATAACCTGTTATCTGTTGGTTCCTCTTCTGGATGACAAATTGTTCAGCGTGTCATGACACTTTACAAAGATTAGAAAATATTTCAGTTTAAAATTATTATTTTGTAAACAGCATCTTCTTCCCAATATCTACACTCAGGTTATCTGAGATAGCATTAGTGTGATCTTGCACAAGCCACAGATTATCTTTTCAGCCAATCTTTCAAAAGTTCACAGAAAAATAACCAAACAGCAGAAGAAATACACAAAAAAGGGCACATAAACCATGTAATATTTGATTTATATATTTTTTATAGCAATCTTGATTTGTTATTTAACTTCTCACAAAACCAGAAAAAAATGTACATAGAAAAGAAATTAGATTAAGGATGTAGAAATCCCTCCTACACACAAGTTATTTTAGAGATGTGATTGCCATTGCAAGGCCATGATGACTGAGACATGGTGGGACAGCTCACATGACTGGAGCACAGTCATGAATGGCTATGGGCTATTTAGGAAAGGCAGGTCAATGAGGTGAGAAGGTGGAGTTGCTCTCTGTGAGAAAGAGCAACTGGAGTGTATTGGGCTCTGCCCAGACTGCAAAGAGGGGCAGGTTGAATGTTTATGAGGGAGAATTAAAGGGCAGGGTAGTGTGAGTGATACTGTTGCGGGAGTTTACTACAGGCCACCTGATCAGGAAAAGAAAATGGTTGAGGCCTCTACAAACAGCTGAGAGCTGCCTCACAATCACAGTCCTACGTCCTCAAGGGTGACTTCAAACACCCTGATATTTGCTGGCAAAGCCACTCAGTCAAGCACACACAGTCCAGGAGGTCCCTGCAGTGCACCGATGCCAACTTCCTGTCATGAGTGGTTGAGGAGCCAGCAAGGAGAGGTGTGCTGCTGGACCTTGTGCTAAAAAAGAGAGGTCTCACTGGGGATGTGAAGGCTGGGGCAACCCTGGCTACAGTGGCCATGAGATGTTAAAGTTCAAGATCCTGTGTGGAAGAAGCATTAGGATTGTGACTCTGGACTTCAGGCAAGCTGACTTCGGCCTCTTCAAAGACCTGCTTGGAAGACTCTCATGGGATAGGATTCTATTCATGAGGAAACTCATGGTAGGAGTGCTGAAGAGAGATAGTCAGTCTTCAAGCACCACTTCCCTCAAGCCCAAGATCCCCACAAGTAGGAAATCGGGACAAGGAGGTAAGAGGCTTATGTGGGTGAACAAGGAGCTACTGAAACAACTCAAGTGGAAGACAGAAGTCTATGGAAGGTGGAAAAAGGGCCTGGTTGCTTGGGAAGAGTATAGGAATGTTGCCAGTGCATTCAGGGATGAAACTAGGAAGGCTAAAGAACTTTTGAAATTAAACTTGGCATGGGACATAAAGAAAAATAAGGGCTTCTTCAAGTACATCCATAGCAAAAGGAAGATTAGGGAGAACGTGAGCCCACTGCTGAAGGAGGAGGGTGTCCTGGTGACAGAGGATGCAGAGTAGGCCTAGCTAACAAATGTACCCTCCTTCAGCTTTTACTGCCAAGACTGGCCCTCAGGATGCACCTACGAGTGCTGAGGGAACTGGCTGATGTTATTGCTAAGCCACTCTCCATTATTTTTGAATGATCTGGAGCACAGGTGAAGTGCCTGAGGTCTGGAGGAAGGCCAATGTCAGTTCAGCTTTTAAAAAGCCCAAGAAAGAGGACCTGGTAAACTACAGGCCAGTTAGCCTCATCTCCATTCCTGGAAAGATGATGGAACAACTCGTCCTGGATGCTATTTTTAATTATACAAAGGAAAACATGGTTATTAAGGGGAGTCAATATGGATTCACCAAGGGGAAATCCGCTTGACCAACCTGATAGATTTGTACAACGGCATAACTGGCTCACTAGATGAGAAAAGAGCAGTGGATGTCATCTACCTTGACTACAGTAAAGACTTTCACACCATCTCCCATACCATCCTCATAGGAAAGCTCAGGCAGCGTGGGTTCAGTGACTGGACAGTGAGGTGGAACAAGAGATGGCTGAATGACAGAGCACAGAAGGTGGTGGCACAGAGCCACGTTGGAGGCCTGTGGCCAGTGGGGTTCCACAGGGGCCAGTTCTGGGGCCAGTCTTGTTCAACATCTTCATCAACGACCTGGATGAAGGGACAAAGTGTACACTCAGCAAGTTGGCGGATGACACCAAACCGGGAGGACTGGCTGATTCCCCAGAAGGCTGTGCTGCCATTGAGTGGGATCTCGACTGGCTTGAGAGTTGGGCAGAGAGGAACCTCATGAGGTTCAACAAGGACAAGTGCAGAGTCCTGCACCTGGGGAGGAACAATCCCATGCACCAGTACAGGCTGGAGATGACCTGCTGGAGAGCAGCTGTAGTGATTAAGCCCTGGATGAATGCCTTCCAGTTGGAATATCATTCCCCCTCCTAAACTGGACAGGGGAGAGAGAAATATAAGGAGAGGTTTGGAAGTTGAGATAAGGACAGGAAGATTGCTCAGCAATTAGTGCTCCTGGCAAAACAGACTCAACTTGGGGAGAAAAGCTTTGATTTATTAAATGAATCATCAGAACAGAGCATAGAGATGAAAAATAAAACCAAATTTTAAAACACCTTTCCTCACCCCTCCTTCTTCCCAGGACTCTCCTTCCTGCCCCCTCAGCAGCACAGGGGATGGGATATACAGTCAGTTCATTACAGACGGACTTTGCTGCAGCTTCTTCTCAGGGGGAGGCCTCATCTGACTTCCCACTGCTACATTGTGGGGTCCCTCCCATGGGAGACCGTCCCTCATGAACTGCTCCAGCATGGGGCCTCCCACGGGGGCAGCTCCTCACACCCTGCCCCAACATCGATCATCCACCAGGAAAATAGTCCTTCAGGTATCAACTGCTCCAGCCTGAGTCCCTCACAGGATCACACGTCCTGACAGTAAATCTGCTCTCTGGCATGGGCTCACAGGCTCCCAAGTCCTGCCAGGAACTTGGTCCAACATGGATTTCCCACGGAGTCACAGCCTCCTTCAGGCATCCACCTGCTCTGGCATTGAATCTTCCATGGGCTGTGAGTGGATCTCTGCTGCGCAGTGGCCCCCATGAACTGCAGTGGCACAGCTGCCTCACCATGGTTTTCACCATAGTTCACAGGGGCGTCTTGCTTTCAGGGCCTAAACACCCTCCTCCACTCACTGTGGTGTCTATGGAGATGTTTTCACATTCTCACTCCCTGTTGCTGTTGCCGTTTAGCAACTGTCCAGCAACTTCTTCCCCTTCTCAAATACGTTACTCATAGAGGCATTACCTCCATCACTAATTGGCCAGGCCTGGGTCAGGTGTGGGGTCCATCTTAGAATTGACTGGCATTGGCCCTATCAGCTACAAGGGAAGCTTCTAGCAGCACTTTGTTTAAAGAAGCCACACCTGTAGCCCCCACTACTACCAAAACCTGGCCCAGGCAAAACCACTACAGCAGCTTTGTGGAGCAGGACCTGGGAGTTCTGATGGACAGCAAACTGAACATGAGCCAGCAATATGCCTTTGTGGACAAAAAGGCCAATGGCATCCTGGGATGCATGAAGAAGATTGTGTCCAGCAGGACGAGCAAAGTTCTCCTCCCCCTCTGCCCTGATGAGGCTGCATCTGGAGTACTGTGTCCAGTTCTGGCCTCCCCAGTTCATGAGGAACAGGGAACTTCTGGAGAGAGTCCAGCACAGGGCCCTCAAGATGAGCAGGGGACTGCTACATCTTATGAGGAAGGGCTGCTGGATGATTGAGAGAGGGATCTCATCAACACTTTAAAGTACCTAAAGGGTGTATGTCAAGAGGATGGGGTGGCATTTCTTCTGTGATGTTGTGACAGGACTAGGGATAATGGACATAGGCTGGAACACAAAAAGTTCCACTTCAACACAAGAGAACTTCCTGTTAGGGTGAGGGAGCCCTGGCACAGGCTGTGCAGGGAGGGTGTAGTCTCCTCTGGGGGTTTTCAAAACTCGCTTGGACACATTCCTGTGTGACCTGATCAAGATGAACCTCCTTTAGCAGTGGTGTTGGACTAGCTGTTCTCTACGGTTCCCTTCTAGCCCCTACCATTTGGTAATATCTTGTGTGTATTAGTAAAAGGAGTGTGGAGGGAAATCTGCACATTTTGGTTTTTTCATTGACAACTGCATGCCCCTAAATATCCAGTAACAGGTTAGAAACAGGAAAGTCAAGTGACCTGATATATTTTCTTACAGTGTATTTTCCAGTACGCTATTTATTGAAAAAAAGTCACTACATTTTTCCTCTGTATAATGAAAACAATGTAAATGACAAATTTGCCACAACAATATGAAAAAAGATACTCAGTGAGATTTCGAAGATGCCTGGTAACTACCTACATTTTAATTTTTTTCCAATATTTCACAGCTGCCACTGTCTGACTTCACCGAAGACTACAATAATGTGGCAGAACGGAAAAAAAAAAAGCCAAGTTGTCTGAACGCTCAACTATTTGCCTTTTTTTATTGTACATTTCTGACCAGATTATTTCAGACTCCTGCAGAGAGCCACTAAGTTTGGTTCAAGCACATTTAAGTACATTCACAATTCCATTTCCCCTTCAAGAAGCTTATGTGGCATTAACAATTAGGTAGCTCAGCTTCCTGCCTTTAATCTCAAAAAAGCACATCTATTAGGAATTATTGTTCTCCTGGCTTACCTCCTTAAAAAAAAAAAAAAGCAAAACTCCATTTGATAAGAAAAAGATTGTATGAAACAGATATGCCACTTTTAAATTTAATTGATTAGAGAGAACAAAATGCAAGTAAATCCGATGAATTTGGCACAGTCTAAAAAGGAAGCTCCTGCTGCAGAAAATATAAAATCCGTGTTAGAGATAAGAGAACTGAAAATTTTCACAAGATGCAGGAACATTTACAACTATGAGGTAGAATATAGCAAAGTATAAAAAAAACGGTAACCAACCCAACACAAGGTAAGTGTTCTGGTTGGCATACCTAAACATCTTAGTCTTCTCTTTACAACTCTGAGAAAAAAATATTACAGTATAGCTAGTTAAGCTTAATCTCTTTCCTGCTCCTCTTTGAGCACCAAATACAAGAAAAAAAACCCCACAAAACATATCTACGACCCTCCCATCTCACTCCCAAAGCTGCATGCTCATCTCCCAAGCTTCCTAGAACTTCCAGAGGATCCTTTCCTAGTATATCTTGTATGTTGACGAAACTGAAATAGACTTGAAGAACATAGGCTAATTTAACTGAACACATGCAACCACTGCACAGATTCCAGGTCCCTGTTGCTTTATTCTGAGTAGCACAACAAAAGTGAAATCTATGCAAGCATTTCAAGCACTCAGATTCTTTGATCCCACAGAAAACTCTTTAAAAAACTCTGATTATGGTCTAAGGAAACTCAAAGGGCTTCCAACTCATTACTTGTGCAACGCACGCACACGGCTTTTGCATGCTTCAGCTGGTGACATTTCTCTATTCTATGCTACCAATTTTTGGAAATTGTGGGACAAATAACACAAATGCCTTCACAGTTCCTAGATTAGTTTAGATGTCACATGTAACATCTTCTGGGTGTCATTTGTATATTATGAAGAGTTCATCAGTAAACAAAAGCTGTTGTGTGTTAAACAGTTCCTTCCTACTGTTCATTCCTAAATTCTAGTCCCATTCCCTTCAGTTTAGAATTCATTGTTCAGTACACATAAAAAAATAATTATTGTAAACAAGGATTGATGCATATTTAGAAAAAAAACATGAGGGGAAGCAGGTATGGTGTGATTTCCAAATCAGCTGATTTGGAAATACTACTCCATAGTGAACAGAAGTAAAATAGGCAGTGAAGTTCAACTGTTTAGGGGCACACTGAAGTGTGACAGGAAGGTATGATATTACAGGCAAACGCTAGCTAAGATAAAACAGGAGATGAGGTAGGATATATTGTGTATGGAGTATCAAAGACCTCGCATAAGATGCTCTTTTTCTATCTAAGGAAACTTTCTTTTTCAGTAACTCCTAAAAAAGTTCTAAGGAAAAAAAAAGGACAGGGAGGTGTTATTGTTTTCTTCCTAACATACAGTAAAAACCCTGTAGTGTACACCTCTTGCCATTTGGTGAAAAAGAGCTGCTATTACATAGAAAAATTTTACAAGGTGAGGATTTCTGACCTCTTGTTCTAAGCATTCATAAAAAACTAACATTCTGCAAACTACCTCGTAATGAAGACAACTGAACTCTAAACCTTTTTATATGCAAAAGAACCTGTCAAAATACATCAAAATTATTTTATTTTCATGTGAAAAACCCACACTTTGATGAGAAAACTTAAGGGTTTCTTGTAATACACACTGAGAACTGCAAAGACAAACGCCTGAAGCTAAGTATACTTTTGTAAGAGATTCATTTGTCCCCACACAAGGCATAAGGGACAGTAGAATGAACACAAACATATAAGAAAAAAAAAAAAGTTGTGAGATAGAAGGTACCTCAGACAATCAACTGATCCCCTTGCTGTACCAATATTAAGTACTTACATTACATGAAACTACCTAGATTTGTTCATCACTCTAGTGCAAAAAAAGTAAACTCAAATGAGTTTTTATCTGATATGCAGGAAAAAAAATTAAACACTGAAATGATGAAGGTTTCCGAAGATTATTTTTAACCTAACTGGTTTTGCTAACTTAGAATCACAGATCATAGAATCGTTTCAGCTGGAAGAGACCTTTTAAGAGACCAGCCTTTGTCACAGCCCTACCAATCACTAGACCATTTCCCCCAGTGTAACATCCACCCATCTCTCAACTCCAGAGACAGTGACTCCACCACCTCCCTGGGCAGCCTGTTCCAATGCCTGACAACCCTTTCAGTAAAGAAATTCCTCCTCATATCCAGCCTGAACTTCCCCTGGTGCAACTTGAGGCCATTTCGTCTTGTTTTATTGCTTGTCATTAGGGAGAACAGACAGACCTCCACCGTGCTACAACTTCCTTTCAGGTAGTTGTAGAGAGAAATAAGGTCTCCCCTGAGCCTTCTTTTCTCCAGGCTAAACAGCCCCAGATCCCTCAGCTCTTCCTCATATTAGACATGCTCCAAAGCCTTTTCTAGCTTGGTAGTCCACCTTTCAATCCTCTCCAGCACCTCAATATCCTTCTTGTAGAGAGGGACTTGCTGATGCTAACTTGTAAACTGTGTCTGCTCATAGGTAAAGCCATTTAAGTATTAACCGAACTGTGTTCTCTAGCTTGCAAATTGTGTCTGCTTGTGGACTGAAACTTTGTGTAAGCTTATCTGAAGACTTAAGGGACCTTGAAAACCATGGAGACCAGATGTCTGCACAGCAGATAAACCTGCAAGAGACAGTACTAATGGGAAATACTAGTGATAATCCCATGGACATGTTAAAAGGCTGATCTCAAGGTATGTGTGTTACCTATGTAAAGTTGGCAGTCAAGGTATTAAAGAAAAACTAGTAAACACTCCCCTTCTAAGTAACTCTGTGATCAATAAACATTATTTCTCACCCAACAATTTTATTTTTTGTCCTTACTATGGCAAAAGAAGGAAACTGGAGCACATTCAGAAATAAATGCATAAAACAGTTCTCATCTTACAAGTCTCTCACCTATTTATCTGTGCTTTTCTGTCTTGCTCCCAAATTACGATCTTCAGCACATCCAGTAAACAGAAGCCCTATGACTATGTCTGCCTACAGCACAAGGCTTAACTCCCAATCTACAGGATTAAACACCTTTTATGAAGTTTCTGCACGTAGTATTACATGGTTTAAGATTAAACTGGACAACACAGTTAACTGCTAGCATCACCATCATTTTTTCATACATATATGAAGCCATAAATAACTTACCAATGTTCAAATTCCCTTTATATTAAAGCAGAATCTCATTCTAAGAGATACATGGTACTCAAAACCTTATATTTCTGACTACCTGTAAGGGTATCATCTTTTCCTGTCAACTTTGCTCTGCTTCTATTCGTCGACCGTTACAGTTAAAGCACTATAACCAGCACTTCTCACCTTGGCTTAACAACCCCTGGGAGTGCATCCTAAATTCTTTTAGTCTTAGTTTTTCCCCTTTCTAGGGCTTGGACGTCTTTTGTGATGGAAAAAAAGTTTAAGAACCGTATTATATTAAAACCCCGTTCCGGAAAGCCCCTTTCCCGGAGGCGCTTGGATTTCAAGGAGACAGACAGCTTACTTCCCGCGCGCAGAGGAGACACGCGCCCTTCCCCACCGTCTCGGTAGGGGGGCTCCGACCTGGCACCGCAGCCCTCCGGCGGCCCCGTGCCCTGCCCTGACTTCACCAAGCCGCTCCGCTCGGCGCCCAGATTGCCGATCCCGGCCCCGGCCCCGGCCCCTGTCGCCTCTGGGACCGCGGCGCGGAGGGCGAGGCCCACTCCCCTCTGAGGGGCAGGCCCGGTGGGGAAGGGGGGGGGGGGGGGTCACCTCCTTCCCCGGCTTCCGCCCATTGTGCTCGCTCGCTGGCCCGCCCTCGACTGCGGCAGGGTCTCCCTGCCCGCAGCAGAGCCGTCGCCGCGACCACTCACCCGTCAGCGCCGCTCCTCCGCCCCGCTCGCAGGGCCCCGCCGCGTCGGGCCACAGCTGCCTCCCGAGAGCTTCCGGCAAGGTCACAGGGCGCTTCCGGCCCGCAGCCAGCGCCTCCCCGCGCCTGGCCGGTGCAAGGCGAGCGGCGCCCGGCTCCCGGCATGCCGCGCGGCGGGCAGCGGCGCGTGCCGGGGCGCGTAGTGCCGGCGGGCAGGCGCCGCGCCGCCATGTTCGGGGTGGTGTGGGGGGCGTGAGGGGGGTCAGGGGCCGTGGGGGTCACGGCGGCTCCCACCTCAGAGCTGGCGGTGGCCGAGGCAGCCGAGGGCCAGTTTCCCGGGCGGTAGAGCGCGGAGCTCTGAACTGTCTCGGCCCCGCCCGGTAGTCCTCAGGAATGTTCGGTGCTAGGGGCACTCTCCGGGGTCCGCCTGAGCAACGGCGCCGGGTGCGGCCGAGGCCGCCCGCGGCAGCCTGACGGGGGCGCCGAGGAGCCGGCCGGACTCTTCCTGCTGGCGGAACCAAAAGCGCAGCGCTGGAGGCTGGTGGGGGTTGTCGTCGGGCGCACCGGCCTGCGCTGTGCCTTCGCCGGCTGCTGCAGGAGACGGCTCACCATGCTGCCGCTGCTGCGGGCTGCCGCCTGCCGCAGCACTGCCGCCGCAGCCCCGGCCTCCGCCGCAGCCACCGCCTGGCTTCGGAGCGCCTCATGCCGCGGGTTCCCAGCTGTCTGCCGCCGGCGGGCCGCCCTGCCCGTCGCCGGAGGGGCACAGCAGGTTCTGTGGGGTGGGGCGGACGAGGGCGGCAGACCTCAGATTCATGGCTTTTTTCCTTGCGAAAAATGCCTATCTAAGGAGGGAGCAGAATACGGGCGCAGAGACGGCCCATGTCTCCCTGCAAAGCTATGTGTAAAATGATCACAAGTTTAATATTCGTCAGTGGGGTTGCAAACGTTTAGTGATTTTGAATATCTAAATGGAAAATTGTTAAAACAGACAAGCAGTATATTAGTTGGGGTTTGTGGCGTGCTTTGTAATATAACCCAACTGTAATCCATAATTTAAGATGCTGGAAATAGGTTAGGGGCAAGGAGAAACTACATTGGTACTGATGTTGCTTATGTACTGCTTTCAATTTTCAGGTTACATCTTTTCAAGGAGCCGCTGTTCGAAGCCTATGCACATCTGCTCCTCATGAACACCCAGAGCATGGAAGATTAGTTTATAAAGGAAATTTGGCAAAGGCAGTGTTAGGTATGTGACTTGAAGTGATTTGTATTTTTTATGTCTTGGCTTTATTTTGGGGTTTTTTTAGTAATGTTTAGTAACATTAAAATGTTAGTTTAGTGTTTAGTAACATAAAAATGCAATGTTATAAAAATGCATTTTCTGCGTTCCAACTCTGTTAAAACCTCGATACTCTGTACAGAAAAAAAAAAAAAAGTGGTGATGCTTGGTTTCTGCTTCTGCACTTGGGTGTGCAGGGAGTTTTGCAGGCACTGTACATCTCTGTAACACCTCAATCTGCTTATGCTTTTCTTGCAGCCTTTGGAATGGGTTACCCACCCCAGCAGCAAATAAAGACTAGCTATAACTCCTATTTACATTCTGTCTGAAGTAGACAGATACTATGATGAAATGCACTGTCTGTGATGAGACTCTGTTGATCTTGCTGCCCAGGGAGGTGGTAGAGTCACCATTCCTGGAGATATTTAAAAGATGCATAGATGAGGTGCTGAGGGACATGGTTCAGTGATGGCAGTGTGAAGTTAGTGGTTGGACTCAATCTTAAAGGTCTTCTCCAACCAAAATGATTCTATTATTCCTTTGAACAGTTAATACCACAGTGACCAAGTGAAAAGTATTCTGTTGGATGTGTTCTGATGTGCATTTCTGAAATACGCCTTAAGGAAGGTTTGCTTTAAGACACTTCTTTGTCACAGCTTCTTAGACTACTGATTCTCATGGTGGTTTAAGGACTATGGATGATAACACTGGCTACTATCTTCTAAACTGCTTGCAATATAGCTGTGGAGTATTTGCTAATGTTGAATTACCTGGGTTTTCTAAGGACTATATGGTGAGAGACCAAGCAAACTTCTTGGTAATGTGCACGCTGAGTGACAGTGTTAGTTGTTGATAAAAAGAGAAATTGCCAGTCATATCTATGATGATTACCATTATGTGTGTCCATGACTAGAGTCAAGTTTCTTTTGAAGTTGGTTCCCCGTCTGAAGTAAAAACTTCATATGTGTATGTAATAGCTACTACCTGACTTAGGTAGCCAGCTGTCAGGTTTGATATGCCCCATTAGTACATATGAACAAACCAGGACAGCGGCAAGAAGATAGAGTTGAAATTTCAATGGTTTCTTTGTGAGCTTAATAAAAACCAGGAAATGGGCTTTCAGTAACCTCAGCTGTTCAAGAAATGCTGTTAATAAGTGGAGGCAGAAGCGCTGTAATTGTAGAGAAAATTGTAGTCGAATATATTAACCTCTGATTTCTTACGCAGGTGTGAAGTTTTTCTCTTACTCCACCAGTATTTTCAACCTGTTCACGATGCCCTACATCATGCTGAAAACGGGTGTTGGGTTTGACAGCCTGCTTGGCCAGGCTGCCTTTTATGGGGTGGTTGCGTTCTTCACATTTGTGACGCCAGTGACCTTGCATGTCCTCACCAAAGGCTACGTGGTTCGACTCTATTACAAGGATGAAGTGGACACATATACAGCCATTACATACAATGCCATCTTGGCAGAAAAAGCGACTGTGTTCCACCGGAAAGATGTAAAGATTCCAGACATCAGCAAGATGTTTACAACATTCTATGCTAAAACAAAATCGATGCTTGTCAATCCATCGCTTTTCCCGAATCCCCAGGATTTTAACCATCTTATGGGCCATGACATGTCTTTGTATTTTGACTTTGAGGAGGAAAAGAAAACTGGTGAAACAAAATAGTTACAAGATAACAAATGCCACTATCATTGTTCCTGGTGCATTACTGTAAATGTGAAAGAATTTAAACTTCTATTACACTGAAGTATCAGATAGCTGGAGTTCCTCAGATGTATTTTGGAATGTATAAACCTTTCCCTGTTTTTTAAAAACTTGTACACAATGTAAGGTTCTCATCAGAGTTAATGTCACAAAACACAGTAAAAAAAATATTCTTAGATCTGTCTTGTGATTGTTTGTTCTTGGCTTGGTTTTGTATTGCTAATTATCGAGGAGAATTGTAAGATGCCTGGGTGATGCAGCACTCTCACCTTCTCCAAGAATGAAGGAACCATTCATGCAACAAAAAACATCAGTGCTCGTTATCTGTCAAATACATGGTTAATCTTTGAAGCCCTAGTGGTTAATTGTATGTAATGAAAAAGACCAGGGTTTCTTGTGAGTGCTACTGGTGGTATCAAGTGGGTGGAGATGCCTTTCACTTCCCTTTGTGAGAGCATTCTTTGTGAGAGTAGCCAGGAGGAATGTTTAGAAAACAGACAGGTATTGTTGCTAGTTTCTGCAGCAGCCCCAACCTCGAGGCCTGCAGGCCTCTGCAGAAAACGTGGAGAACAGCTTCCTCGCAGTACTCTCCAGTTACTTGACTTCAAGTCCCACTGGAGCAACGCTGTCCCGAGAGAACAGCAAGCAGCTTCTCTTGTGTTGGTTGTAGGGGAAACATCTGAGCATGAGATTTGCTCTGTGGAGATTTCACTGAAAAAGGCTGCTGTATTTGAACTGATATAACGAAAATACTATTGACTAGTGGTTAAAGTGGATTCTGTCAGCATTTAGGTAAGGGTGAGGAAGCAAAAGGGAGTATCCCACAGAGTACTGGTTAGATTTTGTGCCTTTAAAAAACATACATCTTGATGTTGCAAAGAACACCACCTTGAGCTCAAATAAAAAGAGGATTAGATACTTTTGTGTGACTAGACTGATTAGCTTTGCACTCTGAATATGCAGAAATTGAGTTTAAATATTTTTAGCCATTTGTCATGTAAACTGATACTTGTTTTCAAATAAGGAACTAAATATCTTGAGGCCTAGAAAATAATTTAAAAATTCAAATGAATCCTTTTGTATTAGCAGTGCCCTATATAATAAGTAAATATGGTACTTGCTACTAATGAAATCATCTTGATACTGCAAATGAAATAAGATAATTGTAGCTACCTTTCCCAATATTTCCTAAGTTCTAACTGAAAAAGAGTATTTAAATGCCTAAATGTCTTCCAAGGCTATTGCAGTTTCCCACCAGAGGACCCTATAGATCATACTAAAACATCAGTGTTTTAAAATGTTATTTTTTTGACTGTTTAAACTGCTCTTGATGTATTTGCTGAGTAATGAAAAACCATCCCATCCAGACGTTACTGAGGCTTTTTTTTTTGTGTTGGCACAGCTATAATTTTAAAAGCCCAATCTAGCCCTCTTAAGCCAGTGTTGCTTCATAGGTAACATTAATACTGAAAAAATATTTCTATAAGTGATATTGAAGATGTAAGGATGGAAACAAGCAATTCTGATCACTCATTGTACTAACTGCCCTAATTGAAATGATGATTTACACCTAATTAAAAATAATATTTACATTCTTTCAATGTCTGATGCTTTCCTTTTTTTATCTGTTTGTGCTTGCAGATGGAGTTAACTTCATCTTGAAATGCCAAATTGCCAAATCTTCCCTTTCTAGGGAGCACGGGAAACAGTTTGCAGGAGAAGGTAAAGGCCCATATTTATGTACTCATTGAGCAGTATAAAAATTCTCAGCCTTTTCTCCTCACAGCAGAAAATTTGCACTGTTAAATTTGATATTCAGCCAATTCAGATTTAAGCAGCAAAAGTAACAGCTTTCCAACCTAGTTGGCTAAGTTACTAAACAAAAAGGATGGAACTTAAACATTATTTCTTCCATCTCTTTGTCTTCTGGCAGAGAAAGGCAGGTTAAACAGTTACTTAAGTGACTTTCCAGCACATAGATGTTTAAAAACAAAAGAATCCAGATTTCAACCAGAAGACAGATGATGGTTCTGGCCATGGTGTAGTCTCAGCAAAGTATTTTATACTTCCAATATGTAACTTGAAAAAAATTATAATTCCATAGCTTTCTTGAAATGATTCTTCAGTATAAAGGAAGATCAACCTTATTAGAGGTACATAATATTTTACCTACTTTTACTTTGTTTACTGCTGGTTTGGCAAACTCAGTTTGGAAAACAACCAACTGTAAATCTTAAGATCGTAATACAGTATAATATGGTTGCCAAATAAGTGTGGCTTTGGTCCCATCCTTGTTAGCATTTCCACCTATGGTTATCCTTCTGTGCAATCCTAGGATTTTCAAATTTGGCACTGTTTTTATTGTTTGCTTACAGTATGTATGTAGAATCATAGAATTATTTAGGTTGGAAACATTCAGTCCAACTGTTTACCTAGCACTGCCAAGTCCACTATTAAACTGTGTCCCTAAGTGCCACATCTATGTGTCTTTTAAACGCCTCCAGGGATGTGACCCAGCCACTTCTCTGGGCAGCCTATTCCAGTGCTTGAAAACCCTCTCGGTGAAGAAATATTTCTAATATCCAACCTAAATCTCTTCTGGGGCAACTTTATATCACTTGTTACATGGGAGAAGAGACTGACCCCCACCTCTCCACAATCTTCTTTCAGGTAGTTGTAGAGAGTGATCAATGTCTCCTTTCAGCCTTCTCTTCTCCAAACTAAACATCCCAGCTCCCTCAGCCACTCTCCATCAGGCTTGTTCTCCAGACCCTTCACCAGCTTTGTTACCCATCTCTGGATATGCTCCAGCATCTCAATGTCCTCTTAGTGAGGGGCCCAAAACCGAACACAGTATTTCTGTAAGCTTGAGATATATGACTGGTTTCGATCCCTGCAACTTGTTGATAGTAGTACAGACTAGTGATCAAATAACTGTGGTTCTTCATGTTAGAAGCACAACAAAGGAATGGAAATGTAATCCAAAATACTTCTAGGTATTTTACTTTGGTTTCTGAATGGTCTGTCTTTATATAGATATTTCATAGTGCATTGAGTGCTTTTCCAAGGAGGAAAATGAAATGCTTGGTGTCCTCCTAAGCTAGGAAATTTATAAACCAAATCAGGCCTTGCTGCTAACAAGAGACTGCAAGAGACTTGTCTAGTGGGAGTGTTTCAGTAAACAGATTGCTATTAAGTAACTCACAAAGCCTGGTTATGTTAGCTCCATGTCTTTTACAGTCCTATTAATTTTGTGAGCTACTATTTTCTTCCAGTTTGTTTTTCTTCAGTTTTATACACTTGGTGAAAACCAGTTTTAATTGCAGAAGTGTTAATACCTGCTAATATTTTCATCCCTGGAAGTTGCTGGTGTTTCTTTGGATGAAGGTAACTTATGTACAACATGGAAGAAACAATTAATTTATAAGACCTGGAGAATGCACCCCTATACATGGAGACTTTGAAGGCAATACTCATGTAGAAGACCAATCTTCCGAATCACAAGATTTATAGGCTATCTTATTTACAAGGCTGCACCTACTGTGAAGCCTGCCAGCTCCTGCAGCCTTTCTGCTACCAACCAATCAGTTGTTCCTAACAACGGTGTCTCTGGTCTTACTGTAATACCAGTTTCACTCAGTCTGATGTGAAGAGCAGGGACATACGAAGTAACTCAAACGTCTTTCCTAGACATGTACTTCCTATCCTTTTCCAGTCCTAAAAGCTTCCACAAAACGTCAAAGTTGACCCCTTTCCTTTCCTTTCCTTTCCTTTCCTTTCCTTTCCTTTCCTTTCCTTTCCTTTCCTTTCCTTTCCTTTCCTTTCCTTTCCTTTCCTTTCCTTTCCTTTCCTTTCCTTTCCTTTCCTTTCCTTTCCTTTCCTTTCCTTTCCTTTCCTTTCCTTTCCTTTCCTTCTCTTTTTTTTTTTTTTCCCTAGAAAAGCAGACAGGATACATTTGATTTTTTTCTTTTTCGTCTTTGACCACATGCTATTTTCTTGTCAATGTCCCTCTCCCTTTTTCTCCAGTCTTTGTCCACAATATTATTCATTAGTTTCTATCTGTCCTTAAAGTACAAAGTTTATTGTCATTCTTTAATGTTATTAAATTATCCCACAACCCTCAGCCTTTTCTCGCAAATGTAAAAAGTTCTGATGAGAACATTATCCCCTTTTGATACTTCAAAGAGAAATCTTTAAGGCTCTAAGGTACTTCACACTCTTAAACACACTCTCCAGAATTAAAAGGCCACTAATTTCGCTACAGCTTGCTTTTACAAACCAGAGTCATCACATTGACAAAGATAAAAGAAAATCTGTGTAGATTTTTGCATGGTACTGTGAGGGCCTGATTTAGAGGATGGAAACTTCATGAAATTCTGATTGTGCTGTAAAACTTAAAAGCACACATGTGAATCATTACAAATGCTCAGTATAACTTAATAGGTGGAAACTTGGTAAGCTGCTGTAATTTGTTTGCTCTGGAGGTCTGTGGTCATACCACGAATTTCTTCATGGTCCGATGTACAGCATAGCCTGCTTGAGTTCCCCTGAGAACTGGGACAAGTATGCTAGCTAGGAGCTGGATCCACTGTAATAAGATTATCCCACAGCTACACAGACTTCAGTGAGCTGCTATTTTGAGCAGGAAAGAACAGAGAACAAGAGCAAATGGCCACAAAACATGTCCAGCTGTCTCCATTTCTGGAATACCAGGGTGGACAGCGTTGCTGTGGTACGCTTTTTGTCAGTCTCAGGTAGGACACAATCCTTGCCATTCTCTTCACCTTCTCTCTCCTTTTTGACAACTTTAATGGTTTAATGTATACTTTAGATTATAGATTTAGTCTTAAACTTGGCTTGGAAAGTAGAAAAACCCGTAAGCCTACTGGCAACAGGCAGAGAGTTATTTAGAACATAAATTGTTTCCACAGGATACCACCTGATGTCTATTTGCTTAATTTTAATAGTCTCCAGTGGTTTCACGTGATATACTCAAATCAAACCACTAAGCCAAACTGCACACAGCACTTAAAAATAGATATTAAGATTAAGGAACATCACTTTTTTCTCTATTTACTTTCTTACTCAAATGTTGCCAACTTAACACTGCATATGTGCTGGTGCACTGCCCTTGGGACAGGCTCTTGGCACTCTCAAGCACTTCATCAGCTGCATGTAGAGGAGTTGAGTCCTCTACCTCTCTCTAGTATCCCCAGGAATGACCTACTGCTGCAATAAACATTGTCTAGGACAGGATGAGAGGATTTGACAAGACAGATGTATCCATAAATTGCTACAGTTTTCTATTCTTCAGGTTTTAGTTTTGTGAATGCATGCCTTACGCCTTTTGTATGTCTTCAGCAGCAGCCCTAAACTCAGGTTCAGAGGTAATAAATGCCTGCTTCCATCTGCAAAAACATCATCTTTAAAAACTGTCACAAATGGTCCTGGAAGGAAAATCAAACTTTATTATTGCCTCTTTCTCTATTGAATAAATGTGGTCAACATCTTTAAAGAGTTTTCCATTAATGTAAGGTTCTGGTACATGCTGAGAACTAGGACATAATTTTTAATTCTATCTGACTAACAGAGTCAGTTATGGAGTACTTTTATCTGCTGTACTGGTATACTGTTATTTATTTTTCTGTGATGAGATATTACAATAATGTGTATTATAAAATCCTTTCTGAAGGAATTTTCAGTGACTTGGAAGTGCTTATCTGGTCAAAGTATTCATCTGCAGCCAACAATCCAAATACAAAGTGATTATTTTGAAAAGCAATCACAAGTAATTTAATCACTTCATAGATGTGTTGAGAAAGACAATTTAAATTGAAAGACTAATTCATAAGTTAGTTTAAGAATTTTAACCACAAATCAATTAGGATGCTCAGAATTAAACTTCTACTCTCAGTCTCTCAGATGTAGATGAAATGAAAAGTCACAGGTGTGAAGTCCTAAAGTCTCCAGACTTGGAGAATGTACTGTTAACTGAATATGAGACTTGATCCCTACTAAATGTAGTTGCAAAGGATTTCAAAATAAAGGAAGTAAACAGTCACAAAGCTAGTGAAGTAACACTATTGTGCAGCTTTTTCCATTCTGTTTATCTCCTTTTCAGAGAGAAACCTTCCTTCCATATCAGAACATATAGGAAGAAGATTGTGGTAAAGACTACTTAGTAAAAATAAAACATGTAGAAGTTTATATCCTTCCTCTCCAGTGCTCTTCATATTGCGTGGAACAGAGCAAACTCCTCACGCTGATAGTGCACTATTTTGGGGCTTCAGTGAACATCACAAGAGGTCTCTTCTATGACATCAATACGGGCATGAAAAGCCACAAGAATCTAAGACTGAGTTTGCTGAAAAGATTTAAAAATTACTGAGGTTATTTGGATTTAAAAATAATCTGATCAGCCCCAATGATCAAGCTTGTAGCCTTTATAATTGTGGTCGTAAGTGGCATATTTTAGCCCTGATACCAGTAGCACTTACAGCTCCTATGTTCCCATTAACCAGCCAGACCCTTTCTAGAAAGGAGCCTAGTCACACCTCTTTTTAAAAGCATTGGAATCATCTTACCTTTTGCAGCAAAAGTGAAATAATGAGCAGGAGAGGATACACGTGTATCTATCTAAGCCACCAGGGGGGACTCATTCCTCATCTATATCATTTGCTGTAGCAAACACCTGGGAAAAAAAACTACCTAGTCTTGAAACCAGGTCTAGAACTTCACTAAGTTGCGCAGAGAGTTTTTCTTCATTTTTGTTAAAAGAACTTTTATACATTCTATTGAAACCAAAAGTGGAATTTATTTTCATAGTTTGTGGATTTTTGTTTCCTTAGTATATGTAGAAAACTCTGTGTTTGAAATGATGCTTTGACAAATGTTACCTCTGATGAGTCAAGTAAACTTGCCCTTTACATGTTTCTGGTAATCATAATTTTACTTCCCCATTTCACTTAGTTTTCTCTTTCATTTTTCACTCGTAGCCTGAGCTGAATTGTCTGGGGAAAGCGTAACAACAAAGACAGAAATTATTTTTCTTCACAAAACTTATTGTGATCATCTCTGATAGTGCTGCAGTAAGATTAAGATTGCAGAGAATTTGAAAAAATAACCAAATGTACCCTGAAGACATGTGACTGAGGATGACTGTGCTGGATTTTTGTTCCTCTTTCCCCAAAGAAAAAGTTTATTCCATCGAATACTGAACAAAATAAGTAACTATGTTTGGACTGATTTTTTTCATTTTGTTCACACCTGGAGTCAGTGAATTTCTTTGTAGATCATCAGATCTAGAAATATCATATACTTTTTGTGGTAAGTAAAAAATAGCTTATTCTTTTCTTGCTGGCATTAGCACAATAATTACTGTAGTCTGAGGAGATGTAAACTCATTTGTTTCTTTGGTGAATACAGAAAAATAAATTCAGCTGGAATATATTTCTGTTATTCATTATTATAAGAATTATACTGCATAGGCATAAATATTACAACAATTACTGGTTGCAGCATCTAAGAAAGACATTTACTCCCAAGTAAAGCAGATATGTTTTGATTCAGGAAATAGTAGAAAGTAAAGGTTTCAAACTTCTTCTGCAAATGCTATATTATATAAATTTTCTACATTGCTTAAATCAATTTCATACAATGAAAAGCTTTAAGTACGTGGGGGGAAAAAGGTGCAGTGTGATGTTTTGCCAGATTGAAGGCTCAGTCGGGCTCTGGGACAACGTAGCCTGTCCCTTCTTTCTGTATCTGTGTCGTGCTGCTGGATTTATGTAGTTCACTGAGGTTTTTTGGTTGATTCTGCAAAAACCTGTCACCTCCCTGAACAGTTTCACTGTACCCTCACAGACCTAATGACCAGAGGTGGGCTTTTGAGGAGATATTTCACAAGGAGAAGCCCATGTCTTTTTAAAAATCTGTGTGCCTTAACTGTTTTCTATTACCTGTAAAATAGCTATAGAAACTGAGGAACAGGAGGGGATGTTTATTTTGGTTACCTTGCATTAATAGTTATGTTAAAAATTTAGCAGTGGCTGAACTTAAGCTTGCAAACACTGCCTTTTAGACCACAGTGAGTTCTGTTAGCTTCTTTTTCCTGTTGTAATTTCCTGTGCAGAGCAGTATCTGAGATGAGAAGCTGACTGCTGGTTACCAACAGCAAGACAATTTCCCTTTGCACAACTCTTGCTTTAATCTCTGAAACACAAGACAGAACCTTTCCCTTTAAACCACCCTGCCATCCTGTTTTCTAGATGATTTAATGTGGGGAGCACCCCTTCCCTACCCTGGCAATCTCCAGGCCCATGGCAAGCAGGGCAATTCTTCAGTGTGAACCCACTAGGGAGGGCAAACTGAATTGAGCCATCCTTTTCTCTGAAAATAGAAATTAAAAAAATGTTTGGAAATCCTTAAAAAAATCACTGAATGGTTTGTTTAAATTTAAAATATCAGCTAATGAGCTCTACGTTTGATTAGATACAAATTGTGTGATACTTTATCACACTGCATCTAGGATTCTGCATTGTACAATGCCAGGTGGGTCATTCACAAAGTACATCTACTCAAAGGCTCATTTACACTATCCTCAAAAATACACTGGCATGTTAAAAACATTTTTAGCTGGTGTCAGCAAGTTTATATAGACTCCATGGTTAACATATATAGATATATTTTCAGCAGAGGGCAATGCTGGCTTAATGCTCATGAAAAGTTTGTGTAACATCAAAAGAGAAATAAAGGTATTTTTGATTGAGTTTTGTGTGCTAAATATAATCAAACAAATAATTGTCTTTTCTTGTTGCTTAAAGAAATATGAGATTATTTTTTGCCTCTAAGCATGCAGATACATTTTAAGCCACATTTTTAATACTAATATTTACAAGAGATGTTTATATTAGACAATTTTATAGTATATGCCTTATATTAAATAAATTTTGTGTTTATATGTTATTTTATGTATATTAATTTGTTGTGTATACATTATTATTTTCTTGGAGAAGCCTATTCACTAACAATATGAAATACCTTTTTTCCTGTAGATTCTACAGCTCATACTTTCATGTTTAATGTGACACCTTGCAGCCTCATGAACAAATCCATCTGGAAGGCTGCTCTTACCTGGGTTCCAAGTGAGTCCTTCTTGTCCAGAGAATTAATTATCTTTTGGAAATACAAAAAAAAAACCCAAAAAAACAAAAGCAAAAATGCTACCACTTCATCCTAAATGCCAAGTGATTTAGGAGATCTGTTTCTGTGATTAAGAATGGAACAGATAAACTATAGTGGTGATCAGAAATGGTGATTTGTGGAATAAGCATATTTGAGTTTTTCTTGTTGGAGCAATTACCAGAACTCTGCACACAAACTGGCACTGTACATATATGTGTTAGGCAGTTTAGGTGCACACGCATTTGTCTGGAAGATGCAGACAAGATTTGCAACACACAAGCTCTTTTGGCCTGAAGAATATCCAAGCCTTTTCAAGGAGAGAGAATATCATTAGGCTATCCAAGTATGGCAGGACTTCTACTAAGAAGATGTGTGTTCCAGAAGATGGAAATGGTACAGTACTGTGTATGCAAATCCAACTTTAATCTTTAAACCCAGCTTTAAGCTGGCAAGCTGAGTTACTTATGAAATGGATGTATCACAGACTTCACCCTCCTGCATAAAAACTATGGAGCTGGACTAATTTTGTTTCCCTAGAAGGATACATTTATGATGGCTAACAGCATTCAGGATGGTTTGTTTGCAACACCTGTTTAAAACTACAGTGTCTTCATCTGAGTGGTGGGTTGGGTTAGCCATGAAGCTGAGTGAACTCTCTTATCATTGCTGAAGAAATTAAAACAAATTTTGAAATTCTTCACTCAAATATTTTTATGACTGATGGTTTTTCTTTTTTCCTGAAAGTAACAGTTTTCAAGATGCATATTTTTGTTAGTTTTGGGAGGAGACTTTAAAAAATAATGTGTGTCAGAGAAAACTAGTTTTTATCCAAATAACGTGTCCACAGATAGGTTTTTCCTCCCCACCAGCTATCATTTTCTTACTTGCAATGTCTTAACTAGGAAGTGACATCACTTATTTGAAGATCATCTTCAAAGTCTGGTACGATGGTGTTGAAGTGCTTCACTGGAAAGAAGTCCTTTGCAGCGGAACTGACGATGAATATGCAGTGTGCGGAACGCTGAAAGGACGTCAGTGTGAAAAACATACCATGCCTTTCCCCCATCTGGCAGGTTCTCTCCACAACAGAGCTATATCCTGCCAGCCCTTTTCCACCACTAAGCAGATTGACTAATCAGCCCATGTGGACAGATTTTTCTCTCTGCCATCTAGACCAATTCACCTTGCTTGGCAGGCAATAGACTTCAGAGCAGGCATATCTCTAGAACCAGAACCCCACTGAAATAGAGAATTTCCAAATTCTATGCTTTAACATCCTTGTACTACACTTTCCGTCTCCCTAAGTTAGGATTACTAATATTCTTCATCTCATTATGACACTTTTATTGTTAACATCTCTAAAATGATGTGAAAAGAATACATTTGACTGGACCACACAGATAACTTGAGAGGAGCTAGGGACATTACTAATATCCAGAACACTTTATTTAAGTAAGTGTCTGAATGGGTTTGTAAATAAGTTCCCTGCATCCATATGTAGAGAACATGTACCCATGTAAAATGCTTTTTTCATTAGAGAATAGGCAATTCTGTTGTAGAGGCTAACCAAGATTGACATTCAGGCAGTATGTCATACTAAAGGCCAAAAGGACCTGTAAGAACATAAAAATATGCAATTCATGGTTTTCTTTCTTTAATAATTAGATCTCTTTGGATAGCATCCAGCTGAACTACTATTACAAGTGTTATCACAGTAGGATGAATCTGTAGGAAATGTTGCAGGTACATTGTAGTTAATTTCTGTTTTATAACATGGTTTAGACAATTGGGCAGAATTGTCTCTGGGAGAAGAAATAGGTGAGAGCTTTATCACTGTAAGAGTAAATGGCATTGGCACTGCTGTTGAGTGATATGCCATATTGCTCTGTAGTTATTTAGGAAGTTTGATTGATGGCTTTATGATTAAATAACTATTATAATTCTCTCTGTCTTACAGAAACACTTGCAACAGAATTTGACATTAAAGGTTCAAGAATAACATTTCCAAAGGTACTTTTCAGCATTTTATACAAAGAAATAACAATAGTAAAATCATATATGTATATATTTTCTGAAAAGAGCTGTTCACCCAAACTGTAGAAAATGACAAAAAGAAATGTCAGAAACCTTTCTCATGCTTCAAGTGATTGCTCCAGAATGGCAGCATCTCTGAAATGCAACACATCCTCAGATATGTCCCTAGGACTGCCTGTGAAATACAGGGGCTGTATTTTACTACAACTACCTGTGGTCTGCATATGGGTATTAGGGCACAAAGGTGCCAGAAAGCCAGCAGAAAATGGAAGCATCGATGGAACTGAATCCTTGCTGGATGTGAGATCTAAGGGTTAATAGGTTACTGCCTCACAGCTGGGAAAAAAAAAAAGCCCATGGCCTCAGAATACAGCCTCCTGGGTAAACTCATTTAATTTCTGTTTGTGGAGTCAGAAATATTAGTCAAGAGAACAGCTCTGGAAGGGGGAGCAGGTGCCCTTAGGAGCACAGAAATCTGTTTTGAGAGAAGACTCTGAAAAGTGCAGGCTGTACCACAGCCTACTGCTGTTTCTTAGTACCCTGGTCATGGGAAGAGACTTGAGCACTAGTTTTATGTATACATGTATCTGAATATACCTATGATAACAGTCCCTGGTCAGAATCTTTATTTTTTGCTCCTAACAAAGATCACCAGAACCATTCTAAGCAGCTACTTAGACAAGAGCAATAACTTATTCTGCAATAACATTTTTTTTTCTTTTCCCCTTGCTTTTTTTTAGAGCCATTATGATATTGTTTTACAAGGATTCTCTGATGATTCTGAGAATAATAGGATCATATGCTTGAATTTCACCATGATAGTAAAACAAGACACTTTCTGAATGTGACAAACATTTCAAATAATTCCAGAACAGGGTGATTGCTTCTGCAAGCAACTGGAATATGGGCTGTGAAATAATCAGTAAGATAATTTTCCTGAGGCAGAATACATCATATACCGTCTAGAAAGCTACGTGATGGATAGTCTTATCCATTTATAGCACTGCTGTTATCAGATGTTCAGCCAAAGTGCACAAAATCCCTGGGAATTGGGCATCTTGATCAATACAGAGAATAACCCTGGTTGGATGTAAGGCTGAGGACTGAATTTTGGTGCAGTGCCTTGAGTTATTCAAAAGCCAAGCCCTTCACACCATGCTAAATTAATGCAAGAAATTTTGAAGCTGTGAAGTGCAAGAACCCAAAGTTTTGCCACTACTCAATTCAAAATAAAACAGCAATTGAATCTGGGAAAGTTGTTCGGGGGGGAGGAGGTTCTTTTAACAATAAAACTTGTCTGTACAATCAATTTGAGAAACATTTTTTATTTTCTTGTTATTTTCTGATTATCTTTAGATGTTCCCTAATGTTCTGCTCCATTTGCATGGAGCTGAACCACTGGAGTAACAATTTGTTACGTGGTGAATAACGTTCGAAGGGGAACGCGTTTCTAGTTACACTTGTACGGTACAGATTAATCTAGCCACTCAGAGCTGTAACTGCAACCCTGTAGCATGTTTTTAGCTCTTGCTCAAAGTCTGAGAATCAGTGGCAGCACAAGCTGTCTCCTTCAGAAGCAGGAGGTGATCTGTTCTTCTGTTATCAAAAGCGTGTCTAAAGCTTTTGCTGTGACTTATTCCTCTCACAGCCTGACAGACATCTAGTACCCATCTCCCCACTCTGCTGCACCTCCACACCTGAGACCTTCAGAAAGATTTTGATGGAGTATAACATTTAGACTTTAGGAAGAGAACTTACATTGTTTTGGGCTTCGAGGCACCTTGGTGCCATTGCATAGTAAAATACAGCTAACAAATTCTTCCTGCCTTCAGACAGATATCCTCCTTATCAGTTCTGGATGCCATGTCCTCTTTTCATCCTCGACTCCCAGCCAGTGGTTGCTTAGTGAGTTCAGACACTTTTCCCTAACGAACAGGCCAGTGTTGAAGATGCAGTTAAGCTGGCTCCTAGGTCATGCTATGTCTAGCAGATTTCTTCCAAATACCTGAAAATAATGAAAAACAGGACCATCCAAGCCTTTTTCAGGCTGCTAAGTACCAAACATGAAAATCATCAGAAGTGAAACTTTTAATATCTTTACACATAAAGATGTTTCTCAAATTAAGTGTCAGAAAACAACAGAAAACCCACACTCAAGTATGTAGATGCTCTATTTAAAACTTGATTTCAGTATAGCTAGTTTGTCAATCTATAGCAAAATCATCAAGAGTCAATAAAACTCTAAGAAGTTAGAACAGCATCATGACTGGAGACAGGAAGCTACAATTACATCCAGGTGGCAACAGCAAAGCATCTGTTATTGTGTTCAGTCGACAGACTATTCCAGAAGCAGTCCATGATGGAGTGTCACAGCATCTCCTGCTTATGTTTGAACCAAGTTATTAGAGTTTCAATTAGTTTCCTCTTAATACGAAATATCAGTCAAAAAGCAGCCAGAGAGCCTGATAGCCAATACCTATTTTTCTTCTTCTCTTTTGCTCATTTCAAATAGCCTTACTGGTCTAAGGAACAATCTTACAGTATGACATCCCTGTGTATCCATTTTACAGAATCCAACAACCAGGGGTTTGGAGGGTTTGAGGTGAAGCCTCAGAACAGTTTTTAGTGGCAAAGTATTCTGAGATTTTTGCTGCCTTGAATTATTTGGGGTGTTACAATAAATGTTTTGTTTATTGAGCAGCAAGTACCACAAGTAGGAGAGACCAACAGCTCCTGGAAATCGAGGACATTTATATGCTCTGTTTTTCATAAACACACATTTTAATGCCTTATAGATGTTACAGAGCATTTACAGTATATGTCAAAGTTGAAATGGAATTTCTGTATCTAAATAGGGACATATACAGATAAAAATATATATTTACTCGCTTGCATTACAGTCTTTTATAAGTGTAGATACTCAGCTGGAGGGTTATGATTATACATGCCAGCATATAAGATTGTGTTTATAAAGTGACTTTATAAACTTTATAAATCAAAGACCTTTTAAAGGCCTTAAGTTCTCTTCAGTGCATGACCAAAAGTTTCCACTTATTGCAGTGTTGGTGGCTGCTGCACCATGTTCCCTCATGGACAAGAAAAGACAGGTTTTTGTAAGGAGCAAGATCATGCAAACAGCTTGCTCTGAAATGACTGTGATACTGCAAAAGGAGACTACCTGGAATGAGGTGAATTGCTTCAACTTGGTAAAGACTGATATGAATGTTTCTTTTTTCTCAATTTATTGTACCAGTAAACGTTGATCCATTTTTTACTTCTCCATTTCCTGGTTTGGTCCAAAGTTTCAGTAGTGTGAAAGCTGTGAAGTAAAACATTCACCAAGCATCTCTTACTTATTCAGACACCTGTGTGTCCTGAGATACCTGTATTTTGCCAGGAGTGCAAAGCCCCATCCGCTGAAAACTTAAATAAATCAAGGAAGGCCTCGCTTGTGGCATGCTTATCTGAAACTAATATCTACAGCCCTCACAAATACCTCTTTTTCTCTCCCTTATTACTGTTGTTTTTGAGTGGCTGTCAGGATTTGCTGCAGATGGGAAAATAGCTTTTCTTCACCCCCTCACCCTCTGTCGCAAAATATGTAATTATCAGAAGAAGCAGTTCCTGTAAAATGTGTTTTCCAATGAGAGCACACACTTTCTGAGCTGTGTTAGATAAAAGCAGTAAAGCAAGCAAGCATGATTTCAAATGAGACGAATCCTGATGACCTCAATAACATATCCAGTTGCTGGCAGAAATGGTAACATCATTTGAGAGAGACACACAAAGAAAATTCCGTATAATTCAGGTCTCACAAGAGCAGATCTTGTTTCCAAGGATGGACTGGAAGGCGTAAGCAATCTCTCAGTCACCAGTTAGCTAGTAAAAAACACATGTACTCATACTGAACAAATAGACTACCTGTTGCTTGCAGCATGGAGGAGTTGGACTTGATACTGCAGGAGATGCATCCTGATCTGTGTTAGAGACATCGCAAGAGAAACATAGCAGCATCAATCCCACTTGCACATGTTTTTTTTCTTGGCAGAAAACACTAGTAATTGCCTCTGAAGTGTCAGTGTAGCACATTATGCTCGTTCTGCTGGTGTGTTGCTGCCAGCACAGCAAGTTCAGGGGCAGCAGATGGGGATAGTGACATTTCTAATGAGAAGAGATGGGGAGGGAGGGAGTGAAGCCAGAGCAGCTCATGCCTGTAGAGCTCAGGGGAGAGAGGACAGGAGAAAGGAAATTTGGAAACTTTTTTTACTTGCATTAGAAATGACTGGACTTTGAAAATCCCATAGAATACTCACTGGGCATGTGTACTTGTCTTGTGGATCCCAGGCCCTTTGCTGCATGGCTGCTGTAGATGGATGGGTATGTCCATAACCTCTTTTCTTCAAGACACATTTTACTTCTGGCAAAGAAAGAACTTATACGTATGTATATAAAATGCATATTTTTAATATTTCCATACATATGTATGAATATATGTATTTCACCAGAAAATTTTTAATTTTTCCAAAGCTTCTCTCTGCAAAAACAGAAGTTCTTGGTCTTTCGCCTAAACAGCTGCCTTAGCTAACAAAGCTGTTCTGCTTTTTTAAGTTTCAACTTCTTACTAACAGAATTTCTTACTGACGTAACTAAGAAAGAAAAACCTGTAATAGCAAACCTGTGTCTTTGCGCACAGGAGGGAACAGTCAGTCATTCTGAGTATTAAGATCCCCCTCTGCCCATTTTCCTGTCCTGTATAAAACTTCAAGTCATACAGAGTAGATAATGATGTTTTTCTCAACTTGTAACTTCTGCTAAATGAGGACATCCATTCTGGTTATGGAGTTGGATTATTTCTTACATATGTTCTCTTCATACTGATTCCATTTAGCCATTTCACTCTACTACCCATATTTTTTGTATTTTTAATATTATAATGTTGCTTAACAATTTCAGTAGTGCAAATTAAAAAACAAAAAACAATCCAAATGCCCCCTCCCCCTAATTCCACAATCATTTGATAACTGAAGATACATACAGAAAAGCAAAAGTCTATGATTCAACCTCTGAAAATCATAGAATCAAGAAATCTGCCCTTCATTTATGAGATGCAGAAAGGAAGAAATAATAAAAGAAAATATAATGCATATGAGAGTGAGCAGATCACTTTGACCTTAAACTAACTCTGTTTTAGAATGACTTCACTTTGTTTCACATCAGAATTTCAGCTGAACAGACTGGTAATTATATTTTTAATCATTGTACATTGCACTAAAGAAATCTGCCCTATGTCTGTGGACATTGAATGTGGTGGAATTTTCCTTGAATCTTTAAAGCATTAAAGATGTTTCAATGCAAAGATATAACATAGGTAGAACAAGGAAAATAATTAATGAAACCTTCATATACAACTGCCAGAAAAGCATACTGTCAGCAGCAATATGCCTTTCTGTTTCTCCAAGCTACCTTCCAGTGACTCTGACTGCTAGATATACAGTATCTTTAACCTGTAAATTTAATATTCTAATTATGGAGGAAAGGAGTTCCTAAAAAGAAATACAAAGAAATTTATTATTTAGGACAATCCGAATAGAGTATTCTCAGAGGAGTAATAAGGAAAAAAAAATGGTTGGGTGAAATAATTTTTATAATTTCAGAATGCTATCTATTTATTTTGGCCAAATAACCTAAAGATAGTGGGTTTTCGCTTATTTAATTTGAAGAGTAGTGTTGTTTAGAGATTTTCAACTTCAAAAAAAGGTCAAAATAGGATTTATTTATTTGCTGAAGTAAATGAATATTTTTCTTTTTTTTTTGACAAATTGGTATTATTCAAGAAAAGACTGTAGTGCCACAAAACTGTGATTTGTCTGATAAGCCAGGTGTCAAGCTGTGACAGACTTATTCAGTATCTACTTGACATTCTGAGTTATTCTACAGAGTACAAGTGTACAGCCCAGTTCTAAATGGCTTTATATGCCACCTTCTGAAGAAACGGAGTATGCCCTGTTTAGGCTTTAAATTCTTAATAACTTTTCTGAAGTTGGTTTCAAGCCTGCAATAAAAGAAGGAGATTGGCTGCCAGTTACTGCCTCATTTTGTAAGATCAACAACTGCTCTCTGAATTACAGCTAGAAGAGCTTATGCTCGCTGATGATTGACAGGCTATTATCTTGCTGAATAAAAAATGAGCAAACGTGAAAGGAAGCTCTGTACTTGGAACCAAATTCTACACATCCTTAAGCATGACACAAACTTGCTTAAGTCAATGAAGCCATTTTTTAGAAGGGTTTTTTATGGATTGGCCCTTGATAAGTGCCTACACATAATATGCACTTGTCACTATGGTCCTGAATGACTCAAAAGACTAGTAACGTAGCAGAAAGCCTTTCACCTGTAGACTGTCAGTTTGAATCTGCCAAGCAACCAAAAGTCTCTGCTGCAGGAAATTTTATGCAAAAATTTCAAGCAGTGCTAGGAGAATATTAAGGCTGCATGTACAGCTATATACTCAAATTGGGAAGGATTGTCACTCATTTTTAATATGCCCCTTTCTGTTGCAGCCTTATGATCCAATCTTTAGTAACCCAAGCACATAGGCCCTTTTGAGTAGTGTGATAGAGGCATTTTCCCCAAATCTGCAGAAATCTTTGCTCCAATGAACAGAAATCTTTATTCAGTTTCTGAGCATCTCATAAGCTTTTCTCCCTCTAAGTAAAGCAACACAAAAAGAAGCACCCATTTGAGTGACAGTGCAAACCACGGTCACTGTTAATGATGAAAGTTTAGTTGTATTGAAAATATAATTTTTGAAAAGCTAATGACGTAAAATACCAAAGCTGAAAGGAGGAATACCTGTTTAAACTATGTAGAAATGGGTCTTTTATATAATCAGGACTATTAGTGATTGACAGTTATAGATTAAATAGGTTTTGCCTCCTGGGATATTGTTTGCTTTCATCAAATGAAATACAAGAGATCTCAATGCTCTAGCTTTTCTGTAGGAAAATCTGACTCCTCTCAACTTTACACCTGAACAAGATAAGTTCTATTACCACAGTTTCTCCAAGAAACTCCCCCATTGAAGGTCTCCTGTTTCCTGCAGATCTTTCCATTGTTAGCCAATTTCCCTACCTCCTATTACAAGACCTACAGTATAAAACCCTCCCACAATATGGAGGAGTTTTTGCAAGCCACGTGATTCAGGGTCACTCAGCTTCAAACATAGGCTAAAGTTTTGAGGAAGGTTTTGTTGAAGGAATGGCCACGGGCTGAATCGGCACCTTTCTACCCTACTTATGTAAAAAAAGCTAAATGGATATGATAATTCATGTAGTGGTCACCTATTTTTCTGCTGCAGCAGGAAGTTTTTCTCTGTGTATAGTGAAACTGTCTGCAACACCATGGCTATATTCTGAGAAAAGAAGTGGGTTGAGAGCCCTGAAAAATCCTGTGAAACTTGGAATATACATAAGTGAAAAGTCTTTATAATTTGTTGGGATTCCGATTCCTGATCAGCATTTGCAATGGATTCACTATCAGGTCAAGTTTTGTGGGAGTTGTTGGGCTGGAGGCAAAACTTGGATTTAGTCACAGAGTACTAAAAGTAAGAGAACTATTTTTTTTCCTTAAAATGAGGTGTTAATTATCCTACTAATTGAAACCAGCCCAATTAGTTCAGAAAGTGATTGATGTGACGCAAGTAGAATTGTAAGAAAAAGCATTAGCAGTGAAGTTAAGCCCCTGAAGATGCATGCAACAGAAAGGTGTTCAAGGTTCCCTTATCTACATAAAGGTACTTGGTTTATACGCTAATTGTAGCAAAATCTGTCCGTGATTGCTCAGGCATCTCCATAGCTTGATGCTGAGCTCTCTGGAGAGCTGACTAACTTGGCTGCTACTCTGTGTCCTGTCACTGAGGTGAGAGACCTCCTATGCTATGTGCCCCACCATCTCATCTGTCTCATCTGTTGGTATGGAAATAAAGAGTCATCTGAACCTAGCAACAACTGAGAGCACCTCTGCCCATAATTCAGCATCAGCCTGAAAATAAAGCTGGGAAATGTTGTTACTCAGTGGAAGGGAAGCGAATAGCTTCTGTTGCCTTGGAGCTATTGTTTCTCGATCTAGCAGGGCTGCTCTGAATATTAAAGAAACTAATAGGGATTCAAATTAAAAACTGTGATTAACATTATGTACTAGCCTAGTGTGCTTATGCTTTGAGAAAGCAAAAGATATCAGAGAACAAGCCAAAAGCCTGTCTCTCAAAAATGAACAAGTTCATCAAGTTGCACAGTGGCTGCTGCAATAATGATATTTTGTACTGCAAAGTGACTCCTGTGTTGGCATTTGGCACAAAGCCAACGTTCTGGTGAAAGCGGAAAACATGTCTTCTTTAATTTTTAATTAATAATATCATTTAATGGGAAGCACATTTTCTTTAACTATTTTTTTTTCATATATGTTGTTTTTTTGTTTCCACTGTTGTTGTTGTTTCCTGCTGTGGATATATTCTGCAATGGCATGCCCATTAATATTATTTTTAGATGCAGCTTTGCCATTTTTGTTTAGAGACTTAGTATTAATTTTAAACATTTTTTTCTTGCGTCTGCCACTATCTTCAGTTACCACCTCCATACCAGCAACATGCCCTTATGCATTCTTTCAAATTTCTTTTCAATATCAGCTTCAGCTGTTCTTTTTAAATGCCTTCTTAAAATTTGATTTAAAATTACTAAACTAAATTTGATCTGTGCACAGCTTTTGCTTCCAAATTTTAAGATTCTGAGATTCTGTGATTCTGTGATATGACAACTGTGGCCAAAAATAGAAGGTCTTTTCATCAGCAAATTCTAGAAATGTTTATTCAAAATTAAAAACATAAATAAAGATAATAGCTGATTAAACAAATAATTGTGTGCATTTACACACACACACACACACATATATATATATAAAGCTTATATATATAAGCTTTATCAGCAAACAAAGAGGCTGAGGCTTCTTTTTAGCACTAGCTGATGCAGTTCAAGCTCCTACACAGCCTAATGTAGTCACCTTGTTCCACGTGGTCCTTTCACTCTCCCCATTTGGGTCAGGGCTGCAATTACCCTTGCTGGATAAATATGGTGAGTTTATTAAGATGGAAGCCATTTTTATGCTGAAGTCTCTCATTAGATCTTTCCATTTCCCTTTCGTGCAGATATAGATCTCATCCATAAAGATAAAATGTTGCCTGAATCTTTTCTGAATTTCATAAAAGGCAGATGTACAAAAAAATCCCAAACACTTTGGACCTGGGGAAAATTGGCACAAGTAATTTCCCCTTGCAATCTGTATGTTGTGTTAAGAGGTGCTAAGCAGCCACAGCTTAGAGTATTACAACATTCAGGGTGCTGAAAAATCTAGTGATAATAGGAAGGCAGATCATTTGAAAGCACATATTAGAGCTTCTCACAATTGGCTCCTGCATCTGGTTTTATTGGTCAGGGTCCGTTCTAAACTGAAGAGTATATACCTTTTTCTATTGTTTTACAGCTATTGCAGAAATTCCATGTGTTGAATGTCAATTCAAACCCATTAACCATATTTAGCATGAGAAAGTCTTTGCAACAGTTCTTTATGGTGAGGCCATTCAACACAATACAGTTTGGATAGTTTTTTTTAGAAAATTAAAAATTAATCTACATTTGCACTTCCGCAGAAAGTATTCCAGTAGCAGTCCTAAAGCAATAGGACTTTTCATCTCCTGTGTCTGAAATATGACACTCACCTGCTTGCTAATAGGCTAGGTAATTGTTAATGAGCAGGTATGGGACCTTGAGGATTTTCCGATTAGACCTGTAGAGTGTCTGCATGTCCGATGCAATGAAAAGGAAACATATCCCTGTATTTCACTGAAGTGCTGAGACTAGAGAAATGTTTATTTGATTCCTATTGGTAGTCCACTATACAGAAGTTTTGAAGAATCTGCTGTGCTGAACCAACAGCAGCAGGATGCTCCGAACACCTCAATGTGGTATCTAGGAGATCAGACGAGAATTCAACATTCATCATTTGGAAGACACTGTATTCCTTTGCAGCACTTTTGAGGGGAAGGAATCCAGAAAACTGTTGATACTGTGCAAGTGAAATAATTCATTGCTGAGGCTTGGATATGATCCAAGACCTAAGTCTTCCTTCTCCCTTCCTAGGAACAGCTGATGGATGAATAAGCAAAAGCTGCCATTCAACCTGCACACTATGGAAAGTATCCCTTAGGACCAATATGAGTCACAGTGTATCCTCAAATTGAGGAACTGGAAACTTTCATCACCAAATATGAAAAGGTTATTATTTGTCAAAAACAGGTGACCATTGCTATCAAACAGGATACTGCCCTGATTTTCAGAATTGTGACAGAAATAGAACAAACTGCTGTACATCATTGGTATGGTGCTTTTATGAGATACGCACCATCTGCAAATGACATATCATCTCTTATGTTACATCCTATGATCATTGTATTATTGTGCTGTATTTTATTAGTTTTGTTATTAATATGCTTTTGTACCTATATGTGTCATATATCTTGCTATGTTGAAAGCGTGCATCATGTGTTGTTACCTATTTGGGCTTAAGTGTGTGCCCAAATCTTATCCCTGCCCTTATTGCTGGTGAGGCAAGAAGAGTAACTGTACCTCTGCTCACCTAGGCAGTGATTTTGCTGGGTGTTAGGACTATGCCAAAGAATGAGAGTGAGCATCCACTCAGCTCTGGTTTTGGCCCAAACAGAGCTCATGCCACAGCCTGGTGGATGCTGGAGCAGCCATTGAGGCACAATGAATGGGCACTACACAATGGGAAGAAGAGATAAGGGCAGCTCTGCAGCTCCTGCCTCCTGCAAAGGAACCATCTGCTGGTTTCTTCAGAATCCACTAACCTTTGGAAATATGTAGATCAATCTCCCAAGCTGAAAGGTAGAAATACACCAGCTTACCCTAGTAGCCTCTGGGGTGGCTTCATCAGCAGCTGGACTGCTCCGTGGCTTCCAGGCTTCCTGGTGTAGCACAGGGATGACTGTACCATGAGAGAGGAGGAAGGGCAAGTATGCTCGCCATCATCCAGTAACTGCTTTGCCCATAGATATGTCAGCTAGAGAGTTTGTGAGCTACAGAATTTGTGAATTAATAAAGTGAGGAATTAGAGAATCCACTTGTTACAGCAGTCTGCATAAAGGGCATCAAGCCCACATTTGATTTCTTAAAACCTTAATGAAATAAAGTTTAATTTTATGAGTATGTTGTCCTGTAAATTGTAGAGATCCAAACAGATAGTGGCATTTTGACGTGCAGCAGAGGCTAAAAACCACCAGAGAATGTGAAAACTGGCAAATTCCTTCCTTCAGTTGTTGTATTTCTCTGATTACTAAAGTTTATTCAGTTTAGACATGGGATGGATACACCATGCATAAGATACCCGTAAGTCATTGGGGATTTAGATATTTCTTAAGTAATAATATTATTGAGAGTGAGCTCTGTTCTGGTCTTTCAGGATGAGAGAAATCTTTGCTGAATCATCTAAGCCTTTCAGGTAAGAGTTAGTTTCACCTTTTTCTTTGTCTGTCACTGTTTCTATAGGTGTCAGATCTGCCTTGTCTTGATCCAGAAAGACCAGGGTTAGGTAAGGTTATTTGCATTTGTGCTTGTGAGGGTTTACTTTAAACACAATTATTCAAGTTCAGACATTTATATATTTTCTCTTTTTCTTGTTTTAGCTTAAGAAAATTATTCTTATCTATAAAAGAGAAGATCCTAATCCAAACCTCTTAGCATTTTTTTATGAGGATTTCTGATGCTGTAAGATTTTTTGGTCAGTTCCCCCTTCCCTTCCCTTCCCTTCCCTTCCCTTCCCTTCCCTTCCCTTCCCTTCCCTTCCCTTCCCTTCCCTTCCCTTCCCTTCCCTTCCCTTCCCTTCCCTTCCCTTCCCTTCCCTTCCCTTCCCTTCCCTTCCCTTCCCTTCCCTTCCCCTGTCCTTATCTAGGGAATTTTCCTCTGCTGAAGGAGACTACAAAGCTTACAGCATGCCATGCATATCTTACATACTGTCCTGGGAGTCAGCTGCAGAGTCACCATTTCAGTCTGTTGTCCAGTCAATGAAAATAGATTCTCAGTCCTACAATTACAAATGACAACACGGGTCCTGGCTGCCTTGCCTGACTTTGCTTGCTTTATATGAACAAAAGGAAATAGGTTTTCAAGGAAAAAGGCTACATCACTAGCTAGTTACTGAGTTAAATAAACTCATTCCAAAGCCACTCAGAGGATTTCAGTGGTAAATTTCCTTTCTAGAAACTCTACAGTCCTTTGGTGAGAGCAACCTGGCTGAAAGCATTCTGGGAAAGCTGCTCCCTCCTCTCTTACAACGAGTGTTTGCTCATCACTAGGAGTCATTGGCTGGAACTGAAAGTACTGTCAGTCAGCAGCTTTCATTGTTGGGGATTTCTCAAAGTAACAAATGTTTCCCTTCACCTGATGCAGCTGAGAAAACGTGCAACTGCCACTTGCTGTTTAAGCCACTTGGCTGCTGTCTATGAGGCCAACTGCAGCTTTCTGAGATTGAGTAGTTAGATCACTTTAATATATAGGAATGTAAAGACATTCATGTTCCACTGTCTCTACTGTATTTGTATCAGGTCTGCACCAGCAATGAGTTAAAGTGGGGTCTGGGGGAGAACTTGGGGAGCTTAAGTTGCAAGAATTAGTAGTCTTGTTACACAAGACTGGAGGTTTAATTCAAAGGCGTCTTGAGTCCAGCACTTCTTTTATGTCTGACACTGGTACATTGCTCATAGTAACGTCATTGTTGAGGGTAAGTGAATGTGGAATTCATCTGCATTTCCCTCTTACATTTTATTGCCAGTTCCTTTAGAAGTTCAGTGATTATTTGTCAGAGAGCTTGATAGCAAGAATAGAGCATAGGCTAAAAGGTTGATCATTGTATTCTGTTTCTTTGTGCATGAGTAAACAGTGTATATAAGCAACAGCAAACCATAGTCTGGTCAGAAAATGTCAATTTTAATGTCAAACAAATAGATAATGAAGTAAAGACAATTCTGCAGGGAAGTGGCAAAGGAAAAGCAAAAAAACTTGCCATGGAGAAGTCTTTAAGCTCTGTCTGTTTGAGGCTGGACAGCCCTTTGTGTCCTGCAATGCTGCATTAGCACCGACTGCAGAATCTGAGGCTTCTCTTTTGTCTTTTGCTGACTCTGCCATGGGATGGCAGTTATCTCTGATAGAGCAGACTGCTGAGGTCAGAAATCTTGGAATGGCTTAGGGAGGCTTGACAGGTTTCATCTGTCAATGTCCTTGCTTTTCTACTGCATGGATCCATGGGAAATGGCTAATGAGGGTCTTTAGGTTTCAATTAGCAGCCTGACAAGGGAAAAATAATAGTTTTCATCTGCTTGTGAAAAAGAAGTGGGGAAGTACTCTTTTTGGTCTCAGTGAGGAGTAACCAAACGAGTGAGGAGGATTTGTTCTGACATCTGGTTTGTGTTGCTGCAAGCTATCCCTGCACATCCTTCCCTGCAGGCTGAGGTGACCTGAGTGTGTTTGGAGCTATGGTTGTGATTTGTCACAGCTTTAAGAGAAGGTTCTTTAGGTTTGGGCTTTGTCCCATTGCTGATACCACAAATAGTTGCAATAATGGTCATCAGTAAGCAAGTGAGAAGTACAAAAGTGCAATTCATTTTCTTCAGGAAAGATAGTCTAAAGGTTGAAGCACCTTCCCAGGGCTCAGGAGGAGCAGAAGCAATTTCTTTGCTCTGTCCAGAGCTCCTGCAAGAGTTAACTCCAGCTGGGCTGTTTTACACACAGAACTTAGATAATTTGTTGAGTAACACTTCTCCTATCATGTCTATAGCCCCATAGACATGTCTGACTGGTTGTGCAGCCCTGGGGCAGTGGGTCCTGTGCAGCCCTGGGGCATTGAGTCCTGTTCATCCCACTTGTGATGGACTTGCTGTGCACATGCTACACAGTAGATGTAGATCTGGTGTTTCTAGGGGTTACACACCCTGGGCAGAAGCAGACTTCTGGATGCACAGGCAGATGTAATGGTCTTGGGAAGGAGAAAAAACATTTGGGACTGATTATGAAGTGACCCCGGACACTCTCTTATTTGGTTTCTTCTGTGTTCAAGAGAAAGAATTTTGCAGTGTATTGCTGAAGAAGCAGACTGCACTAGCAAAACAGCAGACACCATCCACAGTCTGAACAAAAGAAGCTGCAAAATTCTGATTATTTGACTGGTTATTTATGCAAAGATATAGCAAAAAGCAAGAACTGATCACATGTGAGTAGCGATGATGTAAACCTTAGAGCTTTAATAGCTCCTCTGCATAGCACTCACCAAAGTCAGTTATCTGACCAAAGTGCATAGGATTGAGTTGGACAGGAGTTCTTGAACACATTATCAACCACCTCTTAGCTGAGTTCATAGTGTTGATTTTCCAGCAAGTAACTGTTTTGGGAGAACGTTTAACTGACAGTAAAAATTCTTCTGATGACTGTCACACAAAGTAACTAAGCTGAATGAATAATTCACAGCACTTGAGATTTGCTGTGAATTTAACTGCTTCTTCAACTCAAGAGCTTTTTACAAATAACATGCAGCTTTCTGTACATTATTTGTTATTCAGTCTAAATCAAACAGAGCCTTATCTTAGGGACAAACTGTAGTCATGAAGATAAATTTCTGTGGCAGAATCTGATCCTGCATTAATCTCTTTGTTGTTTTCTTTCCCCAAGAGATGGAGTTATAAATAGTCCAAGTGAAGCTTTGACTACAGAGTGTATGACCACAAGTAGTCCATATGTATTCAGTTTTGGTACAAGACATAGCTGGTAGGTGTCTTGAACTGTGATAGTTAGAAAGAGGCTCTAGTCTTCATTCATGATTTTGCATTTTTTTCAGTGGACAGGGAGTATGTAAGAGCAAGAAGGCAGATGGCAAAATTTATAGTGGTTCAAGAAACATGGGTTTTTTTTATTAAAGACATCTTGCCGAAGAGGTATTAACTGCATTCAGTTTCTGTCAGAGCAATATAGCTTCATCTGTGAAGTATTTCACAATGTTGTTGTATGACATATTAGATTTCTTCTGTACTGGGATGCTGCTGATATCTTTTGGGAGTTCTGTCTCTCTGCTTTGTGGGAAAAAAAAAAATTAGTTGTTTAAGAGCACAAGTTTCATTGATTTTCCAAGAACATTAATGGAAGGCATATGTCACAGGCTGAGTCAGAGTTCACTGGTTACCATGCCATCAAAGATGGAGCTTTTATACTGCTTCTTAACTAAACACCTCAAAGCATCTATTTGTTTGGTATGGTTTTGATTTGGGTTTTTCCAAATAGATGAATTTGAATAGTGCTGCAGGGATAGAACAGGCTGGATCTGGAACAGACAGAAGTACTGAAGTAGAACTGTGCAGAGCTTTTATGTCAAAAGGATATCTGCTTTTGGGCTCTATTGGGGCAGGTAGTATTTGCTTTGCTTCTCCACTGCTTCTCCTTCCAGTCCTAGACAGGCCTCAGAGAAAGTGGAGAGGGTTTATGTGTCTTTACTTTCTTAAAACAGACATTCTCAAAGTGATTTGTCTTATGTCCAGGTCACTGCAGTGGAGTGAACCCAAATCTCTGCTTGCACTCTCAACATTTTCTGCCTAAGCAGGAAGAGAGAAAGCCACCAGTGCTGACACTGCATTCAATTTCAAGTCCTGTCTTGTTGCCCCCCAGTCAGAAATAGGATACATACTCTTGTTTGTGAAAAGACAGCACTTAGTAGAAAGCTGAGATTTTTTTATTTCAGCCTTCTGAGGTAGGAATGTTGGCTTGGATCTTGCAATCCCTTCTTCTCCATCCAGGCAGCTTCACTGTGGTATTTGTCACGCCTCAGGGTAACTGAATGACTTGTTTATCTGCGGCAATGAACCCTGCTGAGTCTTCAGAGGAGTGGAATTACATTCTGGAGAGTGACTTGGGCTGCAGCCACTACGGAACATTGGCTAAAACTTCCCCTGGTTATTGCACTCACTTTAGCCCCCATTAGTGGTAACAACGTTGAGAGCAGTAACACAGAAAAATCTACAGAAGCTGTTGGCATTTTATGCACTGTGTCACCTTGCTGTCTTCAGCTGGATGATACAGTGCTGCAAATATTGCAAATATTAGCCTGTGCTCATGTTGCTCTCCCTTGGTTCTTCTCATAAAGCTTGGGTTCATTTTTGTTCAAAATGTGTATAGGACAACAAACCCTTCTACTGCAATCCAGATACAGATAGCTGCCAATTATTCAAAATGTATTGTAAAAAAGAAATCAAACACAGTCTCTGGACTCCTCAGGGTTTTCAGTGTTTGGCTGTGGAAGCTGTTAAGGAAGACTACTATGTTACCAATTTATTAGTAGCTGCAACTTTTTCCCATACAGCTCTGAGCAGCGTGAGGAACGGCTACAGAGAGGGGCTGCCTACCCACAGCCAATGATGCGGTGGATTGAAAGTCTTGTTTTCCTAAGGCAAGTATGAAATAATTTGTTCAGGCAGGTTTAGGGACAAGGAGTTGTGACTATGGTCCATAAGTGTAATAATAACCTTGAATGTCTGCTTTGTGCTGTACCCATGGTCTTACACAGTCTGATGTCCTGCCATTCACGCCATGTGTAATCTGTGTCATCAAGAGAATTGTTTGGACAGAGGAAGATATTTTAATTAAGAGGATAAAATACCTCCAGGATAAAAAAGGCTGTATATTAGTGTCACACTGTCTCTTCTCGTCACTGCAAAGGAGACTGTGTGGATTAAGTATTTAACATGAAATAAGAGAGATTATTTAGATAAACAAAACCAGATGTATTTCTGTTGGTACATCAAATTAAGTTCCTTTCTGGGAACTTGCAAACCCGTATTTCTCTCACTCATATATGCACAAAATCTATCTCCTTGCCTCCAGTGAGTCCTCACAGGTCCTGAGACTTGCAAGAATGGATCCTGGAAGTGGGAACGTCAGGTGAGGGCAGATCCTTTCAGTAGCTAGCCTACTGTATAACAACTGCTGAGGGACACTCACTAAACTTCGTCCATCACTTCGTGGCCCTGGATTTTTTAAAGCAGGTGCTAAAATAAGACACGAGGGTGGAATACGGAATGCAATCTCCTATGTCATCCATTCCCTTGGAAATGGCAAGAGAGACTTGGGGGAAATAAAGTGTAAACAGAGCTTCTTTGCAGTGGTTACAGCTCATGTGTCCATACAATAAAAGGGGATGAAAAAGGGAAAGGACGTATGCAAAGCTGATACTGATGGAAATCCTATTGCTTAGGCAATCTTTTTCAAGAACAATTTATCTGTGAGAAAATATGACACTTGTAATGTAGCCAAGTCCTTTGCAAGCTGTAGAGCCAGCTGCATAGGCTTGCCTGAGGCACTGAGTGTGCCATCTGAGCAAGTAACAAGGAACTCTCTAAATAAAAAGGGAAAAAAAGTAGTTCATGAATATTAGTCACTCTGTGTCCTGCCAGAATATTCTCTTTTCGTATCAAGGGTCTGATTCTTCAGAAGAAGTACTTTTTTGTCCTTTTTTCAGTCTGTTGACCAATTCAGTGGAGAGATAGTGTAGAAAGTAAAAATCATACTCATCCATGAAGTATGTCTGAAATAGAGCTTTCTGGATTGTCCTGTATTTCAAAGGTTCATTCATGGGTACATGGTGTGTGATTCAGCCACAAGCAGAATGAGATTCCTCTAGTCAAACTGCAGAAATCTGCAATGTCTCTATCTGAGCGATCTGTCAACCTACCCTATAATAATCAATGGAGAAAAATAAGTAGCTACGTGGGACTGTGACTTTGAAAGTGTTTTGAACGTCAATGAAATACAAGGTGATTTGTGGCTGAGGAATGCTCTCCTCTTTACCTTGACAGTAGAGACATCTTTAGACAGCCAGTGTAAAGTTAAAGGAAATGAATCCCCACATAAAAGCAAACATCATTTTGAAGAGATTAACTTGGGTTGTCTGGCTTTCCACAAGGCATCCAAATCTTGCCCTCCTACCTTTTCTCTTTTTCATTATCTGTGATGGATTCTCAGTTTTCCACTCAAATCCTTCTTTTCCATCAAAACACTACCATATTTTTTAAAACTTTTCTTTCATACTGTCTACAGGCAGACAGCACAATACCCCTTGATAGTACACAGCAGTACAGCAGCCTCCTAAACTGCAGGTGTCCTGTATACCACAAAGTGAGCTCTATTGTGAAGTCTCAGTGTGTTTGATGTTGATAAATTGCGATGACAGTGCAGCTGGTTGGGATTTTTGATGAATATTTGTTGTTAGAAAATGACAGTTCACAGAAGCAAAAAAAATCTGATAGAAGTATACCATCTCCAAACAGATTTTTCCATAGGAGCTTTGTGCTTTGTTATACTCTGACAGACAGAGCAGGCTTGATTGGCTACTAGGAATAACCTCAGTTCATGTGTCGGGAGTGCTCTAGTTAGATTTGGAGATTGAACTTGTCTCTCCCACACATGAAATATCCACTATCAGCTACTCTAGTGAGTGTAGAAAAGGAACAAGAAATGTCTTGTTTTTCCAGAAAACGCTGGGAAGTGGAACTTCATTTGGATCTGAAATGAGAATAAATATTTCCTCTAAAAATGTGAAAAAATAACTGTTCCTGCCCAGCAGACCTCAGGAAAGAGAGTAACACACTAAACTTTGAGGCGAATTCCTGCTTAGCTGAAGGTGCACATAAATACTGGTGGTGCAAGAAATGTTGCTAGAAATGGGCCTAACTTTAGATGACAGAACAACTGAGTTTGTATTTAAAACACCACCCCACCCCAAACAATCCAAGTGCTCTGCATTGCCTTTGGAATAGATGAGGTGAAATATTGTAACAGTGCAAGTCTGAGGGTTGGGATTTTATGTAAACAAGCTAGTGACCTTATTGGGAGTGGTAGGTAGCCAATTGCCACTTCAGTTAGCATTCAGTGCTATAATTAGCTATAAAGAGTTCTGACAGGATCAATAATTCACACATTGATCTTTTACATTCATTATTCTGCATCTGAAGGGTGCCTAACAAATAAAATTGACAAATTAGTTAGTTAGATGGTGTCCTGTCTGCTTTTTAGAAGGTGAGGGAAGGAGGTACTGCACAGATTTCGGGTGAATTACGTGGTTGTAACTTTGCCTGTGGTTGGCAGGACCCGATGGAAATGAAGCGCATGCTACTGCCCTCACTATTGATTGCAGCCACTGCTGTGTTCTCTTTAGGCACCCGTTGATCTGTATAAATCTCTAGGGCTGACCTACACCGTTCTCTGCTTAAAGGCTTCTGTCAAGATGATGTATGTCTTTCTGAGAGCTTGCTTTGTGGGATGGTGAGGGAGAGCTGAGGGTGCATGGTAGCAGTGTCCGTTGCTCTGAGTGCATAAATAGCACAGATGAAGGACAAAAGGCAGGTGTCAAATTAGGACATGAACTTTTGTCTGTGGGACCAGCAGCGAGTTCCTGTGTAGCCGAATGACACAGCTAATCATTGGGAATTAGTACTCTCCCTGTCCCCTCTCCTTGACTGGCACCCACCCACTGTCTGCCTGCAGTTTTGCAAGGCATTCACACCATTTCCCATGGTCTGATCACTAACACGGTCAGTGCCATTAAGTGTAGGAATATCTGAACAACAGGACAAAAGGCCTGTGAAGAAGAGATAAACAGGAAAGAAGCTAATGGTGCAGCAGGGGCTGCAGCCTCTGGCCACTGTCAATGTCAGGTTGATCTCAGTCCACAGATGGCAGCTGACACTGGTAGCCCCAGAGCCAGGCTGTCTGAAAGCACTCCACCCCAATCTAAATTTTGTCTACCTTGCTGAATGCTTAAGTAAGGAAAGCAACTTCCTTGGTAGCATCTCTGTGCCAGTTCATGCCGTATGGTGATTTTCATCAGCTAGGGAACACAACTGTTCTCTGCAACAACTTTTAGTCCCCAGGAAAACCCTTGTTTCCTCAGGACCCTTCTTTCTCCAAGCTCAAATAAGTAGGAATCTAGTTATTAAGGAAAAGAAATAACAAGCTAGGTAACAGGTTAAGTAAAAGGAAAAATAGCTGAACAGCAGCTAAACTCCAAGGGTAGCATTGCTTGTCCTGCCTTTCTTCCAAACATTCTTGGAAACATGCCTGCTTTATGAAGCTGGATTTGTATTTCAAGGAATGCATGTGCACAACTACTGTGCTATAAATAAATGTCTGCTGCGCCAGGTCCACTGGCTAAGTTCATCCAACTTCTCTGTATCCTACCACCTATGCTTTTTGCTTTTGGATATGCACTGGCTGACCAGAGCAAAGCTTACCTGCCTTTTGTCTCAGAGATAGCAAGGTTGAGATCTTGCAATATTTCTGTTGTCTAAGTAATGCCATAATCTGCTGTCAGTTCAAATGGGAAGAAGATTTTTTTGTGGGTTTAAGACTGATTTGGATCACATCAGGTTGTGTCTGTAATTAATCTGAAACATACCTACACAGATGCAAGATGTTAGTTAAGTGTATTAGTTCCAGTAAAGCTGATGTGACTTCTGTGTGTAGATATGACCTAAAGCTCTGAGGGGACCTAAGACAAAAGAGTTTTGAGAGACGAGAGCTGACAATACTTGTCACAGCTCCTCTCTCTTCCACCTCCTCTTTCTAGTTTCACACTGAAGATTAACAGCATAAACATCTGATGTGTGGCATCCTGCATCCATGCCTAGCAAAGCTACTCTGATTTTACCTCCCCAGCTTTTCAAAGGAATCAAATGTCCTTTCTGGAGTTGATGGTGAAAATCGCTTTTTAGGGTAGATCACAGACAACCTTGAGAAAAATGTCCTGATTTTCTTTCAAGGCTGAAGCCAGCTCTATTGCTACAACAATTTTATTGCCAGATTTATAAACTAAAATTTAAATGAAGTTTACAATGAGACATGAAAGTAATTTTCATGAAGATCCGTTGGATTTTTTAAGATCATTTCTATTGTCCAGGTTGGGTTCCCTTTTTTATTCTCTCACCTTGAATATTGTTGCAATATTCTAGTATGCTCTTTCAAAATAGAAATATTCACATAGGTGAGCATTCCTGAATTACCAGAAAAAGAGTTCAGACTCATTTTGTTGATTCCCCTGCAGCATGGGGACTGTATTTGATAATTACAAGAACTTGCATCAGAAACTTAATTCTTGATCCTTACAAAGCATGCTGCTCCAGGTATCTTCTCTCCAAAGCTACAGCTTTGGGAAGAGGTACTGAAACTTGGCCGAAGTGGTCCTGCGTCAGCAGTTCCCTGTCCCTTTTGAGCTGAGGAGCCCAAAACTGGACATAGGACTCCAGATGAGGCTTCATCAGGGCAGACTAGAGGGGGAGAAGAACCTCCCGTGACCTGCTGGCCACACTCTTCTTGATTCATTTCAGAATGCCATTGGCCTTCTTGGCCACGAGGGCATATTGCTGGCTCATGGTTAGTTTATTATCAACCAGGACTCCTAGGTCTGTCTCTGAAGAGTTACTCTCCAACAGGTCAATCCCCAACCTGTCCTCGTGCATGGGGTTGTCCCTTCCCAGATACAGTGCTCTGCACTTGTCCTTGTTGAACCTCATGAAGTTCCTCTCTGTCCAACTCTCAAACTGGTCAAGATCTTGCTGAATGGCAGCACAGCCTTCTGGGGAATCAGCCAGTCCTCCCAGTTGGGTGTCTGGGTTAAATATTTGCTGCACTAACATTATTTTACTTCCAAATTAGAGAGTAGACACTAATGCTGCTGCAGAGACAGTAAGGCTTCTAAGATCTTTTTCTTTTTTTTCTTTTAAGAGCAGAAATTCTGGATTATTATAGCTAAATTTCTGAATCCTGAGCTATCTCAAAAAGTCATGAGTTTAAGAATCCAGGCATATTTCATCTCCATGTTATATTTTGGATTATGAATAAGATGACTTGCAATTCGATGGGAATGGTTACCCTCTTCAAAGATGGTTTGGGGATATTAATACTTGGGGTGGCAGAAAAATAAAATTTATTACTGAAAGCAACTTATGATTACACTGAACTTTAGCAACAGGGCTTATCTTCTGGCTGTTGTGTTTAGCACGGAGTAGCAGCGCAGTAAAAAAAATGTGGTGGTTGGCAACTTGTACTGCTCTCTGTGTATCACATCTTCCGGTTTTGAGAAGAAAACAAACCCTATCTCTTCTCCAGATAAATAATCTTTCACAGTTTTTACTTTTATAATTGACCTTTCTGTGTAGGGTGAAATGTGAATAAAATATGAGTTAATTTATTGAGATGCTTATATTTTGTGCAAAGGTGGAATGGCATCCATGCTATAGGTCTGTTAAACATCCAATTGAAGTTGCATCATGACAGTTTTGAGACAAGTTTTAGGTATTTAGCCAGTAAATTCCTCAAGGCAATTTTTTTTTTTTCCCTCCAAGATTTTATCTCAAATTCTGTTTAAGTAGCTTACTTTTAAGTGTTGCCTTTAAGTATTTACAACATGAGAACTGCAAGCTGGGTTTGCTGCCTGACAACAGAACGGACTGAGTACAAATGAAACTATCACCATTCAGTATGAGTGAAAGATAAAAAGGAAGAAAATTACATGAATGATGAAAACTATCTTAGCTTTTAAAGAGGTTCCATGCTACTTAAGTTGCTGTTAATGCAGGCAGTTTAAAGCACCTCTCATTCTCCATCTTGCTGTACATATTTGATGTATCTCATCTTTAAAATTCTTATTTCAAGGATCATCTTTTTGCATTATGCAGCACTCTGCACAGCTGGGTCCTGGTTCAAGTCTGATGCTATTGCAAATTGTAGTGATGTATCTAACAATAGTAATTACTCATGCAAGACACAGAGGAGACATGTTCTCATGTGCCTTTTCTACAAAGAAAAAATAGAAAAGCCTTTTATCATTCATCAGTTTATGATAGCACTTATGAAAACCATTCGCAGAGAAGATAGCAATGAGATTATTTTACTGATGAATATCTCCAAAGACAAGTAGGCTTTAAGGTAGTAAATAAAGAGAAAGACAGCATGTAGGAGCCCATCACAAACAAGGATATGAACCAGAATGAAAAAGAAAAAAGCAGTTGAGCCACACAGAAAAAAGTGGTCTAGATAACTATAGAGGTCCTGCTCTGACCTTACAATATACAAGGTGTTGTATAATATGATAGCAGATCTGGTTTTCTGGGAATTATGTTTAAAAACTTCTGAGCTATGATATAGAGAACACTTTACTAGCAATAACACAGCTTGGTTATTACTGAGTAACAGTAATAACTGAATAACGGACTTCTTCACCGACATGACTTTGATCAGACAAAAGTAAATGTCATTTCTGTTTGGTTTTGGTGAGTAGTGAGGACACAACAGAGAAAGTATTTTTGCTGAAGCAATAAGCTTTTTTATCAACTGGGGAAAAAAATTCAAAGATTTCCTCATGGACGAGACTTGGAATTTCATTATGTCGACAATTGTCTTGAGAAAAACTTCAGCAGGACCTATGCCATATTAGCCCTTGTGAAGTGTAGGGAGAAAGAGCACAAGAAGCCCTGATGAGGTGCCAGCCCTCAATGCAGGCAGAAGTGATTTTTCTAGTTAGAGCTATGAGGCTGGCTTGATAAATGTGTCCAGGGAGTTTTTCTACCAAGTCAATGTTAAACAACTGAAGCCCTTACTCCTAGGAAACTCTGGAGGTCTCTCTGAAATGTGCCTACACACGGGCTACACTCCACTCCATCGGGAGCTCTACTCTTTTTCTGTCCTTAGCCTTACCTTGACCTAGATTACTATGAGTATGTGTTCTGGTTTAGCAAGGAGCAGCTTTTGGCTTAGTAACAGGGGGAGCGGGTTGCAGTGAAGACCCGGTAAAGAGTTTGGAGACTCTCCCCCGGCTCCTGGGTTCACACCCACCTCCGGCCCGGCTGGGCCAATCTGGCGCCTCTGCCATCACTATTTAGGGGACGGGAATTTGAAATGCGAGGCAGGAGGTGTAAGAGTGATACAAGATGGAGGCGACCACGTGGACCCTTCAGCCAGAGAAGGAGGAAGGAAGGAGAAGCAATAGACCAGAGACTCCTCTGCAACCCGTGGCGAGAATACAAGCTGTGCCCCTACAACCTATGGAGATCCGTGGCAGGACCAAGAGTTACCAGCAGCTCCATGTGAGTGAGCCCGGACGGGCAAGGGACTGTGTGGGGAGACGGCCATGGCCCAGGCCGTGTTGGAGAGCCTGTGTGCCGCAGAGCAGCCCCACACGAGAGGCAGAGAGGAGCTGCAGCCTGTGGAATAAGTGCGCGTTGGAGCAGCCCGTGCAGGGCTGCCGTGTGTGTGAGGTACTCCATGGACTTGCAGGGAGGACTGGTGTGGAGCTCACCCGTCCTGAGGAGGGACAAACGGCAGAAGCTATCAGGAACAGACTAACTGAAACCCCCACTGCCTGCCCCCCCGAACCGTTCAGGGGGAGGCAAGGTAAAAACCCCGGGATCAGGACTCTGAGCCCGGGAAGAGGGGAGGGGTGGCAAGAAGGTGTTCTTAAAAAGGCTGGTTGGACTCTTCATTGATGTATTACTCTGTGTTGTTTCATTTTGGTTATGTTTTGGGTTTTGGGGGGTATGCTTTAGTTGATGTTGCATTAAATTGTTTTTTTTTTTCTGTTTTCTTCCCCAAACCGAGTGGCCTGGTCTGCTTTGTCCTGATCCTTAAGTGGCAATCAAGCTCTCCCTGCCCTTGAGCAATTCTCAGCCTCTTCGGTACTCGAGGCTAATCGTGGTCTTTGTTCCCTGATGGGCCTAAACCACGACAATATGCTAGTCTGACTTTAGGGTTTTCAAGGATTTAAAGGATGTTTTTGAAGGAAGTATTTAAGTAAAGGGACAAAACCAAATTCTAAATGAATTAAATTCATTATGAGAGACATGGATAAACTTAGCCAGATGTCTGACTTTGATAACCTTTGTTAGATAAGGCAGCAAGTACCTAACCCCTATTGCCCTGATGCCTTTGATACAGGACCACAGGAGATACTATTTCAGTTGGAGGAAAGGGCTGAAGGACCAGCTACCGCAAGACAACTGTGGACTGTGTTTGAAGGGTCCCTGTCAGACTGGGAAGAGGTCGTGATTGTATCTCTGGCTCCAGTCCTGTTTTATGTGCTTGTTAATGACCTTGACACAAACAGTACTTGTTTGCTAATGGAATTTACTGTCAACAAGGTTTTAGAACAGAATTCCTACAAGAGAAAAAGGGATGCCTATGATAAATAAGTAAGAAATAGAAATAAGCTTAGATTTAACACTACAAAGTGCAAATTCTTGTGTTTAGGGAATAATAAGAGCAGTTCCTTGCAATATAGCAGGAGTTTGTCTGTTTAAAGTGACAGAGAAAAAAACCACAGAAGCATCTATAGCAGTAATGAAGAAAAAAAATCACTTAGGATTCTGAAATACGTCAAATGTCTCACATCTAGCAGAGATTTCCATAAAGTATTAGTTCCACAGGTATAAATTCTATTACATACACCCCTTGGCAAGGCACTGGTGAGACCTTTCCTGCAGACTGCAAGTTTTCCTGCTCACACATAATCAATTATTATGAGCTCACGTTCTAATACTTGCAGAAAACAGTATTACTGTCACATCAATAATGTTTTCAAACATACTAAGTTACTTTGCCCAGAATAATGAATTACTCTCTAGGAATGCCTCAAGAGTACAAAGACAAGTGAGGGAAAGAATTACTTAAATAAAGAGTGATGCTGTCATTGCAATAGGTGCATATAGAGAACTGAGAAAAATTCTCATCAGAGAAATGAGGATTCTGATCTTCTAGTTGGAGTAGTAGGACCAAAAAGTCCTACTCCTTTCTCCTCAATAGCAGTGTTTGACAGAGATGGGCAAAGAGCTGCAATGATTAAAATACAGTCTAAATTTCACAGAATAAAGGTTTAGTCAGAAAATATCAAATGTTATTTCATTGTGGTTCTGTAGCTGTCCTGCCAGTTCATAGTTGGTTTTGCCACTGAAACATTGCCAAGATGAGATGTCTCAGCGACTACACTGGTATTTTATAGTGAGAATGGGGAGAGGAATTTTATTCTTGTGTCAAAAACTCAGTACCCAATTACATCAACAAAGGATGTAGCTGGACACATCTCTATTGAGTTAGGGAGCTACACCCACTTAAACCAGCTGGACATTTTTGTTAGTTGTTAGCACTGTAATGCCCAGGACTCAGAGCATGCTGAACGTGATTCTGCCCAGTAAAGGGCAATGATGCAGATGCACAGCACATTAGCCTCATGGAAGTGTTGTTGCTGATATCTCACTGGAAAATGAGGCACAAGTTATTAGCTGTCTACAAGGATTCAATAGGATATAGTTTTTAATCTAGCCGACTCATCTGTTTGCGAAGAAACAGGCAGAAAGGATCTCTTCATCACGTCTAAGGCTGGGCCCCTCCAGACATGCTGATTTTCTTAAAATAACTCTGGTTTTACCCTGGTTAAGGATGTTTATCTTCACCAGGTCCTGTTACACACAGCATTAGTGTGTACTCATATAACCTTTTTAACAATTTTGTTTCATTTACAAAGTATTTACTGGTAAATAATTACACAATTATTTACATGCACCAGTACAGGCTGGGGATCAACCTGCTGGAAAGCAACTCTGCAGAGAGAGACCTGGAGTCCTGGTTGATAATAAACTAACCATGAGCCAGCAATGTGTCCTCGTGGCCAAGAAGGCCAATGGCATCCTGGGATGCATCAAGAAGAGTGTGGCCAGCAGGTCAAGGGAGGTTCTTCTCTCTCTCTACTCTGCCCTGGTGAAGCCTCATCTGGAGTCCTGTGTCCAGCTTTGGGCTCCCTAGCTTCAGAGGGACAGGGAACAGCTAGAGACAGAGCAGGGCCACTAAGATGATCAGGGGACTGTAGAAGACTGAGGGGGGACCTTATTGATACTTACAAGTATTTAAAAGGTGTATGTCAGGAAGATGGGATGAGACTTTTTTCAGTTGTCTCCAGTGACAGGGCTAGGGGTAATGGGCATAAGCTGGAACACAAAAAGTTACACTTACACAAGGAAAAATTTATTTCTTACGAGAATAAGCAAGCCCTGGCACAGGCTGCCCAGGGAGGGTGTGGAGTCTTCTTCTCTTCAGGTTTTCAAAACCCTTCTGGACACGTTCCTGTGCAAACTGATCAAGATGAACCTTCTTTAGCAGGGGGTTGGACTAGATGATCTCTAGAGATCCCTTCTAATCCCTACCATTTTGTGATTCTATGATATACCAGTAGCTGAATTCAGCAAAATAAACAGGCTTGAGAAAAAATGATGGAAAGATAGAAAGGCCACACCATCCGATGTCTTTTGACTCAACGGATTAACTGAATTTCCAATTTCCAGCCCACAAGTATACTAATCTGCCTATTAGCTTATTGCAGAAACAAATACTTGTTTCAACATTGCTCAGTTTTCCCAGGGAAAGATGTTATCAATGTAACTGAAAGGGTATATGCATGCTATGTGGTTGTGTGTTGGAAGGAAAAGGGAAGTTATTAAGGTGCAGCAATTACTGTTTTGGAGAGTTTAGAGGTTTGGCTGGCATGAATAATGAATTGAAGTACTTCTTACAAGCAGTCACCTCGACACATTTTTCTTATCTTTTCATTTTGATAGGATGATTAAGCAATGTAACCTTCATGAAGAATGCCACCTGCGAGAAGTAAGAAATACTTTTGATTTTAGAAATTATTATGAACTTACATGAACTTACTGGTAAATAGATAATTTAATAGTTTAGGTTGTATAATTATTATTCTGATTAATTTAGGTATTAAAATGAACTTGTACAAGAGAGACGGCATTATTAATTACTAGATCAAAGTCTTTTGTGGAAGTTTCATTTATGTAGCCCATTGGCACAGATCTACTGGATGCTTCTAGAAGTCTTTTAACGAATCTGAGTTTCAGCTTTTAAAACTGTTATATTTAGGGAGACATGTCTCATGGAGATACGGCAAGACAATTTTTACATGGTATTGTGTGGATTTTTTTTACAAAAAATTTATTTGAAAGTGAAAGGCAAAACAATAGATCTAACTATAAGCTCTTTGAAATGACAAATTTTCTTCGAAGTCTTGTTCATTCCTTTTTGGTTTATTTTCTTTTCCTTCTTTCTTTTTTTTTAATAGTAAAAAAAGAAGTTCAAAACTTCAATAGAGTGAAAGAGAAGATATATAGCAATTTCATTTCAATTATTACACTTTTTTTTTTCCAGGACCAAAGGGTAAAAATTTCTACTGGCAAGTGTTATATTTACTAAAATTATTAGCTCTAAAGTATTTATTTGCCTCCGTTGTTAACTCATGATTTCTGGAGGGATGACTTTGTAAATACAGTTTACTCCATCTACCGCTGTGTAATGATACTCAATCTGTTTCACAGTTCCTAGCTAAGAAGTCACTAACAGAAACAGGCAGTGACCTAAAATTTTACTCTTTTCAAATCATAAATTTAGCCCTCAGAGTTTTTCTAAGCAAATAGAAGGCATATGTACTCTAAGGGAATCAACAGCCTAACACTAACACATCTGAAAATGCTTTACATCGGAATGATTGTATTTCACATTTTTGGTGACTTGTAAGGGGACATAAGACTTCTTTCATGGAGCTTTGGTGCTGGGTGCTGGTCAGTCACTATATGCTACTATTCACAGCTGTGCTACCTGAGAACGAGAGAAGAATTCTCCTCATTTTATACCCTATACATCAGTTGTTTATTTAGCCTAAAGTACCCTTCCTTCCCATCTGGGAGGCTGCATATGTCTAAGGTCAGTTAAGGGAATTCTGTTCCTTATTAATAAAAGCTGTTTTAAAATAAACCCACCATGTGTGAAAAGAAGACAGTTAAGCAAAGCGATAAAATCTAAAAGTGGATAGTAAATTTTTTTTTTCCACCCTAGAGGTAACACCCCCCATCCTTTTGTAAGAGGATTTTTCCTTCCTGGGACTTTGTTACTCACACCTCAAATCCCAAATTAGGATTGTACTTTGCTGTATAGGTGAAAAGCTGTATCTTCAAATGACGTAGATTACGGAGCAACTCAGCACTCTCCGGATTTAATTCTGACAGGCAGGAGCAGGTGAATGCCATGCAGCGTAACCTTGGAAAGATGACCCCACATGACTATTAATTTACATTTGATAGTTGTAAGATAAAGTAAGGATTAATTAAGGAACTTCTAGAAGAGGTACAGGATGTTCAGGTGAAAGGTGGAGCAAGCAATGTGCTGACCCAGAAATAGGCAGCTGATTTATGTTATTATTTTATTTTTTTCCCTAAGGCCTCCAAGTGATTGTAAAGCTCTGCAGTAAAAGGTGCTCTGTGATAACTGGAATGTGGCTTTCAAAGGCCTAAGTGGCTGAGGCACTAGTTTATGATAGCATGCTGTGAGAGTACTGGAGAGTAATGGATGGTGCCATGTAGGCAGAGTGCAAAGCAGGCACAGTTTGCAGAATTTTTTGTACGGAACTTTGAAAAAAACGTGCTTCACTACAGGCAGGCTTGAAAAAACAGGCAGGATCAAAAAAGAGCCTTTAATAACTTTTTTTTTCCCCTTAATTTTTTTTTCTGCCAGCAATCATCATGTTTCTTACTAACAAAGAAGAATAAATGTTCTTTCTTCCAGTAAGAATCCTGATGTTGCGGCTTGTGTCTTGCCCATGGTATGTACTCATCTGTTTTGCTGTTAAGAGTAATAATGTGTGCATGTGAGCTATCAGCTCACCCGCCAAAAAGACTCTACTGGGAAAGGAAGCACGAGTTTTCTTTGCTTTAATACTACCTTTTAATTGTTTTTTGGCTAATGAATTTTTAATTTAATAAGAATGTAAAAAAAAAAAAAAAACACAACAACAGTAAGCCTTGTGCAGAAGAGACATTTCTTCTTGCAGTACTTTGCCTCTGTGTGCTTTTATTTTGTTCTGTTAAGAATCAAAAACAACTGCACCTCCCCAGGAAGTGGGGAAGACTGTTTTCATTAGCTAGTGAGTTGGATGGCTCTTCTACTGAGAATAAACCTGGGATCTGTTAGGCCATGGTTTCCTCCTTTCTAATAAATATCTCCTTCCCTTTCTCATTTCTTCTCAGGCATTACAGCCCTCCACATTTTACCATCTGGGCTCCACACACTGATTCACACTATTGGAAGTAAGAGATATTCTTGTGGCTCCAGGAAGAAGTACATTTTATAGCCCCTTTAGTCATCTCCGAGTGCAACTCTCTGGTAATGTCTCTGCTGTTCTCTTCCCCCTCTCTGGTGCAAGTTCATAATCTGCCCAATAAGACCAACTCACTGTTTGTCCCCATTGTGATTTCCAAGCTGTAGTGTTGTAACAGATGCAGCATGGCTTTGCACCTGAAAATCTTCTTTCCCTGGGGTGTTTTGAAGGTGCTGGAGGTGGCTCAAACCCACCTAAATTATAGTCTAAGAGAATCATAGCTTGTAATTATACCTTCTCTCATTTAAACCTACATCTACAATCTTGTCACACAGGCACACTGTTCTGTCATGTTTCTTCCTTCCCCTTTCTCTTCCTGGGGAACCGCTGGGAGTAAGTACAGTGGCAATCAGTGGTTCCCTGGGAACAGTGGCCTGGCCACTGTTCACTTCCTGCAGTCGCTCACATGCCTCCTCAAAGCTCTTTGTAATAGCTAATGAAGCACAGCAATGCTTATGAAGTAGGGAATTTATTTTGTCTCTTCCTGTTCCCTTGCCCTCCCTTTGTCAGACTTTGTGTTGTTGAAGTCTGGTGCCAAAGCTAAATTCAGGTATTTATGTGTATGTTTTCAGTATCTCCCTGTGGCTCACATTCAGGTAGTGAGGCAGACTGATGGGTACTCTGAGTATCCAGGCACCCAGACTAGACAATCTGTGCCTGCAAGGCATTTGAGGGAGCAGGAACATCAGCAGTTTCCAGATTATCTGCATTTTCCTCTTCTCTGAGGCATGATGGGCCATGACATTCACCTCACTTGCTCTGAGTACTGAAGGAAAAACTTTGCATTGGCGTCAGACTGAGCATCTGTCATTGTCCTCCACAGCAAATAATACTTCATTATTGAAGCAATATGGATCTCCAACACATGTATGAAACATTTGATGTGTATTGGACTTTTTCAGTCCTATGATAAGTCTATATTGGTTTTTATAAAGTAATTAATTGGGAAACTTCCCTACCTGCCAATAATACAACATTATATAGAATGGATCTTTTTCTTTTATGATCCTTAACTTTAATCTTTAGATCCTTAATCCTTTATTAATAGGACTGTTAAACCTGAAATGGCCCAATCAGATAAATAAATCCAATGATAAAGCAGAATTTGACCAAAGTCTCTGGGAATGTAAGTCTGTGAAGTAACTGGCCTGCAGGTAACTTTAAAAAACTATTGTCTGGGCATATGTTCATCTTGCAGTGGGTGAACTGCAATGAATCCAACGGAGGCAATATTAATATTTTCCCAGCAATATGTTTATACACAAATCCTAGCTGGATAAGAAAACCCAATATATTTACAGGAACAAGAAAAGATATTACAACTGTATCTTTTCTCTTTAAAAAGAGTGTTTTTAATACATTCTAAGTAATTTAAATTGGCTTTTAAATTATCAGTGGTTTTCACTATTTCAATAATTGCTTCTCTTCTTTTAAAAACACAAAATCAAAAGACAATTAGGCAACAAAATCTTTGAAATACCTCAAAATTCCTGGAAAGATGCAGAACAAAGCAATAATTTAGGAAGAGTTTGTTCTCAGTGTTCACAAACCAGACAAGGCATAGAAAGTTCCTCCGTTGTAATCTCAAAATAACAAACAATTTAAGCATACATGACAAAAATTGAGTATGAAGAGAATACATGAATAGGATCATAAATATATTTGTATAAAAACAAAATTGTAAATATAGGAATATAGATTTTACACACTGGAAAAAATCTGGAAGTGAAAAGGTTTTTTCAATAAGGATAAAAACTATAGTAATCTGAACATGAAAGGAAACATCCAAAGAAGTAAAGAGTTAATTTATACAGGCTAAAAATAGTCTTCATCCTGGGAAAAATAAGAATGCTTTAAAATTATATCTCTCAAACTGTTGCATCAAAGCATCGATGTATTTAGTGCCAGATTTTTGTTTGAAAAATATCTCCAAGTGTATAGAAGAGCTATGGCTGTAAGAAGTGAGTTAGGAAAGCCTTGGTATGCTGTTTGAGGAATATCAGTAGTGTAAGCTAGAAGTGGGTAAACAGTGTAATAACAAATAGGACTCAAGGGAGATGGGATGTTTGTCTTTGCCAGGAAAAGAAAAGAGAACAAGAGAGTTTGATGCATAATAGACAAAGGAGAGTTTTAAAAAGCCTGCATTGAAAGCAAACTCAGACTTTCATTTTCTCTGTAACTTGTCAGACATGTGAAAGACTTGGTACCTTGTGAGGTTGCAAAGCTCTGCTCCCTCTGGTGCTTCTGAGCCCAGAGAATTTGGAGACCTCCTGTGCATCCCTTAATATCACGTCACAGATGAAGGTAATTGAAGCAACACAGATTTATGTGGTGGGGTAAAGTAATGAAGGCAGCAATGTGTGCTACTGCATCGGGCACAAATTCCTGCAAAGCAGCTTCAGAGAAGCCAGAGCGAGCTGGTGCTTCTGATTATTGATTCAGAGACAGGATGTCTCAAGGACAGGGCTTCTCATGGGGGATGGCAAAATGCACTGTCCAGCCCTGACAAAATGTGCTTAGCTAGAGAGATTGACATACTTAAAGAATTTTTTTTGCTACTTGGTATTACTCTCTGTGATAGTCACCTGTAGTCTTTCATTTCTGTTTAATATTAATTTTCCTTTCAAAAATAAATGATGGTCTTACCAAGATGCTCTCTCCAAATGAGCAGGCCAAGTGTTGCTCCAGCACCGATATCTCCATCTGTCCACACTCTACACGAACACATCACAGACTCACTTCGTTCACTGGGAGTCACACAAGGTTTATGTGAGGAGCTACATAGAAGTGGCCATTGCATAGAGACCTGGATTACTTGAGTCTCCTTTTCCTTAATCCAGCCAGTTGAGGGCAGAATCAGTGGAAAACAGCCTTCACAATCTTTCATTATTTTGCACATGCATTTTTGTCAAATCCAGGTATTACCATGGCTATTACCACCCAGCTAGGACAAGCCAAAGTGCACTGGGCGGTGCTTTGTGAATGAAACAAGCAGCACAGCAGTGACTGCCAATAGACTGACAGATCCCCTTTCCAGGGATGGGGAGGAGCGGAATAGAGGGTCTCCCGTAACTCTGTAGCTCTCTGGGTTTTGTGGTGACCTGTGGGCTGGCTTTGCTGCAGGGAGATGGGTGCTTGATGTGTAGGCTCATTTGCAAGGGGTCTTGAAGTCAAGCACACCACTGAAGGGAAAGTTGATGAGAGTTCTCAAAAGACTTTTGCCCAAATTCCCCTTTGTTGCAGTTTGTCCTGCTTAGCTGAAGGGAATTTTGTCACTCTTAGTGAATAAGCTGCTTAGGTACTTGCTGTCCTCTTTTTCAGAAGATAAAAAATGGGCCTGATAACTACCTGAAAAACATGTATTTTAGTTGGAGAAGTGGCTTTGCAGGGAAGGTAGGCAATTGTTTTTATACTTCTTGTAAGACAAGCAGGAAATCATTGCAACATTGCTGCTGAGCTACGGAAAAAAATTAATGCAGAAGACCTAAGCAATGTGGTTTAGTGAGGTCTCAGACTTTCACATTGACAGACTTGACCAAGGCATGGAAAGAAATCCCGTTTTTTGGTTATTTGCCTAGCTTTCTTGGAACAGAGCTGCCGTTAATGACTCTGCAGATGGACAGGATGGTGGAAGAGAGTGTTCATGAGGATTGCTACAAATTCATTCCCCTTAGCTTTGCAGAGAGGATAGGTAATATGAACTTTCAACCTGCAAACTCATGGTTTTTCATGCTGTCAGTATTATGATACTACAACTCCTCACATCACGTGAAGGTTTGGGTGAGGAATTTCAAAAACTAGGCTGTGTATAACCAGCCATCCTGGGACTGCCAGGTCTTCTGTGTGCAAGACAGAGGTGTTGGGCAGTGTGTCAAGGCCTTCGGGCCATCCCTCCACAGGCAGATGCTTTGTTTGCCTGCAGATATTAAAAAAAAGTTATTGTTGTACAAAGTAAATAGTATGATATTTCTTAATGTGACTTGGGGGCAAGCTTATTGTGTCTGTTATTGACCAGGAGCTGCAGCTCTGGGGCAAGATGAGGCTGTGCTAGGAGCTGTACACTGGATGAGGACAGACTTCCACTCTGAATGATGAGCAAATGCGTGGCTTCAGGTGGAGGAGAAGAACGAAGATTGCAGTCAGTAGTGACAGCTTCACACACTATGGTCTAAGCATATCACTGGTTTTCATTACATCATATTCTTCTTATCCAGTGAATGAAAAATCAAAGCTTTCAAACATGTTTAAGGCAGCAGATTAATCATCCACTCACATGAAAATTGCACAAGAGGTGGCAGTGTAGTGTCCTGATTAGTTTATTATCATGAAAATGTAAATAAAGGCAACATGGCAAGCATAATGTAATGTGACAGAAATAGGAAACAGGGAAAAATGGGCTAGATTCATCTCAGCTTACACGATCCTTCAGTGCCATGAGTCAGATGGACAGTAACAGTCCACTGACTGCATGACGGGCTGTGGCCTGGAGAGGAATTGTCAACAGACATGTCCTGTTCTGGCAGACCCTTTGTTTGGACAAGGAGTTTTGGTGATATATGTGATTGCCAACTAAAATCACATATGTCTAGGAATGTTAGTGCTATAGGAATTGACTTCTTCCACTAAAATAGATGCCTAAGCATTTGCATGGTAATAATGAGTGATTTAACATCATTGTGTCAATTAATGTGGTTTTGCTGCTCCTTAATGAGCTGCTCCTTAATGAGCTGCCCCTCTTACCCTTCTCAGTGTCTGGAGACTTATCCTACAGCAGGTAGCCTCAGTCTGTGGTCCATGACTGGTCTTCCTTCAAGAGGTAAGCTAAAGACAACTGTCAGAAGTGAGGCTCTTGTGGTGGGCTTACATCTGTGAGAGTGGAAAACATAGCCAAACCACAGAGCACAGAGCAGCACCTCACAAATCAAATCAGCTTGAACGTAGCTGCTGGGAGTTTAAATAACCACTCAGGCAGGTATAAGAATGAGGGTTAAGCACAGATGCCAGCTATGTTTTGATGCAATCAAGGCTCTGCTTCTCAGATTTTGCCCTCCAATATTATGAAGCTGCACATCAGCTTCAACTACCTGAAGCTGCAAATCTCTTGAAAAGGAAACTAGACCTGTAAAAATACTCTTGCTTCTTCCTTTTCTCTGTGATTTACTCAGTGCTTTTTCCTGACTTGACTGGACAAATGAAGGTAATTACTTTATAAATATATACTTTATAAAGTATATATATAAATATATGCTTATCAATATATATTCCAGGGAGATTTCCAGTATCTAATGAGGGCCTACAGGAAAGATGGGGTAGGACACTTTATCAGGGAGTGAGGACAAGGGATAATGGCTTTAAACCTAGAAAACGTAGATTTAGATTAGCTATTAGGAGGAAGTTCTTCACTGTGAGGGTGGTGAGGCACTGGAACAGGTTGCCTAGAGAGGCTGTGGGTGCCTCATCCCTGGAAGTGTTCAATGCCAGGTTATATGGGGCTTTAAGCAACCTGGTCTAGTGGAAAGTGTCCCTGCCCATGACAACAGGGTTGGAAATGGATGATCTTTACAGTCCCTTCCAACCCAAACCATTCTATGATTCTACATAAAATTAATTACTATAAACTCAGTGGGGTTTACCCTCCTTTTTTCCCTCTTCCTTGCCCAATGCAGTCTGTGAGCTCGCTGCTACTGATGCCCTTGTTTATCTGGCTATTATTGACTTAGTCATACACATGTCCTCCAAATTTATTACAGGATGTAAATCTATCAAATTTTAAGTGCTTTGTATTAATCTCAGAGTACTCTATATTTGGAATATAAGGTATTTCCATAGATATATACACACAAATATATACACTTTGAAGCTGACAAGGTGATCTTCTCATGGAATAGACTGAAACAGTTCTACTGGCTTGGAGGAGGAGACATCATCTCCCTAAATCTCGTTACTCAGTTTTAAAACTCAAAAAATCCCACTGGGAATAAATCCCACATTTTGTCTTTGCTGTCACTCTATACTTTTTCTGAAACCACTCTTAGGAATATGTTTGCATTTTACTGGTTACAATAAATCCTGATTTATAATATAGCTACAGTTTTCCTTATTTATAAATTCACGTACTATTAAAACAAAATAAATGATAGTGTCTAGTCTAGGTTAGAAGTTACAGTAATGGTGTTGAATAATATCTACTAAGGCATGACCAGCCTTACCTATGTGAGTGCATCCACCCCACTGAAAAGGCTGTACTCTTGGAAATCACAGGCTTTGAAAGACGCACAGGCAAGGTGAAGAAAAGCAATAAGCTCAGGAACTGGCTTTAGAAGCTCTGAACTCTTGAAAGCTCTCAAAATGATCCGAGTGCTTTGAAATGCTAAAGCTATGAAATTTACTTTTGGAAAAGGCAACTCTTAGAAAGTGTATAGAGATCTTGTTCTCACTACTCTCTCCCCAGTCTCTTTAGGCCAAATAAAGAAAAGAAAGAAAAGAAAGGAAGCAAGAAAGAAAAGAAAGAAAGAAAGAAAGAGAAGGAAAGAAAGAAAGAGACCACAATTCTTTTAAATGGCAATTTTAAAGTGTCAGGCATGACGTTTTAAGCTGTACTCCCATAGTCTCCTAAGAAATAGCTTTCAAGGTCATTACATTAGTAAAAAATTCTCCACTTCTCATAATGAAGCTTTTATGCTTGCCTTTCAGATTTAGAAATCAGCCCTCCGTGTGTCTGGGATTTGTGTGATAAAGCCTGATGACTGCTGTTCTAGAGGACAAACAAAATCTCTTTAAAAAACCCTCGAACCCTACCAAGTATAGTCCTGCCTGTCAGTCACCTGTAATTTCTTTTGTTAGCAACCCAAAGAGTTAAGAGCAGAGCAGCCTCTGCCCAGCAACTGTTCCCAAGCTAAGGACCCCGGAAAAGCTGGGTGATGGGAGGCGGCTTGTTGTGACTAATGCAAACTGATAGTCCTTGCAAGGGGTTGGCAGCGCCCGGGGGCTGTTCGCCTCCTCTTGTTTCGAGGGAGCCTGTGTAAAGCAGCCTGGGTCAGGAAGAGCTGTTAGTATTCCCTCTCTGGAAGAGCAAATTGTGTGTGCTGGCGTTAAGAAGCGTGGAGAAAAAAAAAATCTGTGATAGCATCCGTGTGTATTTCAAAGGCACAGATCAGAGTTGAAAGTAATCGTTGCCTTTTTTCTCTATTCGTTTTTATTTAAGGCAGCCAAATAAAAAATATGCAGATGTTAGATCTTTTGTGTTAAGATGTACGGGGGGGGGGGGGGGGGGGGGGCTTTCAGTGACATTACTTGCTAGAAGCAGATGAAATAAGGGAAACTTTCCTTTTGGTAGATGTGATGTGTATTTTAAAAATGGCTATTTATTTATCACTATCTCCCTAGCTTTTCCTGTGACTGGCCCTCAATGTCCTTTCTGACGCTTTTTCCCCCTCTCTTTATATTGTTTCTCAAAAAGAGCTTATATTGCCACAAATAAACTGTTACCAAATGTATCACTTTCTTCTGAATTAACAGTCTTCATCAGATGCTGCCCACTGTTTTTTGGCCCTTTGTCCTGCTTTGTCTCGAACACCATCTCGAGATTCTCAGCTGGCAAGAGAAGCCAGAGGTTTTCCCCAGCTCCTCCTTCTCTGTCAAATGTCAGATGCGATTACTCTGTCCTAAGGAGAGAGATCCTTGCTCTGGCACCACAAGAAACCATGTAATTGGTAGTTGTGTGGGGGTGGTGGGTGGGAAGCAGGATTGGCCGGGCTTGGACATGAGTGATAATCTAAGCCTGGTTTTTACATGCCCAGAACCTTGGACAGGCTCACAGTTTAAACTGAAAATGGTGACAGTAAGAAGGTGATGATAATAATAGCATGTAACTGTGGGCGACGTGGTTCCTGCTGTGAGCAGCCAGGAAGCCAGTGGGGCTCCTCAAGGGCCAGGGTGACCTCAGGCACCCTTTCTGCGGCAAGATGCTTTGATGACAATGCTAGGCCAACTCTTCAGGAGCCTGCGAGCACAATTTAGAGAAAAGGCGGATGTGTGAGGTTGAGGAGTGAGGGGAGGAAGCTGCAGGGAATGTTTTCAGCTCCTTTAATGAGGCTTTACAGGGATAATGATGAATAAGAATGGCTAGTGAAAACATGGCACACAACGTGGGTTTTCAGCAGTGGGGAAGGTGTAGAGCACTGAAATAATTCTGCTATGCTCCCATAACAAATTGCTAATAAACATGCAGTTATCAAGAGAAAACCTTTATGAAGCCATGATAGGAAACCCACTTCCAATGTAAGTCTCAGCGTGATGGACAGTAAGTCCTTGTGCAAAAAGAGAATGCTGGTTAAAATCCAAAGGAAAAGCAAGGCGCAATATAATCCTGGATGAAGAAAGGTGAGTGAGTATAGTGCGTTATTACCAGGTCAGACCTTGTGGCCAGGTGGAAAATGTGATGTTCTGACTGCAGCTGGGCTTGGCAATAATTTGGAGCAGCCTGTAAGGAGTATTGGAGGAGCGGGAGAGATGAGATCCCGTGTCCTCGTGCTGCTGTTCTGCAAGGGCACTTGTGTTGCTGCTGCTTTGCACTTGCTACCTCTATTTCTGTGTGCAAGCTCTAGTGAGTGAAGTGGTCTCAGAGCTCAGGTAGCGCTGAAATGACTCTTAAATTGAGGAGTTTGAATGTAGTCACCCAAATACTTTTATTTAAATGCAAATATGAAACCAATATAAATTAAATCTGCAGCCAATATGGTGGCTGTTTGGAAAATTTTATATCTTTTCAAATCCTCAATCCTATAAAAATATAGTCTATTTTTCCAAAATGTTTTCTCACAAGTGTTGGCAAAAAACAGTGGAAGAAGGAGGGACTTGGTGCCTTTGGAAACATATTTGTACGGATATAACAAAAAACAAGTGAATATTGGCAATTTACATCCTTTGTTGAATTCCTGACTAGCTTTGATGTTCATAAGTCTCTGTTTTCTGTTTGAAGTGAGCAACCTCAAGAACCACAGGCCTTCATCACTGCAAGAGGAGCTGAGTTGATGATTTGGAAAGCCTGAAACAATAAAATAATGGAATAAATAGTCAGGGAATAACTAGTCTAGGAGATAAATGTACAGATGGGATAACTTGAGTAAGAATGATTTTTGTATGTTAAAGAATGAAATAAAATTCATCACTTGCAATTACTAGGAAGGGCTGGCTAATGCTTGGCTTTGTTTTAAGTTAATTTAAGAAATTAGTGACCACATTGTTTGAATGCAAGACTTCATAAACAACTGGAAAAAGGACAGATTGTACATTAAAGGATGTGGGCTAGAGAAAGGTATGTAAATGATGAGCTCAGTGTTTGAAACACAGGAATAGCAATAGCTCTTTTATATAAGTGTCTTTAAAAATCTTTCTTTGGTAGATGACTGCAGAGAGAAGCAGTGCTTTTCTGAAACCTGTATCTGAAATTGTCAGTGGAAAAGCTGGTGTCTTAGGCAAAAAAGCCCCCCCAAAATTTAGAACTTCAGATAAAGACATCTTGCAACACCGTCATGATACTATTTTCATGGCAGACCTATAATCTCTGTGATGAAACACAGGTTTCCTACATTTTCTTTCAAAAGTTTTGGCACTTATGTTTGAATCACATGTACTGGTTTATTATTATTTTTTAAGAAACAGGATTTGGTGTTTTGTTAAAGAAGTTTAGTATAGCAGTTATTTATCAAAAGTGTTTTGGTAAGACTGTATACATTACAAATGCTAAAAATACAAGTAATTCAAGTTGATTGAATTATTGTTACCATACTGTAAATGTCACTGTGATAGAGTAACAAATTTTAAAATTCTGAGCCATAGACATCTGTTAGTTTCTGAACTGTTACCATTATTTTGCTGCAGTGAATATGATTCTAATTTTTCTGTACCATTTTTAGGTCGCTTTTGTGCCATATGGGCATCTTTTGATATTTGGAAAAAAACTTATAGTCACTTTGATGCACAAAACCTGATTTTGAATTAATTCTTTTTTCTCCCTTTAATTCCTAATTTGCATGGAGTCCATGGTCCATGCATGCAGAGGGAGGACATAAACTGGGCAGTGTCTTTCTTCTGTACAAGGCAATGGCTTCTGTTGTACCTTTGAGAAATTAAGGTCTCCCTCTGAATTTCATTTGATTGCAAACTGTCAACACTGTTGCCTTCAGATGTGATAGAGATTATACTTTAGTGCCTGGTGATGGTCCCTCCTTTAGATTGCCTACTGGTCCTTCAAATCAGGACAGGAAAGAAATTCCACAAAATAATCAAGGATCTCCATCACCCAGTCAGCAGTGCAAACAGGAGTCTCTCTGAGCTGCAGTGCTATGCGGAATGCTTCTCCTGTGATTGGCATCTCCACTGCCTAGCAGCACACCAGCACTGATTTAAATAATGTCACTTCCCTTGGTGCCATGAAGGGATCAGTATAAAAAGCTCCTTCTTTACTGACAGAAAATGTTAGACGAGGTGCTCCGAGACAGATCCTGGGCTGATATTAGTCAGCACATCTACATCAGCTGAGGTCTTCCTTCCTGTCCTCAGAAGTTATTTCTTCTTATGGAAATGTCCTACCATAAATATAAATGACGGTTCATTCTCACCTCTGACATGACAGAATTGGCAGAGGTGGTGTGTGAGGTGAAAGAGAGAAGAGTCTTGACTGCCCATGGGTCCTCTGCACCCACTCATCTTGATGTTAGTCCATGCAAACAAGGGGCCTCCAACTTTGGGTGCTGGTGTCATGGGAATCCCCAGTGTTGCTTGGTTCTCATGAGGAGGTTGAGCCAATGGCCTGGCAGATAGCTGTGCCAGGCATTGTTTCTGCTAGGGTTGGAGGGCAGGAGTAGTTATTTGTTCACACAGCAATGCCTAAAATTAGCCCCAGCCCCTCTATACCAGCTCTCAGCTTTTCTCCCCCACTACATGTTTGCTATGCATGTTGCACAGCTCAGACTTACAGCTGGACTGCTGTAAGTGGTGCATGAGGCACATCATCTAATAACTGCTAAATTGTAGTGTTTACTTTAGAAAATAGTGGTAATGTTCAGGAGTGAGTGAAAGGACAATTTGTCTGTTCCTCTAAATACTCAGCACAACTCTGGTTAAACCTAGTTTGCTTCTCTTGAATTTATAGTGTTAATTTATCAGGAAGACATTTTCTCTTATATTTTAGGCCTAAGCAAAGAGCACTGGCTTACTTTTTCACACAGAAATGTGCTTGTTAGAATGATAGTTTAATAAACTCAGTTCATCAATGATTTCCAGTTCTCTGATTCCTATGATGGAATCAAATTCCACTGGAGTAAGTGAACTGCAAAGCATAGCTTTCTTCCTACAACATGTGTCTCCAGACATTAGAAACGTACTGATACTGAAACAAAAATAAGTGTAAGCCCCCATTGTGAACGGGGAAGAAGCCAAGCATGTTTTTGCTCAACTGACAAGCTTGAGAAGTCAAGAGACATCTTAATTGAACAATTGGTTCATCAACTGGATGAAGTCTTCAGTTACATGAATGACAAAACTATCAATTGTTCTTAAAAAAACCACATTGCATTTCTTGCAGCAGAAACAGCACGTAGTAATTAATAGTTGGTGTTTCCTGCTTTCACTGCTCAAGAGAAGGACTAGAATCCAATTCCAATTGACATAGAATAAATTACTTGTACTTCCTCATAATGTAGCTTTAGAAATTGTTTGCATCTTACATGACACTTTATATTTTTCATAGGTTATAAGGAACAGCGTCAAAAGAATAGCTGTCGTATACCAGGCAGAAAAAGTATCTCCTCCATCCTCCTCCTCCTTCTTATAGCTATTTTTCTTCTTTGCTTTGTTTTCTCTGTGGCTGATAGGTAGGAGGTATGTTGCTGGTGAGCAGACCAGGTACATCCCTAGCAGGCAGCAGCTGAAACCCCGCAATGGGCTGTTACAAGAGTGATGCCTCCTGGGTTCCTAAGTGCTGCCTTGAAAAAAAAGACTGTTTGGGGGGTTTCTTTTTCCAGAAAAAGCCAGAAGACAAAGGATTGGGCAGGTACTGGGAGCAAAACTGTAAATGTGACATCTGCTCTCAACTCTGCCACCGACCCTCTGAGCTTCTGCAAGTTACTGCCAAGCTCTGTTCCTCCTGTCCTCAGTGTTTCTTTTGATAGTTCAAGGAGTGCAACCCCCAAGTTGAGTCTTAAGCAAATTGAGAACTTTTCTTCCAATCTGCAAGTTTCTCCTTATCTACCTAAACTTATATACTCTCTATCTATGCAGTGCTACTGCTAGCAATTTCTAAGGGTGAACAGAAATCCTAGTGCTTTATTCTCCCTGTCTTCTGATTTATGCTGTACAAGGGTCTCCAAATAGGTCTATTATATTTAGATTTATATCCCCTTGAAATTTCCCAGTGTTGGGGCAGACTCCATACAGTAAAACTCTACTGAAAATAATCCTTTCAGTACTCTTGGCAGCAGTCTTTCAGCTCCCAGCTGTTGGTGGAGAGCAAGTTAAGAAACCAATTATGTTCAGTGAGCTCTTGGGCATGTCAATACTGTGAGTTCCATTTAAAGGAAATTCCAATGCTTCTTTCTAAAGCTGTCTCTTGTCTCTCTGTATACTCTGTATTCTGGTGATAATATCTAAACAGAAGCATCTGCAAGTTTGTGAACATAAATGAGACAGAGCAGATAAAGGGTTTGGTGTTTCTTTTGTAAACTAGAAAAACTCCTGAAATTTACAGCAAGGCCTCTGATTGCTTCTTGCTCTTATATTCTTCTCAGATTCAAAACTTCTCCAGCTGTGGTGGGTTGACCCTGGCTGGATGCCAGGAGCCCACCAAAGCTGCTCTATCCCTCACCTCCTCAGCTGGGCAGGGGAAAGAAAATATAACAAAGGGCTCCTGAGTCAAGACATGGACAGGAGGAGATCACTCAGCATTTACCATCACAGGCCAAAGACTCAACTTAGGGAAAATAGTTTACTACCAATCAAATCAGAGTAGAATTATGAAAAATACAATCAAATCTTGAAAGACCTTTGTCTCCCTGGACTCAAGTTTGTTCCCAATTTTCTCTACCTCCTTCCCACCTCAGCAGTGCAGAGGGGCAGGGAACAGATACTGCAGTCACTCTGTCACAGATTGTCCCTGCCATTCCTTCCTCCCCATTCCTTCCTCTTCCCTTGCTCCAGCATGTGGTCCCTCCCACAGGAGACAATCCTCCACAAACTTCTCCAGCATAAGTCTTTCCCACGAGCCGCAGATCTTCATGAACTGCTCCAGTGTGGGTCCCCATGGGTCCACAGATCCTGCCAGGAACTTGCTCCAGTGTGGGCTTCCCACAGGGTCACATCCTCCTTCAGGCATCCACCTGCTTCAGCGTGGTGTCCTCTCCAGGCTGCAGGTGGATCTCTGCTCACCTGGGGTCTCCATGGCTGCAGCTGGAGGGCCTCACGATGGGCTGCACCACGGGCTGCAGGGGAACCACTACTCCAGTGACCGGAGCACCTCTTCAACATCCTTCCTCATTGACCTTGGTGTCTGCAGAGTTGTTGCTCTTACATACTCTCTCTCCTCTCTCCAGCTGCTGTTCCACACAAGTTTGGGTTTTTTTTTTTCCCTTCTTAAATCTATTATCCCAGAGGCACTACCATCATTGCTGATGAGCTTGGCCTTGGCCAGTGGTGGTCTTGGAGTCAGATGGCATTGGCTTTGCCAGACATGGAGGGAGCTTCCAGCAGCTTCTCACAGTAGCTCCTCCAGTAGTCCTCTGACTACCAAAACCTTGCCACACAAACCAAATATACCAGTTATCATGGATTTGGGGCATAGGCAGGTGGACCAAAGAAAGCATCACAACTTTATCAGTTTACTAACAAGTAACTTCTGATCCTCTCTTTCCTAAAAAACCCCACAACATTCTAAACATGTAGACATGATGTACACAACTAGCTTACAATAGTGCAGGCAGTTCACTGGTCAGGTACCATCAGGTCCACAATATATTATTAAATTTATGAGAAAATTGAGAGAATAGCATGCTAACGGTTTCAAGAGATACAGAGTCATCCATAATATTCTACAAAATTGATTATGAAGAGCGACAGCAAGATCTCACAGTAACAAGTCAAAAAAAGCAGATGAAATTCAGCGCTGATAAGGGCAAAACATGCACATGGGGAAAAGGAATTTCAACTATTTCCCTACGTCAAACTTGTGTAACTCACTAGAAGGAGATTTTGGAGGAGCTGCTGTGATCTTGCAAAATGTCAGCTCAGGGCTCAGTGTTGATGCATAAGACACACAGTTTAACAGGAATCTTGGAAGCGCTAAAGAGACAAAGGCTTGTTTTCATTATTCTTATTACTGATTTACAGAACTCTAGTTTCGTAATGCCGGGGATGCAAGTGAAGTGTGGGACATTTATATATTCTGAAACTCAGGAGCTCTGAAATCAGAAGAGCAAAGTAAAGCAGAATGGTCTTTGTCCTTTGAAATTTTACTAGAAATTTGATTTTGTTAACATATCGACTCTGAAATCTCCAGATTAAATACAGTTCATTTCAATATTTTGGGAAATTGTAATACCAAAAATACCCTCTGTCTCTTTTTGGAATAAAGAGGTATGGGCTTTTAGCATTTGAATCTAATCACAATCTTTTGCAAGATGGTAGTCCTCTTTTCTTTTCTTTTTCTTTTTTTTTTTTAAAGAGGATTTAGACACTTGAGCCCAGTTGCGAAACCACTTTGGTTTTTGCTGGTCTTGCTGACATCTGTGTCAGCTCTACTTCAGCCTTAAAAACAATAAGCTAGTGGGATTTAGAAATAAAAACATTATTTGGCATTTTAATTATTGGTAGGAATTTATGAGACACGTACATAATGCATTAAGAAGTGAAAGCCAAATTTGGGATTAGTCCTTGTTTATGTCAGAGTTGTGCTGTTCATACAGCAAAAGAGGAATTGAGACACTGTTTCCACATTTTTAAAAGAAACATATTAAGTGTTCTTTTTAGCTGATTAAATTGGTTTCCTTTCAGACGTACATCCTGTGAGCTAAAAGTCTGTATTTACATTATAGAATTGCCATCCTGAGACATTAAAAATGCGTGAATCAGAACATTAAAATAGTGACATTTTGAAATACACTGAAATTCTGGATGCTTTTTTCTTCCTGGATTTTGAGCTTGAAAATACCATATTTCTTCCTTTTTCTTTGTAATCACAATATGCAAACATATTTTGTTTTGTTTTGTTTTGTTTTTGTTAAATGCAATCGAGTGTCTCCAGGAGCTGAAGCCTCACTACCTAGTATCTGGTCCTAGCTGATAGGAATGAAATAGCTGTGAATGCAAAATATCCCAAGACTTGCAATAGGAAAATGCGAGCTAACAGCTGGATGGTTGAGGTATAAATGGTTGATGTATAGAGCTATGCCTGGCAGGCTGATGTGAGGCTTGACAGCTGCACTTCTTCAGTCATCTCCAGGCAAGGCAGAGAGTACCCAGATCCCAAAGACATGATGCTGGTTGCTCCATTAGCGGCCGTGACCCCAGCACACTGCCTAGCCAATCTACTATAAGCTTCTCCTGTAAGTTCAAAGTTAACTCCAGAAAACTATGCCTACAATAATAATCAAGGATGAGGATTTGTACCCTAAGTGTTATGGGTTTTCCAACCTCTGTGGTCAGGAGAAACCCATGGTTTACACTTTACTGTGGATAGATAGTTCCAAAAACATTAACTGCATTTAAACACCAATTTATGGAAAAGTTACATCCGGAGAGTGTTTCACCCATCCTGAGAAAAGTGTCTTGAATCTTTGAATGAGTTGTCTGATAGAGAGCCCTTTCTCTTCTCCTTCCTGTCTATGGAAGGACCACTGACCCTTCACTTGGCCACAATTGCTCAGGCTGTGCTGCTGTGGACAGCTGACCAGACCTATGGAGGGGAGGAACTGCTTTCCCCTATAAATTCTCCTGCTTTTCCCAGAGCCTAAACTAAAGCTGACCTTGTTTTCCTTAAGTATGTGAGATTCAACTTATGCAAGGCCTGCAGTAGTTTGTCAAGGCACGATACTTCTGCAACACCTCAGAGCACCAGAGCTACCACAGCATCCCATGCTCCAGAGCACTCTCAGTTTGTAGCTTTGATACTTTGCACTTTCATTTACTTTGTGGGTCATGCCACCTCCTCTGAAGTTGAGCTAAGAGACTGTTGCCTCTAGTACCCCGAGCATGTTAGCAGAACCATATCATCAGTGCAACTGAACCAGTCAAAGGGCTTCGTAACCTTCACTGAAGGAAGGGAGCATGATGGGCAGCTTTGGCTGGTGACCTCAAAGGCCGGCTAAGATCAGCAGGTGTTAGGGCAACTAAAATTGCACAACACCCCTGCCTGGAAGCTCATTGTGCTATCACTGGGAAATTCTGACTCTTGCAATTAGCTTGAGAAAAAGCTCTCATGTCCTTTGAATTGTTCCTATTAGTTTCCAGAAAGGCAGTAATGTAAAGACTTTTATAGAAAGCTGGCAGAGTGCACCTAGAAATCAATCTGACATTGATTTGCTTTGTCAAACAATATTCACTCTCTGGTTTTGTTTTTTTTTTTTCTTGGTGAGTTTATTTTTGGGTTACTTCAAAGGAGTTACGAGAGTCCCATTATAGGATTCTGACAGATCCTACATATCATCAAATGGTCACATCCCACAGCATTAAAGTGACCTGTAAATCTGATCACAGTGCTGTCAAGTGGGGGCATGCTTACATGCTGTGACACTCAGATTGTTAATTCAGCTCAGCAAGGCAATTTTCTAAGTGACTGTGGAAGACGCTGTGCTAAAATGGTTTGTTTAATGTTTGTGTGCAGGCTCACATGTCTGGGCTATGTCTGCATTTTCTCTCACATGCCTGTCTAGTATATGTGATTTTGGTAGAGGTTTCTGTTCTAGATGTAGAGGTAAATTTCTATTTTAAAACACAGCATTTGTAAATAAGACCAAAAAAGTAGCTTTGGGGAACTGCTTTATTTTGAGGATGCATTGTATTTTACAAAAAAAAAAAAAATCATTGTACTACCAAAGACAGGCTTAGAAAAGGTTCAACATACATTCACAACACAGGTCAGCCAAAGACGCTAGTTTGCAGGTGCTACTAGCAATGCTGGCATTGAATTAATTTCTCTGATGCTGTTTTGGGCATGAAAGCACCACCATGGCAGTACTAGAATTTTGATTCCTCTTGGTTCTGTGATTAATTGCTTGTGCCTTGAGCTGTACTGCTGATCAAGGCCTATGTGTTTTTGTATAGGTCAGTTATAAAGACAGTGCTGACATGCCATGATTTGTGTGAAGAGTGGTGTGATTTGAGTGTGCAAAAGGCTTCACACTGGACATGCAGCACTGTTCCTTCATGAGACGGATTTATTCAGATTTCTGCCTTTCTTTGTCTTTCTCTCACATACACCTATCACTGAAATTCTCCCACTTCCAGAAAGAAATGCATCAACAGATGGAAAGCTCACAGCATCCTACGTAACAGTCTCTGTCAGAAGATACTGAATATCATGTTAAGGCAAAACCACTTCTAGAAAATCACTAATGCTACGTACAGAAAAGATTCAGCTGACATGTTTGCTCTCCATTTTGAGAGCAGCGTCATGAGATCTATATTGGTGACAACTGTCAGACTTTAGGAGTGATTGAGGCTTTGTATCTTCAGCCTCTGCTCTCTTGTGTTCCTACGCAGTATTTTCATTTAAAAATAACACCTGAAACATTTTATGAAGTAGATCGCTTTTTGCATTATATCAAATAAATCTAGGAACACAGAAACAACATGTTAAGAGATTGAATTCTTAGAGTAAAGAAAATTTCTCAAAGCACAAGCCCAGAAGAAATCTGGATCAACATTTTGCCGAATTTCTCTGTCAAGTCTCTGTCACAAGTTACAGAAGAGTTAATACATGTGACCTTTTGATGAGAACCTCCTGTTCACTGTACCATGCCACCTGCTGGAAAGCACCATCCTAAAACAGGCATGTTTTTATCCATCTTTAGCTCAGGTCTGCTTATGAGAATGTATCTAAATCATCTTTCATCTTGGACTGATCATGGATTTTCTGAACCTTACTCTGCTTGAGTGTTCACTCCAGTGCATTTGAAGTAATCTTATCTGAAATGTGTGAACATTCAAGCATTTAGACATTACAAAGAGGTTTTTTCCACATAGGACTTTCTGAGCAGGCTGCCTAATGAGATAGGGGAATTTGGATCCCTGTAGAGGTTTGGGACCAGACTGAGCAGACGCCCTGAGAGCAACGTAGGTGATGCTGCTGCAGCGTATCTGTAGCTGTGACACAGTGATGTGAACTCACCCCTTGAGATCTTTTACAAACAGATTCTCTGTGAGGTACTCTGATGGCATGACTTTGATGAACTAAGAGGTTGTAGCTTTCACCTCAATCTGTCCTGGGCACCCGTGCTGGCTGGCAGTCTAAGTATGTTCCATCCTGGACTGATTTTCTAGAGAGTTCAAACTAGAAAAATCATAATTCTTTGAGATGATATCATCTACTGTGAATAGACCATATCATCAGGAAGAGTTTACCGAGGACCTGGTCATTTCTGTAGCTAGGATAAAAATCTGTTATTTTATTCATATAGTAATACTTCTATTTACTGCAGCTCAATACATATGTTTTCTTAAATAATTAATGTATAGACATCACATTTTTTGAACTGAGGTTGAAGAACACCCTAAAAGATGTTCAAATTGGTTAGCTGACTCTCATTTAGGAGAAGATCACATACATAGGATCTTAGATGTGAACGTATGCTTGATGAGATGGTCACTGTCAAAATGATAAGGGGTTTCACATTCATCCAGTCTTAAGGTGTATGTTACAGTCAATTGTCAGTTAATAAGGAAAGATTTGGTAAGTTTTGAGCGTACAGAAAATGTATGTAGCTGTTACAGAGTGAATCTTTCACAATTTTTGCTTTTATGGCATGACTTCCTAAATATTATTTTTAAAATGGGCTTATCTCCATTCTCTCCTCTACTAGCAGTGTGAGCTGAGTTTTGTGCTCCTTTTCTGCTGAATAGATATCTGAAATGGTTTATGCACATCTTTTCAATTTATACTGATTGTTATTATGTTGGATTTATGTAATGCAGAGACACCAGAAAAGTGCTTCTACTTTAAACACTTCTGTAATCATTAGCAGGACTACTCAAACCTATTCAGGTATATTTAGAAACCCAGAATGTGGAATATATAATTTGGTTTTTTTGAATGACAAACTTGGCCCCTTTTTTTGAATGATACACTGCATCCAAGCACTTACAGTATCTTTATGGGCTTGAAAGGTTTTCCTGTTCATTTGCAAGTAGGCCTTTTCAGATCTCTTCTGATCCTCTTTTTGCAGCTAGATGGAGTCTTGCTATGAAGAGAGCATGTCCAATCACATCAGCTAGATTAGTTGATGATCCCATTTCTCATCACACTAATGGGGATGCAACTTCTCCAAAGTCCTTAACAGCCTTGAGATGAAAAATTGGCTCAACAGAGCTGCCTGTGGTTTGTTTGCTTTCCTGGCCAGTGCTATGCTTTGCTAGACCCTGAGAATGTCTTGAAGTTAACAAGCAGTATCAATAAAGTAATGATAATCCTAATAGAGATTTAAACTCACTAATTACTTTCAGTACTAGGCAAATATTTTGCTGAATATATGTGAACTAGAATGGAATCAGTCAGAGTCAATTATTTTTTTCCTTCCTGCCACAACTGTGCTGATGCTAATGTGACTCCGAGGAATGATGACTCTGAGCGGGCATAAATGTCTGAAGGTACAAGTGCTGAACATTCAACTCTAGTATGTTATATGGATATCCTGTCATCTGGTAGGGCCTAAGGTGGAAGATACTTTCCATGTTACCATCATGCCATGTTTACCCATGGAAATGTTACCAACATTTCCATGTTACCATAAGAATTAGATTAGATTCAAATGGGTCCTCAAATAGGATCAGAGTCTCTTTCTGAGCTTGATGCTCACTGCGCAGTACACTCAGGAGTGCACCAAGGGAAGTTGTGGACAGGGAACATGCTGTGAACACGTCTGCTCCCAACTGGGAGCTCTTACAGGGTATTTTGGGGTATGCTGAGCACATCTTTCTGCACAGATAAATGTTATGGCAAAAATCTCCTTCTGACTCCATTATTTCTAAGGTGGGAAGTTGTACTTCCAGATGCCTCAGTGGAACTCCTGAGTGCAGAGATTTACAGGACATCAAAGTGCTCAGAAGTTAATTGTAATCTGTAACCTTTCCATTCGAAGAGCTTCTAGAGTTTGGAAACAATGGTGCCCTTTTGCTCAGCTCACTAGATTTACACTCTCCCCTCTCACTGTTTCGCTGCTCCATCTGTTTCCCCCATTTCCTGCCTGTGTGCTCTTCTGGGGTGATCATTAGACCTGCCAAAACTATCCCCATCAGATGTATTTTCTCTAGCTTGGCATCTCTTTGCAGTAGTGCAGGTTTTGGAGCTGTTTCCTGACTGCTTCCTATCCTTCTCACTCTTGAGGCATTTCTAAGAGTTGGTGGACTGACAATTCTGCTAACAAAAGCAGAAATCCTTTGTTTCTCAACTGGAAAGGAATAAAGGAAAATTAGAGTGGAAATGAAAAATTGCATCTCCAGACACTAAATGATGATAACAAGGATGTAAATATTTACTTGTTAGCTCTACAGGTGAAGTAAAAAATACCATACAAAATAAAAGTATTGTCAATCCCACCTAATCTCATCCCAGAGAACTTTACTACTGTATATCTGCATGTCTGGCTGCTTATCAAGGCCTCCAATAACGATAAATTTGTCAGTATCGTCTTTCCATTGTCATATATCAAAAAGCCCCCAGTGTTTTTCACTTGAAAATCCATGTTGTGTGTGCACTTTGCCAGCTTAGCAAGCAGCTGGATCTTGTTGCATTTTTAAAGATTATTTTTTAAAGTTGTGGTGCTAGCAGTAAGCCTGTAGCCTTTCATATCTCACAGGGAACTGGACCCTTTTATATTATGCATTTTCTGTGCAATTGCTTGTTTGCATATGCATTCATCTTGTGCAAACCAAATATAAGTGGCTACACTCCAAAAACATCAAAGGGAGATAGAGTACTGAAGGATGTGAATTTCTAACTTCCAGTATTAATCTTTCTCCTTTAAAAAATAATTTTAGGGCACAAGGGGAAAATATAACAGTTGTTTAGCCGGTTAGCAACAGCTGGTGATACTTTACTTCAGTTCAGTTGTCCTGTGATTATTAATACAACAGACAGTCACTGCAATAACATTCATCAAAATAAATTAATGAAATGTTCCCATCTTACATGCTTTAACTGGAATTTCATTGTAATTTAGCTCGACTAACATGTTCACTTGTTTCAAGGTACTGTTAATGCCTGAGTGAAACAAAATAATTCTCTTTACTCCCGAACTCTGTGATATTATTTGCACCGGTTGCTTTAAAGTCACGTGATCCTGAACGTGATCCTGATATCAAAAAATGCTGAAGAACTTCAAAGGATCATAGTGCTCAAGTAATCCAACAAGTATTAACAGTCTCTGCTCCTTAAAAAGAGAATCATTATGTAACTAATTAATTTGCCATAGTAAATAATCCACTGACATTTACAATAAGCATCCCTATTGGAGGTTGAAATAAATATTAAGTTGCACATAAAACTATAAATAGTAAGAATTTTGATGCCAGGCAGTTTCAAAATAGTATGGAAAAATAGATGAGTGCAGGCTACGTGAAATAAATTTGTAGGTCTCAGAAACATGAGCATGCAGAGAGCATAGCAATCTATCTCTGAAAGCAGGCACGGAGAAGATCTGCCTAGAACCCTCCCGTCGTGCCAGTGGGGGCCGTTGGTCAGTATATCCTATGTCTGACTGAAGTGTCTGAAGTTTGTTTTTAACAGCTTCAGCTTGTCTCAGCGGGAGTGCCAACATCAAGGCTCCATTTAAAGGCTGAAGCACAGTGTGTGTGCGTGAGTTTATCTCCTGCTGCCTAGGATGGTGTGGGTGACCCCTTGTAGGACGGAGACTGAGAGTTGGGGTAGCGCGAGAGCTTCCAGGCAGGGGTGTTGTGCAATTTTGGTTGCCCTAACACCTGCTGATCTTAGCCGGCCTTTGAGGTCACCAGCCAATGCTCCCTTCCTTCAGCGAAGGTTATGAAGCCCTTTGACTGGTTCAGTTGCACTGATGGTCTGGTTCTGTTAATGAGCTCTGCGTGCTAGAGGCAACAGTCTCTTAGCTCAGCTGCAGAGGAGGTGGCATGACCCACAAAGTAAATGAAAGTGCAAAGTATCAAAGCTACAAACCGAGAGTGCTCTGGAGCACGGGATGCTGTGGTAGCTCTGGTGCTTTGTTTGAGGTGTTGCAGAAGTATTGTGCCTCAACAAATTACTGTAGGCCTTGCGTAAGTTTGGCCAGCCTGTGTAGATGGGCCTTCTTAAGTGTCTCAGTTCTGCAACACAGGCACAAGAGTCCTAACTTTCTGGAGCCCTGAGGATGAGCGCTATTTCCTGTGTTGCACAAGAACCCCTCAGGTTGCTCTTTCACCTTATCCTAATGTGTAATGACACTATGCACTGCCTCACTCTCCAGATGCCACCATAAACCTATTTTTGTTTCTGACAGAAGATAGGGGCTGGGCAGGCCCAAGGCTTGACTTCCACCAACCAGTTCCTGAGCAGCACATGGCAGAAGGTCTGGAACGGGGGACTCATTTCAGACAAATTTCAACTTGTCATCCTTTCCCTCACAAAAAAATGAGCGTTTTTGTAAGCCTTGTTGGACGTTATTCTCTCTTGGTTCATAGTTATTCATATGTGTTAATGTTGCATATACACTGACGTAAAGGTAACAGAGAGGTGGCATTATTGTACTGACTTTTTTCACAGACTTTTGATGAACATTTCCTGTGATCCCCGTTCTTGGGAGACCAGCTAAAGATCGGAACGTGTAACTGGACTCTGGATGCTCAGAGGTTTGAAGATGGGAGTCCTGCGGTCCTGCAGCTGAGAACTGTTTAATTGACCCAGAATGGTTTAATTGACTCAAAATGCTGTCAATTCACAGCTAAAAAGTTGAAAGCCAGGGGTCAGAGGATACAGTTAACTCAGTGTGATGGAACCAGAGGAGGCTTCAGGGGCACAGGGAGCTAAGCAAGCTGTGTGGCGAGCAGCACATGAGAAGGGCATGTTTCTGCTGAGATGTGAAAGCTAGCATGAAGGGTGATGTTAGAGTAAGTCAGATTCCTGGGAGGTGTAACACAGGTCACAAAGGAGAATACTGTATCACAACAAGAAAGGGATAGACATTAGTCTTGAACATACTGATGTATAATACAACCTAGTCAGCAGTGATAATACTAAGTAAAAAAAGCTGTATTTTCAATATTGAAATTCATATTTATATTAAACATACATATTTATAAAGAAAAACATATTTATACACATTCAATATATTTTCTACATAAACATATTATATGAATATGAAAATCTATATTCATAAATAAATACTGAATATATTTATATAGAAATACATAACTAAAAATACTGATGATACTAAGTAAAAAAAATACACTGTAGGAACAAGGGAGCTGAAGAAGGATGAAGACTTGGAGATAGGAACACCATATGAATATCAAACAAGCAGTAAGACAATTTAGCACAACAAGGCAAAGAGTAAGACAGAAATGTATGCAGCTATTTAAAAGACTAATGAAAGCAAATTATTCCCCTGATTTACTACTTCACTTAATACAAGAGCAAGCAGACACATCTGATGCCTAAGGTATTGACAGTTTTAAACAAAATGAGCAGTCAGAGTGCATCTGAATTGGTACAATGGCTTACACATTAGACCCAGGTCCACCTAAATGTTTGGTTTTTTTATCCTGGTCTCAGATAGGTTGCTACTCTTGAGCATTTTTGTCCATTGGTAGTATCTGTGCAGGTGAAGGGGATGTGGCCATTTTAAGACAGTGTTTTGAGGACTGAAATCTATTGACTTTATATTCTGCTCATGAACCAGTGAAATCTCTGACAGATAAAATAGATTAGCTGAGATGTTAGGTAGCTCCACTCATTTGGGTAGGTGTGTGAAGCCAGTCATTAGATTTGGATGGGGAAGTGGCTGGAGTGCTCACCACGTCATGGGCTGCAGGGAGAGAGGAATGACTCGCTAGCAGCATAGCCTGAGCTCTCTGTTACGCACAGAGATAGGTAGGGGAGACTGGGAACTTGGAGTCATCCAAAATCCTGTTATAGCAAAGTTGTGATTAATACTCACAGGGTTACTCAGCAGAAAAGAGGGATCATCACCCTACTGACACTGAACAAACATGATGAACTACAAGAATTAGGCAGAAATTTTTACTTGCTTGCTTCCAGGTTTTGTTTGGCAACTATGGTATATGGGTCCTTGCGATAACGTGTGCTGCCTGCTTTTGTAGCTATTTCATGTAATATTTCACTGATGAATATGCCAATTTTGTTGCATTGCTCCTCCTTGAAATGGTGTGTTGCAAGGGACTAAGCTTTGAATGGAAGTTGTACATGGAGTCCTCACTGGGTATGACTATTTCCACAGGTACTTTGTTAAATGAAGGATGATGAAGGATCCCAGGGAGAAGCAGCAGCTGGCACAGTGTTAGAAAATCAGGATATCACTTCTACATTTCATGTTTGACTACACTGACATTGGCACAGATCCTGCTACTATGAAAAGTTGTAAAATCTGCAAAAGTGCCTACTTGAGACTTGAAATCTCATCAGTATCACATATTTTTAGATGACACAGCATGTAAGAGCACACATCCCTCTCCTTTGAGTGAAACACAGGTCCCTTTGCAAATGCTATCCCAAATTTGTTAGTAGAAAGGTTAATAGTTTCTGCTTAAAGGATGAGCTTCCCAACATTTACCATGGTGTTTGCCCAGAGTCGTGGATTTGGCAAAGCTCTGCTGGAATTCTGCTGAATGTTTAGGAGCAGATTTATTAAGGATTTATTTTCCAAAGGTAGTGAAATATCAAAATTTGAGAGATTTCATTTAATTTCATTGTTCAATCTTCACTGAGATCTAGTTTAAACAGGCTGAAACTGTTCTACATTTATCACTTGCTCCCCAAAAGACAACATACCTGCATTTGGATGAATGCTTGTTTATTCATTCATTGTGGCAACACTATGATTAAGCAGATGTTAATTACCTCCTTAATGCAATTGAATTAATGTAATAAATGATCACCTATGTTTTTATTAGAGTTGAAGTAATTATTTACACCTTCATCATACTCTGATCTTGTTTATGTGGCATAAAAGTGTAAATCTCCTATTCTTTCTGCTGAAAACCGTGAATTTGTCAGTGAGAGAAGGTAAGTCTCCTAATGTTTTGATCTACATGAACTTTTCAAGTGGATGGGTATTCATTTTGAAGTCATGTGATCCTGACAAGAATAACGTATGTGAAGTCAAGGAGAAACAAAGTCTAGCATCTCAGTGTCCTTAAACAAGCTGTACATTTCAGTAAATACCAGAGATTTATTGGTGAGCCAGAGGGAGATGAAGGAAAGGCTAAGGTTAAGACTACCATTTGTAACTTTCAAATCAGTAATGAGCAGGATTAAAATTTAGCCCTTTGAAGTCTCCGAGGCTGAAGGGTGTGAATGTTCTCTATCAACCCCTTCTGCTGCTTCTCTTTGGAGCTCTGCCAGTGCAGCACATTTTGCACCCCTGTGCTAACTGAAATTTGTCTTTCCGTAGTTAAAAGGAAAATCAGCATAGAGTGGAATCTCTTGCATGGTCAGTAATAAAATGTTATATTTTGCATGGCTGATTCACCTTTATTTTAAAGGCCAGATTGTGGGAATCTCTGAAGAACATGGAATGACTCAAGAATCTTAAATGAGACAGATACCCTGTAACATGTCAGGAGGAAATAGGTAGCTGGTGTTTCAGGTCTGGCTTTTTTAATTGCATCTTTCATAGTTGATAGTTAACATTCTTTCAAAGTTAATTTATTTTTCCTTGCAGGAAGCAAATCAGCTTGTAAGAGCTCCTATGCAGCTATTGAGTAACTGTTTACTGCAACTGCATTTTCAACAGTTTATAAAAGACACTGATTAATCAGTATTACCACTGAATTAAAACATTAACATTCTACCTCATGTGATCCCTGTAATGCAACAAAGGTAAGTAAAAATGGGATCTCTGACGTGAAAGTGCCATGAGCAGCTCCTGTGTCTTCCAAGTACAAAGCTTCTTCTTCAGGGAAGACCCAGTGTCTTTAAAATACATGAATTGCTAAGGATTTAAAGGTCACTCTGGAGCAATGTGTGACAGACTGCTGGTTTAGATCTGATCTTCTGCTTGACTTCAATTACTTCTGGCATGGTAAGTATTAAGGTTAGAAATATTGGAGTGGCATTTTAAGACAAGAAAAAGGAGCTGTTAAGAGTGAAAAGGAGAGCAGGGCTTATGCCATTCCTGGTTGAAGCAGGTCTCTAAACAACAGTGGTAGTTCAGATCTGCAAAATTAATTCACCCGTTTAACAAATTCTGGAAATAACAGAGTTACATCAAGCAGGTTCAAGGATTCCTGTTATGAAAAGTGAGTAATGCATTTTACTTGTTAGGCTCTGGACAGTAAGAGAAATGCCCAGGGATGCAATCATCCAGCCACTACAGACAACAGAATGCTGCTTTTCATGTTTACTTACCTTAGCTTTTCTCAGTGTTCCCACAGCACGTACTCCAGATGCATTTCAGGTCTCCACTGCTGTTATTATTTGGGACAATATCCTGTACATAAATCTACTCTAGTTAAATGTTAATAAAATTAATATACTGTAAATGCATCTGTAGCTATCCCCCCTGGAATATTTCATGTGCTCTGAAACAGCCTTGTGTTTAGTCCCCTGATAACAATGAGGTCTAGAAGAATAGGAAATAATAACACAGCCTGCAAGCTCTGTCATGCCAGTTATTTCATGCCAAATGTTGTTCTCAAGCACCTGGCAAGCACAATTCATTCATTTTCCAAATGTCAGTGGCCAGCCAGCTCCTCGGGACATTCCCTCCCGACACAGGGACACTCGATAGGTGCAGCCAGGCTGCTTTTGGCCACCAGCCTCGTTCCCATGTCACGGGCACAAACTGTAAGGGCGGAAGTGCCTCTTGTTTCTGGTTTTGTCTTGCAAGTGGCAACTTTTTCTTTTACCTCTCCTGTTTATTTAACTCTGCTATCAGCATTTCACAGTACTTCAACAAGGCTTTGATAAACGCATATTTGGGACACCGAAAATGGTCCACAGACGCCTGGATGCAACAACTGGTTTCTGCTACAATATGCACAGTACAGATGGTATGCTGTAAGCACCTATAGCTTTCGGGGGCTGGCACAACCGCAGGAGTTGGATCTGCTGTACTTGTACATGTCTCCAGGATTCAGTGCTGCAGACCGTGTTGGTGGGGCCAGTGAAGGTGTCAGGAGGCCATTGGACCCGTGACTGAGCCCAGGACACTGTTCCACCTCCTCCTGCTTGCCAGCTATAGGTTGCATTGCAAGTCTCCAACACTACCACTAGCTGACTCCACTCATACCTAGTTGACTCGCAGCTGCAACACGGTCTGAAGAGTGAACTGGAAGAAGTCTTGCCACCACACCAAGGGTATCTTCAGTAGGGTCCTTGCATCTAGCCAGCCTTTGAGATGGCTTCACTGGACATAATACAACTGCGTGCAAATGTTTTTTGAGGTTCTCTGGCTCCTGAATGTAACCTTGTCATTTTAATCCAGAATAAATCCAAATGATACTTCTTCCTATGCCTGAAAATACACTTTCTTCAATGTTTTAAACATCTCCCATTTTAGTAGTTTTATAATTTCAGCCAATTAGCTAGGAGTCATATGATGAATTGGAAATGTTTTCCCTTTTTTTTTTACCTTCATAAGATGGTGTCTCACACACCTGAACACTTAGCAGACTTAGAACACTTAGCAGATCCTCTGGCAGCTGAAGCTATCTTTTTTTTGTGTGTCAGTCACTCTAGATTTGCAATTTCTACGGCTATTAATAACACTCTGATGCTTAAAAATAATGTTTGTTAAAAAAATCATGTGCCCAGAAGCATTCATGATACATTTTACTGCTGGCTATATGATCTATGCAGCCAGTATTTTCACCTGTTGGGCAGCAACAGACTACAGAAGTGCTCAGTCTCCTGGGTAAAGGTTGCAGCTCATATGCCCACGGTGAGTCTCTGAAACGCCTTTGCTGCCTTCAGGCTGCTTGACTGGGAGAAATGTCCACAGTTACTGGCAGGAAATAGTAAAACTGCTGTTTCTGTGTGTCTGAGGAGAAAGGGCACTGGACAACAGCACATGCATGCATGTGTAAAAAACCCAACAGGTCCCAATATCGCTACTCCCACCTCCTGCTTTCCATGAAGAAGTGAGGCTCGGATGAAACCCTATATTCTCAAAGGTGTGCAGGTGTCCACAAGGCCTTTTGACGACCTGACATACACTAATGGGTCTCTAGCTTACTGGAAGGAGTCTTTGGCTAGACGTTGCCCTTGATCCTGCATTTGCTCACCTTTAAGGAAAGGCTCATCTTTCCTCAGCGTAGTCAGGCAGGAGACAGGCTGAAAGCTGCATGATCAGAGGGGGAATGCTGATGTTTCAGAGAATCTTTTCCTGGTTGCGTTTTGTAGCCATTCCCTCTGTACATTTGCACTACTATGTAACACAGAGTAGAAGTCTGGATGCAATTAAAACCCCATGCAACAGAAAGCTCTGTCAAGGATGAGGTGACAGCAGTACCTGATGACCAGTACACATGGCCACTGGTGCCAATGGAACATTATAGCTTACTCTCTGAATCATCTCCCCCTGAGGAAGCTGCATGAAAATAACACTTAACAAGGGTGACAAAGACTGAAGAGATAAAAGAGAGTAAAGGATCTGTTAGCAATATTTCTGTAGCGAGCAGATGACTGAATGTATTTCCAAATGTTACGTAATTTCTTGCGTGACTCACGACAACAGTCTATAGAGCATATGCAACGTTTGGTACAGCAGCAAGTCGGTGTAAATACCAACAGCATCTTTTTAGTCTTAGGAGATGCTCACAGAGAAGAAAACATGTAAATTTGCATTAACATTTTATCAAATGAGGAGTTTGTATGATTATATGGTCGTTAATTTTTTAACTTGTTTTATCGCATCTATATTAATGGCAGAAAAATCCCACCGTATAAAGCATTTTACTTAGAGCAGCTTTACACAAAGAATCAATAAAATCTACTGTTACCACGTCTGCATTATTGACTTCTTTCAGCAGAACTCAAACCACCAAACTGTTGTTTCCTGCAGGTTTTAGACACAGATGTTTTTCTGAAGATTAACAAAAGGAGGCCTCCTGGTAAATTAAATTACTCCCATAATTCAAAAATGGTATGAAACTCCACTGAATATCTGCAGTTAAGAAAATAAAGCAGATGGGCATCTGGGCTGTTGCTGAAAACATCATGCTTCCTTGGTGTTGCTTCTTGGGTCTTCTTTGGGCTCCTAAGCTGTCTTTGCTGCGCTTCAGGATGGTGTTCTTGCAGGACTGCCTGAAACTTCACAGCTCACTTCTTGCTTGCACTCCTTCCTGCACCACACACCCCTTACGATTTAGCATTTGTGGGTTCTGGCCAAATATCCCCTCTGCTGATGTGTGCATTCAGTCAAAATCCTTACATTCTCCTTGACTCTCTACTGCTCACGTTTCCTTCTTCCCTGTCTTGGCCTAACATCCTCTTATCTTATTTTTTCAATGTACCCTCCTTTTAAGCTTCTCTTCTCCCCGTGTAATTTATTTAAGGAAGGGATCATTCTTCAGTCCCTCTGCTCCTTCCCCTCACACCTCTGCCTAGCACCCAGATTGCATCATAACTAGCATAGAATCACATAAAATAGGCCACAAGGCACACTCAGAACTCTTTCAACCTGTAATCTTGTCCAGAGTAAAAATATACCGCACCTGAAATCCCACTGCTTTTGTAGTAATCAGATTAAAATGCATCATCCTTAAAATTTGAACATTTTTCTTCATGCCTAACTTGGATCTCAATTTTCATGCCATTTAAGTCCATCTGTTTTTGTCTTAATTCCTGTGGGCATGGAAAGCTGCTTTCTAGAACAGCTGTCTGTGTACTGAGGACAGTTACTTCTCAGTCTTCTACTCTCTTCATATTCCTGACAAGTTTTCCTGTGTCCAACATCACTTGTTTTCTCTGCACTTTTTCTTTCCATAAATGGTCCTTTTCCCTCTAACACTCATAGCTGTCCCATGGCTTTTCCTCTTCCCTCGCTTTCTTCCCTCTGCCCATACTTTGTCTTCTGTTTTTGATTTCAACGTGCCTATACCTCCTCATTCCTAAATACTCATTTCCAATCCTCCTGACAATGCTTGTTGTGCTGTACATCATGGGCTCGTGGGAAGGCTTGTTGCAATGTACGCCAGGAATGTGTTGCTTCGGTATGGCAGGAATGCACGGAAGCTGTCTGCTGGGATGTAAATGTCTTTCAGATATCTTCTCTTTGCAGGATGTCTTTTTTTAGTCCTAACCCCTGTGAAATGCTGCTGGTGCTCTTCCGCCTTCATCGTTTCCATGGCAGCCGATCCCATCCTTTTGTGACTTTCTCATCAGTGGCCTAAAGAAAATCTACAACTGTCACAATTAAAATGGCAGTTTACAATGTTTTTGAAGACCGAATGGTATTACACGATAAAAGTACTTTGCAGCTAAAAATGGGTGAGTAATTAAGCACCATTATCTTAAATTATGATACTTTCAGAGGTATTCTGTGAACATATCCTGAATATAGTAAAATTTCAATGTTAAATACTGCTAACACCACTGTTCCACAAATACAGAATGTAAAGGTTTAATTAACCCTGAGTTTCTACAGCCTGACTTTAACTCCCCACACCCTTCCTTAATGGCACTCTCAATTCAAGAGCTTCAGCTGTGTGTGTGCCCTTAGAATCAGACCCAGATTTGGATTATTCTGACAGAAATCCCAAAATTAGAGGCTGTAGCTCCAACAGCTGATCCAAAATCCAGATCCAAGCGCTTTCAATCTTTGGCATATTTGTAGGCCTTATTCAATGTTTTCATAGTGTCAGTTTTCAGCATAATATCTGATTTCCTCCTGCTTTCCCTTCTTCCCCTCCCTGCAAATGTCTTTGAATAGTAACTCAGGTGCTCAGGAGCTGGAAAATTTTGAAACTTTGGTCATTAAGTGTAGGGTAAGAACTTTATAGACAGCCATTCTCAAAAAAACTTGGTTGAGATCTGTCTTTCGTGGTCTCAAACAGAATCCTTGCCAAGCTGTTGTTCACTAATGTGAATTCACTATGTGATTCACTAATGACAATGTGGAAACTACAGGTCTCCTCTTCTTGAATTCATGTATGGATCTCAAAGGAATTCAAGTACTGTCATGGATTAACATAGACATTATTGTTGTGAAAGAAAGAACCTGGAATTCTACTCTTTGACAGTTGGTATCAGATTTTTTTCTCAAGGCCAACAGCATTATGTTGGTTTCTATGAATTACGAAGACCCATTAGAACATATATATAGTTTTCAGTAATTTTCAATTCCCACATAGAGCATTTAAATCACTGTCCTGATACTGGAGATGATGGCTATATATTTGAAATTAGTATACAGTTGCATAAACCAGCAACAATATTATGCAGAAAACCACACCAAACAAAAATTGTGACATGACACACGCAGCTTGATGTGGGACAAACTACAAGAGAGGAGGCTTCCAGAACCACAGGGAGCTAAACTTGATGCTTAAAAAAGTGTGCGCAAAAGTGTGAGTTTCTGAAGTATGGGGGCAAATGGCTATGTATAGGGTAAAGAAAAGGGTGGGGTGATACGGAAAATTCTGTTCTTTTCTATCACTGAAAAAACTCAAAATCTTCCTCTTGGAGAAATGGCACTCAATATACTACTGCCAGTTTGCACCTAAAATATCCCAAGACAGTCAGTCCCAAGTGACTGAAAAACATCAGTTGAAACAAACACATAGTGACATGATGAAATGTAGATTATCAGGTTTAAAAAGCTGTCTGTTCCCTGCTTTTCTTTTCTCTTTCTAGCAAAGAAATGGAAGAAACATGAGAGATGTGGACATGTTCCTATGCGACCTGATCTAGGTTGTCCTGCTTCTGCAGGGGGGGTTGGACTAGATGATCTCTAAAGGTCCCTTCCAACCCCTACCATTCTGTGATTCTATGTTTAACAAATTCTTTTACCAGCTTCATTTCTGATCTTGGTTTTATGGGGGTGAGGGACTTGTTCAGCTGTTACAGTGAAGATCACAACAGAAACTGTTTAGACCAATGAAGTTTTTATTTTTTTCTCCTGGTCTAAAAGTCCTTGACATCATAGATGTTTTCTTAAAGATATTGTGTATGGAAACTATATTTACCCCCCACAATGGTAGGAGGTGTAATGTCTCTTATTTTGAAGATTCTATGTCCAGTAGAAAAACCAAACTGAGACGGATACTGTAGATGGCTCAGCTACAGCATGCTGGCGTGCACAGTGCTGAGTCTTAACATAATTTTTCTTTCCTGCTTTTGTGAATATTAAATGAGAGAATGAGAAGATTACTTCATTTGAAAAGCTTATTTAATTTCCCTTTTCTCCATTTGCTTTGTTTACCAAATTACATTTCCATAGGAGAGCGGTATTCAGAACTGCCTCCCCTGTAAATGGTTTCAATCAGCTATGAGTAAAACCATTTAGATATAATTCACAACCATGTTTCATTAATAACAAGGATGTTACTGTAGCTCCATATGTAGTGAATTTCTGCAGGCTTTTATCATTTCATCAATGTTATTGTCAGAATCTTTTAATATTGTGTAACTGCGTCTTAATAGAGCTTTTAGTAGATATGTAATGTGTCATTAAAAGCTATGTAAATAACTGTTTCAACACTTTTAATCAAAAGCTCGTTTACTCCTTTTAAAGTCAGCGCTCAGTTGTATTAAGGATTTTTTTTAACATGAATCTGTATGTGAAAGGCAAGTTGTAGTCATCTGTCATGAAATTTCTCCTTTCAAACCAAATCCCTTATTTTTGGAAAGCAAATGCAAAAGATTCCACACTGACTCCCTATTGCTCTTCTGACGGGAAGGCAAAGCAAGAACTATATATACTACAGAAAGGACTGGATACACCAAAAACCAATGGGAACAGATGATTTTTCTCCTTCAGCCTTTCATCATTCATTTGCTGTTTTCCTGTGCACACTATATATTGTTTAATCAGATAAATGGTGTTGCCCAAGAATCCAGACCTCAAATTCAAAGGTGAGAGCTCACTTCCGACTGGCACTTGTAGGCAAACAAACTATGCCAGGAGAAACTACTTTGCCTGGGAAAAAAATTTCCTTGCACTGATGTGAGGTAAAATTTTCCATGCCAGAGCAAATATTGGTGTATCAAATTGCATTGTGTGTCCATGCGGGTTTTTTAATTTCCTTTAGCCATAGCAGACGCATTCCCATGTAACCTCATTTGTAAGTTTATTAACAGATATAAACCACTAGTAAAAACATCTCACAGCAGAAACGTCTATCTGCTTTCAGATACCATGGCAAAACTGTTATATTTCTATGTGCACATTGATTTTTGAGAATTATGAACGTTGATGAGCAGGGAAAGCTGTCCTATTTCTCAACTGATTCTGAAAACTCTTTTTTCTTCTACTTCTAGGCAAATTCTTTGCTTGTTGCTGTTAAGTTCTCCATATGCCTGAGTACATTATCACGTTCATAGAACTTACATACTTCATGTCAATTTTACTTCCATTATTGAACACTTTATACAATGTCGATCACAATATGTCAGAGATGAGCTGGCTCAGTGAATCTGACTTTAAAATTTTCTGGAAGTATAGTTATTTACATTTCTTTTTCTTGAGAATGTATTTTTCTCTACTTGAAGAGCCAAAAAATTTTCTTTAGGGAGTGGGTTATTGGGTAGAAAACAGAAATTCTTAACGTTAAGCTCCATAATGGGAGAATTATTTTAAACAGTAAGACAGTAACACTTACTTCCCAAAACCACATTTCTATTAAATAGAAACTACTAACAAAATTTGCTTTCTTTTTCAACTAAACATTAGAACTTCAGCACACTTGCCTAGTAATCTGAAGTAGAATCACAGAAAACTATAGAAGGCAGGTCCAGTTTGACCAATTTCATCTTCTTCTATGACAAGATGACCGGCTTAGTGGATGAGGGAAAGGCTGTGGATGTGGTCTTTCCAGACTTTAGTAAAGCCTTTGACACAGTCTCCCACAGCATCCTCCTGGAGAAACTGGTGGCCCATGGCTTGGATGGACCTACTTTGAGATGGGTGCAAAACCAGTTGGATGGCTGGGCCCAGAGAGTCATAGTTAATGGAGTTAAATCCAGTTGGTGGCTGGTAATCAGTGGTGTTACCCAGGGCTCAGTGTGGGGCCTGTTTTGTTTAACACTTTTATCAATGATCTGGACGAGGGGATTGAGTGCATCCCCAGTAAATTTGCTGGGCATGTGTGTAGACCTGAAGTAAGGCTCTTCAGAGGGACCTGGAACGATGGGCTGAGGCCAATTGCATGGGGTTCAACAAGGCCGGGGCCTGCATTTAGGCCACAAGAACCCCATGCAACACTACAGGCTTGGGGCAGAGTGGCTGTAAAACTGTCTGGCAGTAAAAGACTTGGGGGTGTTAAATCGACAGCCAGCTGAATATGAACCAGCAGTGTGCCCAGGTAGTCAAGAAGGCTAATGGCAGCCTGGCCTATATAGTGTGACCAGTAGGACTAAGGAAGTGATTGCCCCCCTGTACTGGGCATTGGTGACACCATACCTTGATTAGTGTGTTCCAGTTCAGGGTCCCTCACTACAAGAAGGACAACTGAGGTGTTAAAAGTGTCTCCAGAGACATGCAATGAAGGTGGTGAAGGGTCTAGAGGTCTTATGAGGAGTGTCTGAGGGAGCTGGGGTTGTTTAGCCTAGAGAAGGCTGAGATGTGATCACTCTCTACAACTACTTGGAAGGGCAGTTGTAGTGAGGTGAGGGGTTGATCTCTTTTGTATAGCAATGAATGATAGGACATGAGGAAATGGGTTCACGTTGTGCCAGGAGAGGTTTAGGTTGGACATCAGGAAGAACTTTTTCAACATGAGGGTTGTTAAGCATTGGAACAGGCTGTCAAGTGAGTTGGTGGAAATATTCAAATATTTCCTAGAACATTCAAAATTTCCTAGAATATTCAAAATATTTCTAGGAAATATTCAAATATTTCCTAGAAATATTCAAAAGATGCATAGATGAGGTACTGAGGGATATGGTATAGTTTCATGATGGGCTTGGTAGTGTTAGGTTAGTGGTTGGACTTGATCTTAAAGGTCTCTTCCAATCGTACTGATTCTGTGAAAATAAAATTCTCAGCTGATTTACCAGTTCAGCAAATTAAGACAGTTGTAACAGTGAATGTTCTGTGTGTAGAATATTGGCTCACAAGCTTTATGTTAATTTAAAACCTATGAAGACCCAGAGAAGGGGGGAATGTCTGAACAAGTTGTTGATTCTCTTACTAGAACAACTGTTAATTGACCAGTCACTTGCTGATTAAAATAAGATTGATTAAACCACTCCTGCAGTGGGAATATAATTTAAGATACTAAATTTATAGAGCTACATAAATCCTGTATCAGAAGGTAAAAAGAAGACACATCAAGGAAATTTGCATTTTTTTTTTTTTTTTTTTTAGAAAAAGAACCCCACACCTTTTTATTGTTTCCTAGAATCATTTTGTTGAAACAGGAACACACAATGTTTTTAAAGGGTCCAGGACTTCACCCATTTTCCCACTTCAGTCCTCATTTACTGAATTTGTTAAAAAATACATGTTTCCAGAGAGTGAACAAAGTAATTCACAAACAGGAAAAACTAGTCTGAAACTCTATTAATAATCAACTTATTTTTATTAGAGCAAATACAGTTGTGAAAACTGTACATTGTACATTTTGGGTCAAGAATTATAAATAGAGAAACTCATAGATAAAGAGTTCATTCTTTGACAGCAAGAAACTTTAAATAGACAAAATGACATTAAGTACATTGCCAGGCTTCACTGTGCTGTCCAAAATGTAGTGTACAGTATAACAACCAATTATAAATAGCCTTTCATGTAAAATACAGTTGTGCACATTTTAGAAAAATACCAACAATTTGTTTCAGCTTTGTTTTATAAAAGCTTATAAATCATACATATTTATAAATTGTACTAACATGCTTACTTAAATTTAGAAACATTTTCATAAGCTTTGTTACCCATTATTTCCAGAGCATAAAGTATTTTAAATAAACATTTAATAGGAATTAAATATGTCAGTTACAAAATTACATCTCCATGTAAGGAGAGAGGGGGTGATTTCACTGTTGGATGTTCATCATGTCAAGGCTTTGACAGTAATTTTTAAAATTTTCTTCTGATTTAAAAACTACTTTCCTAAATTTAAAACACAATTAAAACCTTTTTTTTTTCTCTCTCTCTTTTTTAAAATAAATATGCAAGTTTGATTTTCATTTGCTCTCTTTCTGCTTTCTTCTTTATCCACACTGGTCAAAACACAGGATTCTCAACATACTTCTGTAAAAAACACCATGGTGTTACTGCCCTGCTTTGAGCTGCTTTGCTGCACAATATTCAGTCCATACCTACGTTACTTGAATATGCTGCATCAAAAGATAGCTAACGTACTTTGTAAGAATGTTGCCCATTAAACCATGCAAACACTTAGAAAGTTTACAAACAGGTTCAAAAACTATATTGCATGAAAGATTTTCTAGTAGAGATAAAATAAACCATAATACAAGCCCTTTGCTTTTTGTAGCTTTAAATTATTTACTTGCCAAATGATCACACCACATAATTTCAGTAAATAAGCATGCGTTTGATTAATATAGGGTACAGTAATTACAGTATAATGGCACATAAAAAGAAACATGATCACGTCATTTGAACAAAGGGCTGTGAAGCTACTTAAGACAAACTTTCCAAATGAAAAATTTTGAGGCTTTTTTAATGCTGAGGTAAAATTATAAATGGACTTTGAAGACACTGAAGGCATCAAATCGATAAACAACCACTTAACATTTCTAAATGCTCTACCTGAATGTATTCAACACAAATCTAGCATTTAAAAAATTATGATAATTTATTGTGAGCATTAGCTAGCTTAACTGTCATTGGCATTAATGAGCACTCAGACAAGACTTTATTTTAACCGCTGGCAAAATACCTCAGTGTTGAAACATAATAATTCAAATCATCAATTACCACAGCATCAGAATTAAATAAATAAAAAAAAAACAGAAAAGAAAAAACAAAAAAAAACACCTCAACATGCAAACCCTGTATCTCACCTATCTTGGCTTATTTTGATATTCCATCTCCTGTTTAGAATTTTCTGATATCAACTTAAGATTTTTATTCTTTTATTACAAAAAATTTTGCTTGCTACTGGAGTAAGTATTTGAGTGCTTTCAGGAAGATACCAACATCTTCAAATCTTGCAGTCACGGTGCATTGCTTACTACACCTTAAAGCAAAACGGCTCTTCAGGTTTAGGAAAACGAATTTAAGAATTTCACCTTTGGATTAGAAAAAGATATTTCATTTTCTGCTTCGGCTGCTAGGGAAACTGATTAGCTTTCTCCAGGTTGGACTCAACACTATGTTATGGCTATACATCAAATTTCATAAACAACGAATGAACAGAATCATGCACAGGCAAATGAAATTCTATCTCCCAGAACACTGCAGGAGATGGTAAAAGCAGCAGGTAATGGAATAAGACTGGTGACTGATGCTGCTAACTATTTCTTCTAATGAGATAGGAGTGAACGCTGGAGTCACTTCCACAGCAACAGAATCCTCTGACCACATTCCTCTGGCAGTCGTTTTCCCATCTCCCCACTAAAAACATCAGACGGTAAAATAGTAAGGCAGCTGTTAGCTTCCATCAACAAAAAGTGCAGCTCCGTACATTTCCAGTTTAGTCACACTCTGCTGGAACAGATGGAGAAGCCAACGCACTTCAATGGCAGGGCTGCTTCAGCAGATTATTTTGTTTGTTTTCCAACATGGCTGCTTGCTTCAGCTTTCAGAGGACCCCAAAACCGCGAGCCACCAGCAGAGAAACTGATCAGGGCCCCTGGCTGAATTTTCCAAGTTTCATCTCTCTTGCGTCCCATCCTAATTCCAAGCCTCCTTCCCTGTGTCTGAGTATGACAGGTGCCATTTAAAAGGCTGATGACACAACTGCAGAGAACTGTGGGCTAACACCACTAGTTGTCATGACTTCACTGAAGGGTCAAAACAGTTACATTATTAAATAACTATGTTGAATCACATTCAGGCATAGCTAAAATTAAAGTAGGGAACATTAAAAGTGTGCAAAGAATTAAATCTTTATCGCTTGAGGTGGGGTGGATATGGTGATTTTATACGAAAACAAGACTTTTCTTACCTTTCCTAATTCCAATCAAGTTAGAAAATGGACAAAAAGAATGGCTAAACCAATATTCAACAGCATTACAAGGGCGATCATGACTGAGTTAGGGCCCTGAAAACAAAATAAAGACATCAGAATTAATGCAACCTTCCACAAAGTGCCTTATAGTGCCTTAAGTGCACACGGCCTTATAATTTCTAATGGTTTTGACCTTGCTTTGATATTAAAGATACAGACTCTGCTCCCAAAACACAGACTATATCCTGGGTATTATAAGGAGTTGAATTTTGTCTGTGTGAAAATGAGTTGAAGTACAGGTGAGAGTATATTATTATTACATTGTTCTTAATCACACTTGAGATTAAACCACTTGACAGTAAGACTGCATAAACACATGAAATCAAACCAATCAACACAAAGCCAGTATAGCTTTAAAATAAAGCAAAACAGGGAACTTGAACTGCTTTAGCAATACTGGAGTGTTCTTCTTCATCCTTAAAGCAGGTTCATTCTCTCATCCCAACCCATTTCAAAACAGACATGACAATGTGTTCCATGAATACCCTTTTTTTCTGATAAGCAAAAGGAAGGAAAAAGTTACTTACCGTTGCACTAACACACCTAGCAATTTTTCCATTACAGATCTAAACCAAATTTTAAACCTGCAAAATTAAATTTGTTTTTACTCTGATAACTATCTTCACAGAACTATCACATTCCCTTCCTAGCTAGAGCTAAATTTCATTAGAAAACTTTATTATTACATAATTTTAGTCTTTCTGTGAAGCCATATAGCAAAGGTTTTAATTCTTTTCAGCTTTTTTTTTTTTTTTTTTTAAATCAGGGATGTTTTCTAACAAGCTACATGAAATTATGTCCTGCACAGATGGAAATTCCTAATTCTTCTCAACATATTTGATTACATCAACATATTTTAATTAAGATTTGTATATGCTTATATTTAAAGGTTGCAACAACTCTCTTCACTCAGACAATACCTTCTTAAATCCCCAAAACACCCACCAAAAAAACTCTGCAGAAAACTATCTTCTGAGTTACATAAGGATCATTGGCTTGTGTAAGAAGGTATGTATTTCATTAGAGATGATATTATTTTTTTCACTTTCCACATGAGGCATGCCTTGCAGAAGTTCATTATGCTCCATGACAATGCCAACATTAGTTATACAGTTTCTGGAATGCTAAGGTGTATGAACTTGGTATTATTAAGTTGCTGCAGTAGTTGTGTCATGATTATATCACCTGCTCTCACCCTGAAGTACTCTCATTAAATACTTTTTACCAGAACATACCTTTACACAGTAGTTAAAATGGCAGGCCAGACATGGACTGACAAGTTCTTGATTAAGTCACAAAATACATTGTTACAAATACTCCTTAAATCTCTGGGGAGTCTAAACCAAACCAACACCTCTGTCCATAATGGCCACAAAGTTCCCTTTGCACCTATTCAGAGGTACCTGTTCACAGGCTGAAGAACAAAGTGTTCAAGTTCAAACAATGACTGAGACCATCAGGATGCCAGTTAAATACTTCTATAGAGGTAATGGCATTGACAGCAACATTCATATTTTGCTTAATGTCAGAACGTATAAAACACTGACTAGGAAATTGAAGACTAGGTTTAAGATCACCCAGGGACCTTAATCAAAAGGATTTCAGATAACAAGTTCCCACTTACCACTGGTATGTTTTAATCACTGAACACACGGAACAGAACAGAAGTGGAATCACGTTCCTTCCTTCTTAATGGAATTGAGCCACTATGTACCAAAGAATATGAGATGCTTGGTGACAGAGAACAAGCATAAAAGGAAAGCAGGACTGGTTATGCTTCTGACCATAGCACTGTAACCAGCCTTGCTGTAGCAGTGTAACTCAATGTTACTTTCTTCTTTCTCTTTCTGGCATGGTCACAGCTGTGCTAGCTCGGTTACCACTATATGCTTGTCCACTATGAAGGAAATCCAAGTCCCTATCAAGATTCCTAACAAATGCATTCGGCAATTGTGAGATTTATGCATGAAAGCCACATTGGAAAACTTTGAGCAACAAAACATGTTTTACTTGAAATATGAGCTACTTTGAGAATCTCTCAGTTTTGCTGTCTTAGAATGTCAGCATCAACACCCTTAGAGTGAATCTTCCATTTAACATCACCTTTTGCAAAAGCAGATCCCAGAACCTCATGACAAACAAGTTAATATTACATATTTGTCTACAGGAAGGGTGATTACACTACTAACTTCCACAAAGATTTTGATTCAGTGTCTTTCTCATTGGTGCTGAGACACTGGAACATGTTTCCCATGAAGATGATGTGTAAAATTACCTGGGATCTGGCTGTCTAATGTTTTGCGCATTTGCAAGTAACATCCATGGGTATCAAGTTGATTTACTACAACTGAAGAAAAATTTGGACCTATGGGGGCTTCACAAGAGCCAGGAACTCATCCATTACCTGAAATATATCCTGAAACAGCGTCCTGATAGTTCCAAGACAGCTTTTGGCTGAATGGCAAGTCAGCACTGCAGCTCAAACAGCAATGTGGTATCATTAGCGCAGTCTTACAGAATTAAGCTTGGTGGAGGGGTAGGGGACTTCTCTACTGATGCATCTGGCAGTCAGGTTATATCTAGAACAATCTCACCTCAATAACATTAGATAAACTAGGCAAAAAAACCCTAGGGGCTATGGTCTTAATCAAGGAATCTCATCTACAAAACCAGAAGAAAGTGACACCGTAAGAACTGGGTTTTTAATTTTATGCGAAGATCGAAGAAAAATGTGTTATCTATGATAATGAGCCTGAGCTTCACACAAAGAAACAAATCGCATCTTCTTTGTGAATTTTGCTTCCTCTTCTAATAACAACTTTTAACCCAAAGCAGAAATTCCTGATATACTAAAAATGAACAAACAGTATTTATGAAGTAAGTGGCTACAATGCAATGAACTACTGTTTTGTAGGCATCTATGAAATGAGCATTTAATGCTTTAAGATAAATATAATAAATAAGACTTTAGTGTCCTGCAAGGACTTAAAATAGCAAAAGCCAAAATTAGTCTGAACAGTTCGAGTGACTAGAACAGGTGCAGTAAAGAAGCTATATTAGAAAAACTCCAGTCCTGTTTAAAAACTGCCCTTTCAGATTCTAGTAAGTCAGACACTTATGTGGTTAAAAATACAGCCATATGATTAGTTTTCATTTGGGGAGGGAAAGGCTATTTTCCTAAAACGTATTGCCAGGAAGTATTAAAACTAGTCTTGTAATCCCATTGCACTAGGAATGTCCATTAAATTTAGCATAAAGTTCTTGCTCAGAGGGATTTTTTTAGGATAAGGCAAATAGTGATCTACTTTTCTAATGTCATGGTTATGATATCCCTTTACTAACTGGATGTTAAGTGAACAAAGAGATGAGAGTAGCAGCACACTGGGTAACATTCAGAAAAATGTAATGACTTTAGATACAGGTAAAAACCAGGTGAAACATGGTGTGGCTTAAAAATCTTCACCTATTAAATGAAAAAATGACAATGCAGTAGAACACTTGTGCTTGGGCTTATACCTGACTTGGGGAAACGCATACCAGGTAAAGAAAATGTGTATTTGTGATCACAGACTACAATGGTATTTTTTGCAATTCAGTCCTACTTTTTACACAATCCAAGATGGTTTACAGTGAAGGTGAGATAGCAGTGTGCTAAGCAGCAATTAGAAACAACAGTTAGTACTGGTTTGTGGTCGAGTGTCTCTGTGCACACTTCATGCTGTGATAAATACAAGGTAATTTGAAGGTGTTGAATTCACAGTGAAAAAAAGGATAATTTACCTCTCATTTCAATGCCTGCAAACAGTTGTTTTGGAGCAGCTGATGAACGGTGACTTGTCAACCATGCTTTATGCATGTTTCCACCTTGATAAAACTATGACTCTTCCTTAGGTGCTCTGAAATTATTTTAAACTCTGCTTTTTGAACATCAGAAAATAATGACATATAGAAACACGTGTCTATGTGTGGCATAACAAGTATATCTTCAAATACAATGCCAGAAATGGGGATATCTAGAGGATCAATACTGTTCCTATAACTAATTTAACTGCACAGATGATATTCGATGACATTCTTAAGGATTTAACAGATGCACAGAAAATACAAAACATTAATTTGACCGTTAAAACAGTTGGTGCAGACTTTTCTGTAAATAAAGTTGGTGAAAGTTCTTAATCCAAATTAAGGTTCATGTTTCATTCAGATGTAAGAAATGGCTTTGATTTAGACACAGGGAAGGAAGAACTGGAAATCCTACATTCTGTATCTATGTACTTAATGGATTATCACCAGAAACCTGGAAGAACCACAGCTCAGTTTTATATGGCACTTTCCAGCAATCTAATGGAAGTGCTCAATAAATGTTATAGATTCATTTCTGCATTCCAAACCCATGTTTTCTCATTCTATTTTCATGACAGTGAAAGTTCTTTTATATTTCTTAACAAACACATTTTTTTAACTTTTATGGAGGATCTAAGACAGATTTACTTTCAAACTACAACAAAATCCTTTCTCAGGATGACTATAAAGTGATTGCAACTGCTGACTAAAACAAAATAATTCTCCAGTGCAGCCCTAGAATTCTGAAGTCTCAACATTCAGAAATGTTTGGGGTAAAAAGTACATTAATCTGTCCTCTCCTCAGTAAGTGTGCACTTCTGGTTTAGCCACTGTGTAACTCCAGCGCACTACTGAGCTCGGTCCAGGAGCACTACAGAAGAGGCTACGGTTTTTCTGAAGTGGAAAGATGATACTAAAAATTAAAAAATCTCCAGGCAACATTAACAGTCATTCTGTACTAACTCTCTCCCTCAGTCTGCTAAGTCAGTAGATTGCTCCTTTCTGCTTTGTTTGTTTTAGGATTTTGTCATTTTAAAGAAATAAGCATATAAGAAATTTATTCTCTCAGGGAAAATTATAGACACATATGGAAGATATCTTTGAAAAAAAACAAATACATCTACATATATCTTAAAATGTCATTATATTAAAAATGAGTTCTTAAACTCTACCTTCCTTCTTTATTGAAATGCTGATAATAAGAATAATTAAATTCAAATGAAGCAAAGAGGTAGCTCTCAGATAACCTGTAATATCAGTAAACAAACAGTAGCTAATGTAACTTTTCCACCATTCCTGATAACAGGCTACAGGTTAACAGTCCTTATCCTGATTATTCTAGAAGATGAACATACTGCTGTTTAGGTGCCTATCTGATACCTTAAGGTAAAGACTCCCTCAGCTCCAAACCATTATCTTCAGTTTGTATGGAATGTAAGGAAAACTAAGGACTATTTCTAGCCACTTATCTTCATGAGAGATGAACCAAAAAAAAATCTAATTCAGGCTAAAACTCTGTGCATGCTCACTCAACATCTACTAGCCTGACAGCTTTGTATTACCCTACATAGGAGTCGTATCTGTGAGATTTGAGAGGTTAAAGGGCTGATATCAGCGGTAATACAGATTTGCAGATTATAAAACCACTGTGAACATCTACTTTGATCCGCACAAAACAGAATATAAGCTTCCTGCTGAACTAGAGGATATCATCTTGGCAAAATGCTCATTATCGAACTACTCAGTGATGGCTCCAAAAACTCGGCATCTGAAAACTGATGTTACATTTAATGAATATCATTAAAAGTAATTTAAACCACGACTTTTATCAAAATCTGTCTAGCTGTTGGATCTTCTTACACAGTCACCTGTTAGCTTGGGAAACTATTTTATAAAGCGTAATTACAGAAAGCAATTTAATGTGTCATATTTTTTTGCCTTGAACCTTTCATTGTAAGATAGATTTTAATAATTCTTGCAGCTCTTTGTTGGACTTTCCCTTAAGGTTTTTTTCATTTTAAATCCCTGATTTATGGAGACTTTTATTCCAGAAGTGGTTGCACCAGTGCCAAAACCAGATAAAACAGACTCCCATGTACTCTTGCTTAATCTTTCCTGTTGATAAATCTAAGGATTATACTAACATCTCTGAACCACAGCAGCAGACTGTGAGCTCATGTTCAGTTGTCTCTCTTGTTTCAGATCCACCAACCTTTTCCAGCTCTGATCCTGCATGGCTTGGCTCTATTAACTGTCTTTGAATACTGAGTCTTACATTTCGCTGTGCCTGCACAGGGATAATTATACTTCCGCCTTTCTTAGGAAACAATTTGCATCAGCTTGTATTGGTGACCCATTGTCTGTTTCCTGGTCCCTGTGTCTTCTGTAAACTTCACAGATAATTATTTTATGTCCTCTTCCAAGTTGTTAATAAGAATGTTAATAAAACAGGGCATGAGAATTATTCCAGGAATGACTTCACCGGAATAATACCAAATTGCTGATATTTTTCTAATTACTTTTTGAGAATCATCAGTTAGGTTCTAAAATTTAGTTTAATGTGACATTTAGCCTTTGCATTACTTTGGCTTCCTTGTCAGAATACATGACTGTGCAAAAGCAAACCTATAGTGACTTTCTTATAACAACGCCTATAAAAAAAAGAAACAAAACAATTAACTAGATGTCTTCGTTCACTAATGTTAAATTTAGGATCTACAACTGACATTTCCATCTATCATCATAGATTCTGAATTCAATAGCCTGCCTTTTCTTCTAACATGGAATAGAAACGATGTAAGTCATCTCTCCTTTTCTTCCTAACTATTGATAGTTCTATTACTTCTAAATAGTAAAGAGATTAAGATTCCCACTGCTCTGAATGTAGAGTTCTAAAACTCCTTCTCCCTTTCCTGATGAAAAAGAAAGTAAAACTTTTCACATCACTGTAAGACACAAGCATTGTTAAAAGTATGCATTTTAGAACAGTTTATGTTTTGATGCAAATTGCCTGTTTTTAGGATCTACAATCAACTGAGAGAAGAAAATGAAAATGGGAGACTGCCTGGACAGAGTCAGACCACAGGCCAGTACCATGTCTCCTACAGTACCCTTGTGGGAAGGAAGAGCAAGAGTATAACTTCCAGTACTGACCAACTATCCACTGACGTACAATGGACACTGTTTTGTGGAGTGGTGGTGGTTACATATCTCTCTCTCTCTAAACATATATATATATACTAGTATGTATCTACACAGACAAAGTGCATATATATATATATGTATATATAGATATACACACCCTAATACACACATTAAAAATTTAGTGTTTACGGATGCAATAGGAATTAATGTTTCAAAACTATTCCTTCCCAGTTTTCAAGGTAATACAGAGGAGTGGAACAGTTGTTCCTCACTGTGGTCCGGTGTAGTGTATTGTGGCTATTGTATCCAGATGAAGATTTGGCAGAAGTGAGCTTTGCCTGCCTGTAGGTTGCAAAGCTCAGCAACAGGAGGCAAAGGGACAGTGAAAAAGTTTCCTGCAGTACTCACCAAGCTGTTTTCTACTTCTTTTTTCACTGATGAATGTGACTCCTTATTAGCTGGGTTCTTTGGTGCAGCAAATTCTGGTTTCTTAATTTTTGTGTCAGGTTTGTTTTCTTTGGCATCTGGCTTACCCCCAGATTTAGCAGGACTTGGCTTCTGTGAGGGTGGTATCCATGCAAGTGCTGACGGTGATGGGTTCACATTTTCATCTTCTTCACTGAGCTGCTGTGGAAGCACTGTTGGATTCATTTTTACATAATAGCCATGGTAGTGACCATGCAGCTCCCCATTCTCCGTGCTGGCAGGATTGTGATGAGCTGAAAACTTTGGCTGGAGTTTCACAGCTACTTCCTCCTTCATTGGTGTTTTTGAATATAAAGGCTTGTTCATTGTGGGTGTTATATTCTCAGTGGCTGAAAGCTTTTTTTCTTGATTGAGTCTTGCCCCAGAAGTGGAGCTTTGCCTTTTCAGTTGTTTTGAAGGAGAAGGCTCAGAAGAAAGAGGAGGACTATGCCTTGGACTTGCTTCTGGGGTTCGAGGGGGTGTAGTACCTTTTCGATAAAAGTGAGGTGACTGTTTTGGGGTGGGTGGTTTTTCCTGAACCTTTTCTTCAGATTTGTCTTTCACCTCCATTCCTTCTTGAAATTTTTGTTTGATATAATCAGGGCCTGAAAAACAGCGTAACAGAAATATGATTAAAACAAAAATAAGGCTTTCACAGTGAAGCTATTGCAGTGGGATGTCAGATTGGACTGCCCTGACATCCACAGCGATTTACTATACATCACTCAGTACTTGAACTTACTGCACTTTTTGGTCACTGTTGGGACTGCTTGTTAATTTGCTTCAGTCACTTTATGTCTTCTGTTTTGCAAAGGGTCATAGGATGTAAATCGTCTGCAAGTGAAGTTTGAGGTACTGAAGACTGACTTACCTTATATACCTATTGTTCTTTGTTTTTCTGAGACATATTTGGAGGTATGTTTGGCTTAATTCTCCTAATCTAACTCCTACTCTTGTAAACATAGTATTTATTTGACATGGAAGTAATTAACCATCAGAATGAAATGTCTCGTCTGCTCTTATAACCTACAGGAAATAGGGCTTGAACCATATTTTTTCCTTTTGTGTGCATTTTAGCTTGTATTATAAACATAAATGTGTATATATATATATATATATATCTGTATGAACTCTTATACACTGCCTTTGTCTTCCTAATCTGATCACCGACCATATGAAGACCTAGATTAACCACTCTAGGCAGTAACACAATTCTGCTTAGAAGCTAGGAAAACAAATGCTTTCACATTCATTAAGGAAATACTTACAGGGCAGTACAGAGTATATTTACAGTATGAAGAATATCCTCCCCCACGTCCTAGCTAAACACCCATGAACACATTCGCCGTTAGGTCTCACTTATAAAGGTGCATTTCTGTGCAGATGTTTACGTAAAGACAAGTTGGATGAGATGCTTTGCTCCAGGTTTTGGTTGTCTGATTCAACAGTTTGATGCCAAGACCGGAGCAAACACTTCAGTGACGAAACAAAATTCCTGTATATCTATCTGTAATTGTGGGCAGCATTGTCTATTTTTCTCTCTAGAGGCCACACCTCAGATTCCAGGATCAGGTCTTGTAAGAAGGCAGAAGCTGGGGAGCAGAGCGAACAGAGTACTGCAACAATTTTTCTGTGTGTTCAGTAATGGTTTCTGCCAAACACATTGCAACCATTTCTCCACTTCTATCTTTGCTAGCACCCGTACTTCCCTTTCATTTTTCTATCTTCTGTAAGTAAGGCTTATCTGTGTTTTAGGTCATAGAGAAATTTTGTGCCCAGAGAAGAATGTCTGCACACATTTTTCTGCTTTTGAGTTTAAAGGAGGCTCTAGCTGTGTTAGGCAGATACTGTGTTTTTACAGATGCCAGAAGCATACTCATCACTACACAGTGCTAAGATGAGAGGAAGGAAGAGCAGCATCAAGTTTTTGGAAGTTACTGAGTCATCTGGTAAGAAAGCATTGCTGAGATGAATTACTTGGGATGCAATGTCTTTTGTGCAGTAAAATCACAATGCTTTTCGCATCTCTGAAAACCAGGGGTGGAAATAGGGAGCTGTTGAGAAAAAACAACTGGATGTAGACAAGCCAGGATTTGTTCTCAAACAGCATTTCAGGAGGATGCCTTGGAGAGTTAAGCCTGCGCAGAGGGAGAGGACTGGGGGGGTCTTTTTTCTTACAGATCATACAGTAAGAGGGAAAGGCAGCACAACACAAAAATTGGTACATGTAAAATCACAGTTACAATCACCATTCACAAAATTCTCCACCATGTAGGAGATTTCTTTCTGTCTCTGCTGAAAGGCATAAAGTAATGCTGAATGTTTTAACATTTGTAAACTTTGGTTTCCACTCTTCATGTGAGATATAATAAGGCATGTAAGCCCTCATTTAAGCCCAAGCCATGGAGCTGTCAAATTGAAATGATTATTTATTATTGGCACATCTGCATTTGCATTAGCTTGCTCCTTATGGCTGCAGTGGTAAAAGCATCCCAATTGGAATATCATCCCTTCTGCCTTACAATGCTGCTCAAATGGCACCGATCTGTTCCTCACCTACCTAGAAAATTCACTCCACTGCCCAATGTATCTAAAGATAAGACTTTTCTTAATATCTGACAGCACTTGACAGCCTGAAAAAACTTTCATAAGGAGCATATCTGGGCCTCAGAAATGTTGTCCCTCCCAACCTTCTCATACAACTACCCAGAAGCCTCTCAAGGCTGGCCTAAGGAAATCTCTCTTTCCAAACTCTGTTGGAATTTCTGAAACAAGAAGGGAGCTATGTCTTGGCTGACCATGTCTCCACAAGAGACTGGTGGAAAAAAACCCAAAACATTTAAACTGAACCAAAAATGTCATATTTAACTGGAGCTTCCCAAAGAAGTGTCAACAGGTTAACAGTGCCATATTTGTACTGGGTATTTGGCAATATTTGACGCCAAGTGACACTGAACTCCACCTGAGAAACCTGTAGCCATCTGTATCAAAGCAACATCTGAGTATGCCCGACCAGACATTCACCAATCACCATAATATAAAACAGTAGCCTTCTCTCCCAACCCCCAGATACATCCGTTAAAGATACATCCGCTGCCTCCAATCTTGCCAGGCAGATCTTTCCAACACTCAGATTCTTGGCTGTATGCTGAAGTTAGCTTTGGAGATTGTCCAAGGACTTTTTTTACGTCTGTTCACTGTATTTAGTACAATCAGAATATGCACCTGTCTGAACCACTGACTCCAAGCAGCAAGAACACAGTTCCCATTCCCTTCTGAGAACTAAAAATACTTGTCAAGACTTACCTTGTCACTTTTGTTAAAGGCCTTATCTAAAACCACAGATGAAGGCAACAGAATCTTTTTCTTCAGCACAAGAGTACTCTACAGCATGAGTGGAATTTGGAAAAGGAGTCGCTAATATCTGATCCTATGAGATTTCTAATCTGCTTGATTTTAACGAGGATAAGAATAGGATTTGAGGATGGGACAAATAAAAAGTGGGATTATCCATCTAGGAAACAAACACAGAGTTCTTCTCTTTGGCTTGCAGTTCAAGTAGCCAGTAGATATATTCCTAGACATGATATGTCTCGGTGCCTAAGGAGAATCTGGTCTGGAAAGTAGAATCAACAAATGTTTTTTAACCATTTCTTTGCAGATGAACCTGTGTGTTTTCTTACGATGACGTGCTGGCCCTGCTACTGTCAGTTCAAAATTGATGCACCTTTGCTAGCTGAAGGTCAGCCATGGGGAATGGTGGGGTTGACTCACAACCCCACTGAGCTGGTTGTGATGCTAGCAGCTGGATGGCACCATTTAAGTGTGAATTAGCCGGTACATGGGGGGGAACAGCCTCTGAAAGCCAAAAGGCTGTGTGGATGTGAGCAACGTATGCATGTAGAGTCTCATACTGTCTGCTGGTCTGCTTGTGGCATGAAGAAAGCTTTAGTTTGGTAGCAGACACACTCATAGTTGTACTAAATCTAGAATTTCTTGTGGAGTTCTTGTGTAACATTCTTCCTGGAAGAGCTCCAGTAAGTGATGTGACAGCATGGCCAGCCCTGTAAATCAGAGAGAAGGGTGCCCTGGTTTTGCCACAGCATTTTTAGAGAGGTGACAGCTGCATACTTTCCCACACAACCCAGTGAGATATACATACTGGCAGCATGTGGCTGTTCCAGCATTGTGGCTCAAGTAGTGTCTGAAAATGACATCTTGCAGGACACTGTAAATGCAGCCAGTGCTTCCCAAGAAAGCTAGGAAGAGATGTTGTGCCTTATCAGCTCAGGATGAAATCTGAAGCTTTAGAGGAATTGCAGAAAAGTCCTGGAATAGTGAGGAAAAAGGCATAGATACGTATTTATATGTATGAGATTCAGGCCAAATTGCTGTTTATTCAATCCAGCCAGTTTCATTTATTTTGGTACCCTTTGCTAGACAGAAGATGAGGATACAGGAGAAGAGTGGAACCGAATGAAGATGAGCTCAGGAAGTGCCAAAGGCACTGAGTATTTACAGTAGGGCCAGTGATCCTTCAATAAGCAATCTTATTAACACTTATAAATATCTAAAGGGTGGGTGTCAGGAGGTTGGGCCATCCCTCTTTTCTATAGTAGCTAGCAACAGGACAAGGGGTAATGGGATGAAGCTGCAACACAAAAAGTTCCACTTAAACATAAGAAAAAACTATTTCACTGTTCAGGTGAGGGAGTAGTGGAACAGGCTGCCCAGAGGGGTTGTGGAGTCTCCTTCCTTGGAGGTCTTCATGACCTGCCTGGACATGTTCCTATGTGACCTGATCTAGGTGACCTTGCTTCTGCAGGGGGGTTGGACTAGATGATCTCTAAAGGTCCCTTCCAACCCCTACCATTCTATGATTCTATGAATATGCATAACTGAGTAACCTGCCATAAATGTATTAAATTATCAAAATTATTAAGTTAATACTTCTTTTAACTGTCAAAAAGGACTTCTGCAGCAACATATCAACCACATAAAAATGTCAGATGTTTTGTGACAGGACTGCAGGACAATGCATATTTAAGTAACACAAGAACACTTCTGTAGTTTTCTAATACTATGAAGTAACACAGTAGTTAGTAATTTACAGAATTAAAATATACTAAATTATTGAACTAAAAATAGTACTATATAAATGAAAATATTTTACATAATAATTTCATGATAACAAGAAAATTTATGTTGCACTTATAAATTCCACCCATCAAGCAGATACTTCACTCTCTAATTTTGTTTATATATATGAATTGCTAGTGGAAAGACTTTCATTTCCACTGCAAGGTTTACCAATTGTCTGTGGGTAACATGGTCAAAGTTGTTTGCCCAATCAGGACACTGCAGTCTATATGCAAAATCTTACAAGATTAGTGGTTTCTTTTTACTGAGCTACTGAACACTTTCATAAAAAAAAAGAGAGAATTCCTGTTCTAAGTTTACAATCTGCAAGTACAATATAAAAGTGCAAAAAAGTTATACCAATAGCCCATTTTACAGATGGGGAGTTGAACCACAGTGAAATCATGACCCAAAGTACATGGTTCATCTGAATAGTCTCTGAATTCAGTGGTCAGTTGTCAATAAAGCACTGTTATGCTCAAAGCTTTGCAAAATCTTTGATAAAGTGATAACCTAAAGTTGCACAGGAAGCCCTTGTCAAATCTAGGGATGCAGTTTGGTGTTGGTACTACAGGTTGTTACATACTGTTAGAGAAATACACCTGCAAAAACCATCTGGTTTGCCACCTTTTGATGTGATCACTGTTTTTCTAATGTATCACTGTTGGCAACAATATCTATGCTCTCCTAACAAGATTTATTTCCTGCTCTGAGGAACATTAATAAAAAGGGTAACGCTTGGTGACCCATTAGAGAATCAATTAATATAGAATGTTTTCCTGCATGCATCCAAAATACTCTAAAGTCAGGATTTTTCAGGCTAGAACGTCTATTTTACAGAAGTTCTTCAGCATTCAGGATGGGAACTGTAGGTGAAGGAAATAAAATAATCATTTATTAGTCTTTTAAAAGAAGTGATTTGATGAGTCATTACAGAAGTGCAAATAACTATTCAGTAAATTTTAGAAAGGTAGGGTTTATTATTATTGCTTCACTGTGGAGATGTGTGTGGAGAGGCAGAACTATAATTAATGTCATTAGTACTTCCTCTGTTTTATTCTTATTTTTATGAAGGTTATACTGGTAGCAGGGAAAAAAAAGCTTTTAACTGCTAGGCTGCTGGCTTGAATTCAGCCCAAGTGAACGGAGAACTGTGCAATGTTGTGTGTAGAATGCGTTGATGATCTTGGTGAAGTAGAGACATGGTTATGGTTTTAGTAAGGTTTGTCAGCCTTGTCAGCCATCCTGACAGACTACACTGGGACTAAGTAAGACTGAAAACCTTTGAGAGATCACTTCTGCCTGACTCAGATATGAACAGGCTAGGCTAGGCTAGGCTAGCCTAGGCTGGAGTGGAACACAGTAACTCAGTTCAAAGTGACCTACAATGACCATCTAGTCCAATTGCCTGGGCTGACCAAAAGTTAACGCATGGTATTGAGGGCATGGTCTAAATGCCTTTTAAACAGTGACAGGCCTGCAGCACTGATCATCTCTCTAGGAATCCTTTTCCACTGTTTAGTCACCTTCTCAGTAAAGAAACGCTTCCTAATGGTAGTTTAAGAGGTTATCATTGTCACCTCAGGTGTCTGCAGTATCCTTTTGATGGACACAGTGCCCTAAGCAACAGGGCATAGGATGGTGTAGCTGCTTCATGGTTGTGTCGGTGTGAAGCAAGGTGTGTAAGGTTTCTCACCCCAGACAGTAGGAGGGCATCAGACTTGATAGCCAAGTTGGAGGTGGGATTTCCCTAGAAATAAATGCACTACTCCTAGTGATACATATATATGTTATTTAATAATTCCTTAATTCACAGTGACATATATAGGCTCTGTTGCCCTATTTTGGCTGCATCTAAAGTTGTCTGTGCCAGCTGGAATAAGGGCTCTCCTTAACGGTATTTGAGAATGCTTTAGAGAAAAAAAAAATCGCACATTTGCTAAAGTTAAAAAATAATCCAAGTCATAATGGATAAAAAAGACACAGAAGAATTGAAATTTAAGGGATTGTTGACACTATATAGTCAGATTAAAAGAAAACCAAGTCTGGATTGTCTACTTTTATTTTTAGCCTCTGATGGCAACTGCATTTTGGTGAGGTATGAGCAACATTTTAAACATTAGTAAGCAGCTTTTCTAGCAAGGAGCAAATAAAAAATCTTGCCTGAATTAATTTTTAGATTTCATTCTACTGCTTTACAATACTTTTTTTTTTTCCCCATCCTGGATTTTATACCACACATGGGAGTACCATGGATGCCTAAGAGCGCAATCTACAAAGTAAACAAGAGAGACAAGTTTGCAACTTTTGCATAATCCAGAAATACTCTAAAATATGTTTACCATTTTTAATGCTTTGTAATCTTTCTCAATTCACTCTTACTTCCAACTCCTCATTTTCTTCTCTTCCAGCGCTGAAAATACCTTCCTTTAGTTGAAGTTTTATCCAGCTTACACTTCTAGGGCATCTCAATCCGTTGTTAGCATTACTGCTTTCTTAAGTAAGTACTCCTGGTAGCTTTGTCTCTCCTACTGTGCTGGGAGAAACACTGAAACTAGTATGTGCCAACACTTACTCACTAGATCTAAGAACGTCATGGAGAATGATACCCACGTGTATTTGTTTTATGGAACTATTGTGATTTGATCTGGCAGTCTGCTGCCCTTCAAACCATGTACTACCAACATGACCTAAAAATGTAACACAAAGATAGCACGTAATGTGATATTATACTATTGCCAGAACTTGACAAAGCCACATCATCATTCATCGATGCAGAAGTTAGAATACACAAGACTTCCAATGAGGACTAACTTTAAAAGGTAGCATCACCAAATACAGGTTTTAGTGCAGCCTTAAATCACAGAATCATAAAATGGTAGGGGTTGGAAGGGACCTTTAGAGATCATCTAGTCCAATTCCTCTGCTAAAGCAGGTCCACCCAGATCAGGTCACACAGGAATGTGTCCAGGCAGGTTTTGAAAACCTCTAGAGAAGGAGACTCCACACCCTCCCTTGGCAGCCTGTGCCAGTGCTCTGATGCCCTTAGAGTAAAAAATATTTTCCTTATGTTTAATTGGAACTTTTTGTGTTCGAGCTTATGGACATTACCCGTAGTTCTGTCACTTGAGACAACAGTAAGAAGTTCTGCCCCATCCGCTTGACAAAAACCTTTTAAACACTTGTAAGTATAATAAGATCCCCCCCCCGTCTTCTCTTCTCTAGGCTTGAACAATGCCAGGTCCTGCAGCCTTTCCTCATAAGAGAGACGTTCCAAATGCAACCTTCCCTTCTTGCTAGGTAAAGACAAGCACCTACAGCAAGTAATCACTGGCAGAAATTGCTTGTCTCGTGCAGAAGAACACCAAACACAAAAATCCTTGCTTATCAACATTGCACTCACATCTACTTTCTTTATCTCTGCTCAGGAAGCAGTTTTCTACGGTACCATAGACAATTTCCCATTAGTTTTGCTAGAATCCCTATCTACCATCTTTGAAATATCTGCAAGTACTCTTTTCCTGGTTTTGAGATCAGTATGAATGATGGAGCTTTCCCAAAACCCAAGTCAAATGCCTCCCGTCATGGACTATACAGAGACCAAGAGTGCTGAGTTACTTATTTACTAGCCACACATAGACATGTATACACTTTGGCCAAGCCCAAGGCTAGTTTTTATGCCTTTCTATTTACTCAGCTTTGATGTTTATATAGCACAAGAAAACTGTTGGTGTGGCCTGTTAACTGACTACCACTAGTCTCTCTGCATTTCATAGTGATATTTGTTGAAAAGTGTATGGCCTTATGTTATCTCACAGTGCTTCTCAAAAATATCAAAACATCCACTCAAGCACACAGATTTGAGTCGCTAGCAACAGCAGTGGCAACAAAAAAGTAAACAGACTTCCATCAAACAATTCAAATTAAAAGCAACATCACAAAGTTGTGAGTCTAGCAGCAGGATGACAAAACAAATGTTAATTCAATTCTTATCTGTATGAAACCCAGTTTGCCCCTTTTCTCCTCTCCTATCAGTTCCTGCAGATGTGAAATTAATTTGAGTCATCCTACTATTAACATACCTGAATATAATACCTAACCAGTATTTGTGTATTTTGCACTTTTGTGTTCTCCAAGAAATAATTAGAAAATAATTAAAGACAGAAGAATCCCTAAAAGTAAGATCATTACAGAGTAGACATACACATTGAGAGATCTGAAGGCAGGAAAGAATAGACTAATGAATCTTGAAAACTGCCTACAGTCAGCACCTAGTGAGAACAATGCATTTATACTGACTGTAAATCCAATCTCTGCTGAATTTCTGTGACTGTTTTAGTTAGGACATAGCTGTGACATTTGCAAAACGGGCCACAAAATTCATAATTGCATCTGCATAGTACATTACATAGCTGTGACATTTGCAAAACAGGGAAAAAACGCTATAATTGTATCTGCACAGTAGATTACAGTGCATAGGCCCTTATACTTTTGGATTCAGCACCATTAGAAAAATATAACAGATTTATCATACCTGAGATAAAGCGGCACTATGAGTGCTGCACAGCTCTCTAACATCTCACTGGGACATCAGCTTACGGGCACTGCTCACGACCAGCAGTCCTAATTATGGCTTGCTTTACTTACCCTAAGCCTCTGTTGTAAGTACTGACAAAACTTCCCAAAATATTTGACAAGATTATATGGTGTTACTTATGGCTCCTGTATGTACGACAGGCTTCATTTTTCAAGGCTAGATAAAATATACACATTGTGTTTAACGCGAATGCTCCCAGATAAAAAACGCACATACTATAATCTACTTGAATGCTTCTGAGTCTACAGGCTGCTTAATATGAGATAAATGAGAAGCTAAGGTTTTAGCTTCTTCACATAAAATCTAGAGCCTACTTTTCTTCAGCCGAGCTGCGCTGGGGCATGAGAGAGACTGAAACCTAGTGTCAGTGTACGGTTTACTCCTATTATTAAGAACAGTACATGAACCTCTCTCTGATCATGGGAAATTTGAAAAGTATAAAAAAATCCAGTGGAAAATTAGCAAACATTAACTGCAGCAGTAATGCTCTTTAAGGTCCCTTATATCTATCATAAAGGATGGGCAGAAGTGAAAAGCTGGAATTCTGTTATCATAACTGCATATTCTCTGAAAATATGATTTTTATATATATAAAGAAACGGTTAATGTGGCATAATAGCTGCCTTTATCCAGCAGAATCCACACTCTATGTTTCTCCTAGCATGTCCATTTATTTCTGATACGAAGATGCCCAAAGTTACACACAATACTTCAGACTCAGTGTCACTGGGATCATGCAGACACACGGATCATTACACTTCTTCTCCATGACGTGTTGCTTCTGTATATACAGCCTGGAAGATTATTAGCTGCTTCTCCTGACATATCACATTTCAAGTGCATGGCTATGATCCTGCTCCATGGGAGTTTAGCAGCTGACCTCAAGAGGAGCAGGTTCGTATCTTATCTCCAACTGGCTGAGTCTGTCAAGCCCTAAGGAATTCTCATAGAACTTCTGAGGAGCAAGTCACTGTCCTCAGTTTAAATACTAGGTGTGACAATTCTGTAAAATAGCTTGCATCTGGGGAGTGATCACTGTTTCCTGCAAATGGTAGCACCTACTTTCAGCTATACGTGGAATGTTAATAAAAAATTTGGTTTTCATCTAGAAACATAGAATTGTTTCGGTTCAAAAAGACATTGAGTCCAACCACAAGCTGGCATTGCCATGTCCACCACTAAACCATGTCCCTAAGTGCCACATCTACACACCTTTTAAATATCTCCAGGAATGGTGACTTCCCTGAGCATTCTGATCGAATGCTTGATAACCCTTTTGGTGAAGAAATGTTTCCCAATATCCAATCTAAACCTCCACTGGTGCAACTTGAGGCAATTTCCTCTTGTCCTATCACTCGTTACACATTTTCTCTGTTCCAGCTTCTGTTTGCAAAATACTGCTTCATTACCTGCTGTGCACAATATCGTACAGCTATGCAACGCATTACCCATGGTATTTGGCAATTCATTAGTGAAGAGTCATATATGATTACCAACTTCCTTTTAACTCTCAGGCTTCTCTCTCCCTGTCATTTTTCACTTTCATTTGTTATTTTTTTTTCCCCATCAACAACCTCCAGTATCCCTATTGCACTCAGACAGGAAACTGAAACACATTTGATTGCCACTGCAGAACTTGGTATCATATACTGAGAATCATAGAATCACAGAATGGTACGGTTAGAAAGGACCTCCAGAGATCATCTAGTCGCAGGTTCACCTAGAATTTAAATGATTTTAAACAAAAATTTTTAATGTCCAACTCTCAAGGTCCATCTGTCCACATATGCAGATTTACATAGATATTAGAAATTACTGAAATTACATTAGTTGTTTTGCTGACATGGATCAACCAGCTAGTCTGCAACTAGTTCCACAAGCAACTTGATATAACCACAACATAATGTGATTTAGGTATTTTAGGAGGAGAAAAATTAATTCCTAGCTGTCAGATGCTTTTCAATACAATGGTATTGCTCTTTATTAAATTTAATAACTAAGTGAAATATTTGCCAAACCTCATCTAACTTTTGGCTCTTTTAAAATCCTTATTTGACAAAGAAACAGTGCCTATACTGTTCTCCTCTGAACAGTCTTCCACTAAAGAAAACAACAGAGCCTAAGAAATGCACTCAGGTTGCATATCCTTGGGTTCTAGATGTCAGCACATCTTATGCCTTTGGAATATGTGTTAATAAGGCTCAAAACTGGACAGACATGAAATGTACGTGTGCCACTGAACAACTGAAATTACATTTGAATGACTTAGATGGGCAAAGTAAAATGGAAACAACTTGACAGTTTTAGACTCCACCAATTCTAGTCACAGATTTAGACATGCATTACTGCCTTCACTTAAACTCCAGATATTTCAAAGTGATTTGTCATTATAACGTTACATTTCACTTTTTTAGAAGTCTCCTTTATCTTCTTGTGTTTATGGAAAAACCACTTGAAATTGTGAACTTGAAAGACGCAAAAGCAGGATTAAAATAGACACAAAATTCACTGTTGTTTAAAATTCATGGTTTAATGATTTTTATTGGAGGGCAGAGAATTAGCTTAGTGTGTTTCAATATTCAGAAACAGTATTCATTAAGCTGCATTGCACTTCTAGCAAAATTAGTTTCTCGTATCTATCAATGGAATCAGTTAAGAATCTTAAGAATCTGAAGTGGGCTAACAGAACTGACTTCTGCACTGTAAATGCCAGAACTATACAAATAAAACAATGACTTTAATTTTGGTAAAACTAGGGTATGTGATCTGCTTAGTTTTTCATTGTATTCTGGCTTCTTTCCCAACAAAAGATCTTTCTTGATCTTTTGTACTTTAGGAGGAACCCCAATCATCGTGCCACTTACCATTCTGACATCACATGATATAGTTTCTTCCCTTTTACCTCTGTGCTCAAAGTTTTAATTTCTAAATTCTAAGTTTGCAATATCCATTCATGGCTTCGCTTCTCCAAAGCTATCCCTTTATGCTTGACAGTTTGGCTATTGCTCCTGACAAAATATATTCTGCTCTCATCTGCTACTTTTTGAGGAGCTTCTGCTGATTTAGTAATATCTCAGTATTGGTACTTTGATCTCATCTTCCTTTGATACAGCTGGCCATTCTTCTCCTCTGGAACAATTATGCTCTGTTAACGTCCATGATTAATCCTTTTATTTCCCATTCATTTTTCATTAACTTTTAAACTATATTTTCAAGAAAGATAATCTCAGATTACTTTGTTCTTGGTCTCTCTACCTTCTTTTTTTACAATCTTAATCCTGTTTAATCTCACCATACAAAATACATTCAACTACCAATTCCACGTTGGCAGTGTTTCAGCTCCAGGTTTGCCTCCTGTTCATATTATGATCTCAGTGAAAAACTGTTAAAAGATTAATAAGTAGAAAACTTCACCTCCTCCAAAGTTTCAGCATGATCTTTTACATCCTACTGAACAATGTGACATTACATTACTCAAGTCTATAATCTGAATAACATCTTTCCTTTTCAGATCTCCCTCTACACTCTCTCATATATAAGTTTTGCAGACTTGCTTGCAATAAAATCCTGCGTACATTAGTCATATATTTCTTTGGCCTTGACAAATGTAGAATGCAGTTGCAAAGATTATTTTTCTCTAATGTTTTACCCTTTCCTCTGGAATACATCTCTCATTCCCTATTCCTATAAAAACAACAGAAAGCATTAGACTAGTCCACAGCAAGCATTACATGCTTATAGTCAAGTAGTGCAAGGCTCTGTAACTAGCACGGCTGTAGATATGTGCTAATATAACTCATATCACATGTTAAAAAAGTAGCATGAGGGACCTAACTTTTCTCAACATAATTTAAGCCTCCACTACTATAAAATCCTTTCAAAATAAATCACCATATTCTAATGAATTAAACTAGCACTATAAGGAAAGTTCTTACAGTACAGACCTTGTTAGTTGAATTTCAACATGGAACAAGTATTTATGATGCAGTTATAAATAGGATTTAAAATGGAAATGTTGACAATACTCCCATGTGATAGATCCTACGTCATCTTGTCCTTGGCTGATGGACAACATGAAAGACCAATGCAGAAATTTACTGGAGCAGGCCAACAGTGGGCAGGCTCTCTGTCCTGGAAGGAATGGCTCTTTTTGGGAACAACTGAACAATTCTGAACAGAAGAAAAGAAGCAATTGAATGTCCTCTTTCTCTCAGTTATACTTGTAATTAACACTCCCATGGTGGTACCTCATATAGGCATACCTAGGCTAGAATTCAAGAAGCTACTTCAAGGTAGCAACGTAGCCAATACAGTGCTGAAGCTAGTCCAGGCTAGCTGCCCCACCACTTAGCTAGCTTTGTAGTCCTATCTGGTAGCCTTTAATAGGCAGTCACAAATTGTATCTAGATGCAAATTAACTAGCTCAGTACTTAATGGAAGCCTGTGAAAATTATAGTGATTGTTAACAGCTCTGTCTTTCTGCAGGAAACTAGTTCTCCATTATTAGTTTTAAAATTTGCTCAAAACTAATTATGTACTTTTTTTTTTTCCCCTAAGCAAATCATTTGATTATGTGACTCAAAAACATCTTGGAGAGACTGATAAAGCATTCTGAAGAATTAAGACTTCTCCTTTGCAACCTCTCATTCCTCTGCCTTTTCCCAAGCACGCTCTCTTGTCTCAGATGCATACAGGAATTCTGCAGAGTGGGTTGAGCCAGTATGTGTGTACGGCCATGGGGCAGGATGGGTGCACACTGTCGGCAAGCTGGATGGGCTTCACACTGGGCAAGAGAAAAGAGTGTAAGGAGGGAGCACCTGTACCTAGGGCTTGGCAACACTGGTGATAAATTTGGAAGTCAAGTTGTGACAACAGCTATAAAAATAAATCCAAGAATGAGAATAAAGCTTGAAACTGATGTATTTTATTTTAGCACATCTTCTTTGATTGCTAGATACAAGAGAAGTGCCTTATGATACTTCTATAGGCTCTGGCTTCTCCAGAAAGAGGATGTAAGCAATAAACTGTAGAGAAAAGATGCCACAGCAAGAATCCTGACAACAGTTGTGTGAAGACGATGAAGCCGTATGTTGAATAATTTCAGGAAATGAACAGGGTCTTGCATGACTAAGAATAACTCGTGAGCTTCCATATGCTTTAAGGCACAAACTGATGGCATGGCTGGTAACTCTAATCAGGCAAAATGCTCATTGTAATTGGCTTTTAAAAGAAAAATATCTAGCCTGGTCCACATGCATTTAACCAGTACATTCCAGTTAATTAGTAGCAGGAAGAAATCTCTCTTTCCTGTCCATATGGAGTTTGCATTTTGTGAACTGGAGGATGTGGAGATGGTAGACAGAATGAAGATGGGAAGGATCTGTTTTCTTCTGAGGCTACAAACATCCACTACTGGTTGAAAGAGAATGCAAAATACAGTTGCTTTTCATGGTATTAAAGGCCACTAGAAATTGTAGCATCATGAGTTTAAAATGCATATTTCTGAAACTAGTGATGTTCAGCATGTTAATATTGATACTCTAACAGTAATCAAATATTACAGGAAAAAATACTGGTAAAACCTGGCAAATTCTTATTCTTTTCTCTTCTCATGTATTTCACCTAAAGAAATTCTGTCCATGTCTTCAAAGTGCCTTAACTGATAAACTGCTCCTTGATTTCTCTCATGTCTTGTTTAGGAGGTCAAAGGCTGGATGAAATGCTCTGGTGAGCCATGTATATTTGTTTGGCAGCTGGCTGACTTGACAAACAATCTGCCATAAGCCAATTTGGATCTAAATTTCCAGACATTAATTGCTCCATGGTAAAGTGCCCAGACTGCTCTTGCCTTGAAGCAAAGTAGTTTTACCCTTCTTTCACTTAATCAAAAGTTATTCATACAAAGTGAATGAAAGAGCAGCATCCATTTGCTGCAGGATACATGTGCACACAGACAATTATGGCTTAACTGTCCAGTCTGTCCAAGTTCATAATTTAGTATACCTCCTCATACTGTGTTTACAAGACTAAATCCTAGAGATGGCCTGTGGAATTTAGAATGAAAAGGTAAGTCAAAGCATCCATTAACCTTGTGCAGTACTAGAACAATAGTCCCCTTTTTCACTGAGTGTCAAAATCCTTTCTTTTCTGTTACACCTTTGATACAGCACTCCCGTTGGTCCTTTGCCTTTCTCTAGATTTCAACATGAAACACAAAACAGTGTTTACCGTTTTTCTCTAAGAAAAGACAATCTCAGACTGTCCCTGGATGACTCTCGTGAATGAGGATATGACTCAGGTTTCATTTGTTTCCTGTCCTGGTGTGCTCTCTTTTGAGACATCTACAAATGTAGTGATGCCTGGAGGAAACAAACAGGTCAGAGCTGGGAATTCTCAAAATTCATTTTATTTTGTGATTAAAAGGCTTGTAAAGCATGGCCTCTACAAAGACTGTAACATTTGTTAAATCTACAAAACATTTGGCCTTGTGGGTAGGGCTCTGCAAAGAAATACCATCCCCATAGCTATTAAATGCCTGCCAAATCTCTGCTACAGAAGGGTCTTGGAGTATCATGAACAAGCTTAGGGAAAACATCTCCCTGTAACCTTGTAAGTCCTTACACCATGGCACTGAGCTTTTCAATCATACTTGCTTTTCTTACATACAAATATTATGATAATCAATTACTGGGAAAGCTAGATCTCAAGTTTTCTATGGTGCTTCAATACTTGTGATTTGGACTGACATTATTATTCTTACCTGCTGGATGCTACTTTGCTTCCTACTACCTTGTTCTTCTTTCGATCTCCTTTGAAACTGCATTACAAAGCTAGAACTTCTTGGCAGCTTCTGATTAATGTGTTAATGAACATAAAATTGAAATGTGAGAGAAAGTAATGGGGAAGTAAGAACTGTCATGGTACGATGAGTGATGAATATTCACTGTAATCATAAATTGTGTGTAATACTAGGCTATATGGTCCAGAAGGTTGTTTTTTAAGAATAAGAAATTGAAGAGCTTTATCAAATGATTTGCAAAAATTTAAATAGACTTTGGTTGTAATGCAGATATCATTCATTAAGATGGAAAAAAAAAGCTAAACTCTTGTTTACAGAGAGATATTTGCATTTCACTTTTCTTTGTCTCTTTTTTTTTCAAGACACTTGTTGATAATACTACATACATTTATTTGTCGCTGACAGCGTGCTCACCTACCATACTATGCAGTTCAAGAAACTAGAGAAAAATTGCTCTTTCCCACAATAACTTACTTTCACGGCAATTTATCACAATGGAAAGCTTTCTCTTCATTAAAGTTTCAGAGGCTAAGATATAATACATATCATTACCTTTCAGTTAGCACTAACACAAACTTACAAAATAAACTTATAAAAAGCTCAAGCAACAGAAGAAAAAGAAGTTGCTATTAGTGAGCAATAATGGTCACCTTGTTTTCATTAAAACGTACAAAAAATGCTACTTGAAAAGTAGATATTTACTGCTGTCTGTCTGAGTTAATGTAAACACTTAAAAGTATTTACCTATTTCATTACCATAAATGACAAAAGCTAATGACACCATTGTACAGTAACTCATGGAATGACATTTGAGGAGTACTTAAAAAAGCAAGTACGTGTACAGGGGAGTCTCAAGGTTAACTGGTACCACTCTGAAAGAATGTGTCTGAAAAATGCACTGTGATCACTAAGGATGCAAAGTAACTTTTACACAATGTCATTAGGGGACTTGGACTAGATGATTTCTAAAGGTCCCTTCCAACCCCTACCATTCTATGAAAGGATCACAATGGTGTAGAAGTCTCATGTTTTGCTGCAGCTTATTTGGGATAACTGAAATATAGTTAACATCTTGGCGTCTTAAAGTAACTTAAAATATTTGTTCATCTTGAAAATGAAGAAGAAATTTAAAATGTAGACTCCAGGAAGTATTTATCTTTTGACAGGTGGCTAGCTAACTGATAAGGCATTTCTACACAAAGAATAGAGTAAGCAAACTTTGGCAAATGCTTTGTTACAACACTGTACAGATATAAAACTTAATTTGGGTAAGGGGCACAAACTCTTCCCTCCTGTAATTATAATAAGAATCCCACACCTTCTCTCCCCAAATTTCAGCCAATTTGTCAGCCAATTTGTCAACAATACTACTTCATGGCAGGAAGTAAAAAGATATCTAACAAATTCTTGATCTAGGGGATTTCCTGTTATCAAATTTCACTCCATCTGACTTTTGCATTTTCTCGTAAGTACTCTAGCCATTTCTTTATTTCAAGAGATGTGCAGCTTTGAAATACCTTCATTTGAAAGGTTTTAACTCCCTCTTACTTTCACTCTCCATCACACTTTTCTTTGACAAGGTCCCTGTTACTAGTTTTGTGCATGGCTAAGCTTACAACTTCTTAAGACTGACAAGATGAACTGCTGCTATAAACTGAGAGTCCATCAGTTGGTGGAAGTATGAAACAATATAAAAAGACTTTGGTATCATAAGAGTAACTAAATATAAGCCACTACAATTTCCATGAATGAAAGGTACATATTGACACCATTTTAAAGCTAATAAAGTCTTACTGTTGTAAACTGCTCTTTGCCTGCACTTCTGGACAGGTATATTGAAGAAAGATCAATTTATATGGGGATGTGTACAGGGGAAGTTTGCAACACTGGTAAGGGAAATTGAGATTTCAACATGTACAAGGTGACCAGTCTTTGACTTCACCACTAAATACATAAAAAAGAGTTCCCCAACCTTCCCAACCCCAAAACCTAGATTGCTCTCTGCAACTAAATACCTAGGAATAAAGAAAACCCAAATATTCCTTTAAGCTAACTGACAATAACAATTTAATAACAAGTTATACATAGCAGTCATTTATACTAAAAATTGAAGGAAACAGGTGGATTGTTAGAAAATGTAGAAGAATGTTGTTCTTCGATTTTATGGGTCATGCTATAAGCCTGCATCCAGCATATAGGTACATTTAAGAATAAATGGGTTTGTATCTGAAACAAGTATGTGCAGAAGGCATTGCTAAATGAAAATGAATCTCAGACTTAGAATCTGTATTAGCATACATGTGCACATAAGTCCTTGAAAAGAAGTAACAAGAGCAAAAATATTAGCCTCATGGAAAGATACTAGAATAACAAAGCAAAAGCCACTTTGCTTCCTTCTCTCACAAATTTCCAAACCACGTGACAGGTGAAAATGAATTGCCAATGTTTATATAGGTGACAGATTTAATTCTATGATACCTTGAGTAACATGATGTTCAACAGAACACTATCAGGCGTAACAGTTAGATTCCCTCAGAGGCTATGTATGTGTACTCGTATAGCACTCTGAGAATTCAGGCCTTAGCTAACCAAATCTCTCAAGAATTCCCTTGGACAGGTAAAAAGCTACAGATCTTTCTCCTAATAAACACATTACAGAAAAACCCTAAATTTCCATTATTTTCCCTGAAATTGGTCCCAAGTACTGTCCTATGTCTGTGTCAAACACTATCCTGAATAAGCTATTAATTTAAGGCAAAGTTTTATGCTTGATACTGACTTTTTAACACTCATCTGTTTTTATGCAAAGCAATAGCCACCAAATGATTATAAAATGAAAACAAAATCTTCCTGAGCAATGCACACTCTCCATGACTTACACATGACAATTGATTCTGTACAAATAACAACATTCAAAATGAAATTAACTTATTAACACAGAACCTTTTCACTGCAATAATAACAATAAAAAGCCACAAACTCCCTCCAATCTATAATTACCTGGTTGGTAGAAATTTGGTGAAAGTTCTCTGGCCACTGCTCTTGCAATATCACATTCCTGGCGAGCAGACTGAGCAGCTTGATCCGCAGCATCAGCTTTAGCTCTTGCATGTGCAGTTCTGTACAGAGTAGAAAATATTTATATGCAAAGGCATGTTTTTTGAATTGCATCAATAATATGAGAGCAAAGGACTCTTGTCCTCAGCTACCATATTGTATAGTGTGCGTATCAGTCAAAATATTTCAGAATCGAGGTGTTATTCCTCTCAGTTCTTCTGTCTTGCTCATCCTTGTGTCACATTTACTTGAAGGTACACAATTTACAGCCCAAGCTTATAATTAAAATCTCTAGATAGAAAAAAACACTAGTATCTGACTGAAATCAGGGATTATGATTTTAATATATGTTACCAGAACATGTACAGAAGTGTAGAGAGGTCAGATTGGGCCATGACTCTGACTCCTAAACAGGGGTCTGTGAGATAAGGATACATGGTTTTGAAGGGGACTGTGGAATACTCCTGCCTTTAAAACATTTCAGAGTTAGTGCTCAGTGCTGGGTGCCATGTGAAATTTTTTGAAGGGAAAAATTGAGTTATGTTGACCCAAAAACCTGAGAAATGTCTTCCAGGATCAGGTCATGTTGGAAATGATTGGGAGAGAAAATGTATTTGATACTTCAATAAGCATTTGTATAAATAGAGACTTAACAGTTTTAGATTCTTGTAACTCACTGAAATTCAAATCCAAAGCAATATGAAAAGGCAACTGTTATGAAGTCAAGACAACGGTTTGCAACACTTTCATAAAGTAATCTGCCCTCTGGTTCCACTTTTTTCCTTCTGCTGTTTCTTAAAAAGCCTCAAGAGCAGCTTGAGCAAGCATCTCTGATTCCAGACTGTGACTGAACAGTTCTGGTACTGAAGGATTGCATCACTGTTTGTCCCATCTTCCCTCCCCACTTCATTTTTTTTAAACAGTCATCTGTTTAAAAATTCCTGATGGCAGTGATCTCTCTGTGCCTCTGCAGCATTAGCACATAGCCTAGAGCTATGAAATAGTTCATTAGAACAGAGGGGAAGCTAAACATGGCAAACTGTCAGAGTTTTTTGAGCCCCTAGAGATATCAGTAACATTTCTAAACCAGCTATTTTAACTTTCACCATCTCAGGATTCTTCTCATGACATTCCAGTAGAAAACTGACACTTAATTAAAAAAGAAAAAAATTAGCTAGGTCAACAGCAGCAGCAACTTTTACCCCATGTGCCTGGTTACACTAATCAGCAGCAATCAAAAAAATGAACACTTTCAATGACTTTGCTGTAAAAAGTCAGTTTTATTTTCAAGGAATAAAGAAGACTTCTATGTGTTTCAGATGAAGCAAGAATTAAATGTTAGCATTAACCAAAATGAGCACCAAGAGATTAACAGTATGGCAGACTTTGCATTTCTAAAAGGATGTTTAATCCCGTAGGCTACTAGTATAAACACAGACATCAAAGAAACACATAGAGAGTTTCATCTGTGGTGCCTGAAGAAGATTTATTTAAGTTACATCCTCCCTAAAATGTGTGCAGTGATAAATGTTGAATGTTATTTCAAAGCTTAGCTTGTCATAATTTACTGGATAAATATCAGATCATGCTGTCTTCTTGCAGGTCCCTCTAGGGTCTCTGAGAAAAAAGGATAATGAGCAAATAAGCAGTAACACCTTCAACTTGTGCTCAGGATGGGGGAAAGAAACTGTTAATCAAAACAAATACACTCTATAATCCCATATGTGTTCTGTGCAGTTCATGAATGGTTGTGCGGTATGTGCTTCGTTAGTAACGGTAATCAAACCCATTCTTTCTCTATAATCATTATTTTCAATTAGATGAGCTATTCTTAGCTCCCGCATAATTATCTCTACATAGCATAAACTTAATGAAGCAATCCTAGCGTTGGAACATTGTTTTGTGAGACAATAATGTAGTCTGCACATAGATAAACTAGATACTGATCATCCTTTTGTGATGACTAGTCTCATATAAAAATTCTAATACAACTGCTATCACATTAAAACTTAATGTACTGAAATGATCAGCATCAGGATAGTACAGCTGTTTATTAATGTCTGTTAATTTTCTATATTATTATATCCAAAAAGCAAGGCATACATCCTGTCCCAACATGCAGTATCAATTAATTAAGGAATTAAATGGTGACATGAATAATAAGCTAGTGAAACTTTGTCTCACGAAGCTAGGCAAAGCAATGTGCAGCAAGAAGAAGCCAATGGAACAGAAGATAAATGAGCACTGCTTTCTTTGGCTGCTTGATCTCACCTTTTGTTTTCAACTTGCACTTCCCACTATTTTGCTACTTGTACTCTGTCAGGAGTTTCAGATCAGAACATGAGTGACTGTTCAGATGCTATCGCTGCCCAAGTATGTCTCAGCAACTGTGCTGAGTTTGGCTGGGATAGAGCTAATATTCTTTACGGCAGCTACTATGGGGTTATGTTTTGGATTTGTGCTGAAAAGAGTGTTGAAAACACAGGGGTGTTTTAGTTATTGCTGAGCAGTGCTTGTGCAGAGTTAGGGCCTTTTCTGCCTTTCACAGCACTTCATGAGTGGGCTGCATAAGGAGAGAGCATGGCTATGATAGCTGACCCCAAGTGACCAAAGCTATATCCCACACCACCTGATGTCACGCCCGGTATATAAAGCGGGTGGAAAAAAAAAGGAAGGACGGCTGTTTGGAGTGATGGCGTTTGCCTTGCCAGGTCATCTTTATGCGTGCCGTAGCCCTGCTGTCCTGGAGATGACTGGATACCTGCCTGCCCATGGGAAGTGGGGAATTAATTCCTTGGTTTGCTTTGCTTGCAAAGTGCAGCTTTTGTTTTACCTTTTGAATTGTCTTTATCTCAAACCATGAGTTTTCTCACTTTTACTCTTCTGATTATCTTCACCATCCCAGTGGGGGCGAGTGAGTGAACAGCTGTGTGGGGCTTAGTTGTTTGCTGGGGTTAAACCACAACAGCAACACATAAGCAGAGCCTCAGTGCTCTACTGTCACTGAGAAAGGATAAGGCAGAAAACCACTGCCTGTGTTCCTGAACAGGCCTTCCACCAGCCAAACGGATGTGTGTGTACGTGGCTGTGTTCCCTGATAGCCTTTTCAACAAGCATCAATGATTTGAAAAGAACAGGAGAAACTGGTGGAGTTGGGTGATTCTGTACAGCACACAAACACTGTGCTTCGACTGTGAACACCAGCTCTTCATTATTTGCAGTATTTGCTATTTATCACCTTGGCACTTGGATGCTTTACTGGTTAACTTAAGCAATGTGTACTTTATTATCTCTACAGGACATTCGTTTCACTCCCTGCACACTTAGTTGAAAATATTGGACTAAAAAATTTTTTCTGTTGTTCTTTATTTTCCTGGGGTTTTATATTCTAACTTTCACACCCATCTGTACGTTTTCCACACTACCTGCTTACAGTTACTGCTGTGTGGCACTACATTTTGTTTGTACTTGTTTTATTCTCCCTTGCACTTTGTACTTGTTTTATTGTCCCTTGCACTGACCTCCACCCTACCAGTGTTATTATCCCAGGTTATGGAGAAATATGTTAGATTGGAATGACAACATTTAAAAGGGAGAGCTATCAAAGCCGGGTAGCCTCACGAAAATATAATCCATTTGCTCCGTTTACACTTTACATAGTTTGGGAAAGCTGTCTTTAACTTTTGTTCCTGGAGTAATTTTGTCACTGTAAAGTCTTGAAGTTTTGTTTATTATCACTAATTATTCATGGAAGTTTAACTCTATGATATACTAAGTCAAAGTGACCCATATTTCAGTGACTACCATCTACTTGAGGATTGCTTTTTCCCCCGAGAGCTCTACATCTTGCCACAAGAAGAAATCTTTATGAGAACTTTTAAAAGAGAAAACAAAAAAAAGTCTCCTTTCCTCTACCCCAGCAAAGAAAAACACTGCAGTAAGCTTTGCGAGCTGTTCCACACATTCTCCAGGAAGGCTCAATTTGAAGTTTCAGCAGCAAAACAGAAACTACAATGGGAAGAAGGGATCAATCCACAGACCGCAAAGTGGGAAAATAATGAGTGACCTGCTTTACAATGCTGCATTAGGTTAACCCACAGCAAAGGACATTTAATGATTTTTCTTTTAGGTAAACAGGCCGTCTTTTGTAAAACTTCCTTCTCAGCACCTGTAACATAAAATACATGTTGCTAGCTTGTGAACTGACAGGTATTTAATCATCCTACAATAAATATTCAAAGTGATGTCTCAAAGGTGCTTGAAAACATTCAAACCAATATCAAAATACTAAAAAAATCCCCACAAATCATATTTGGAGGGACAATTTAGCTAATGAATCCACTTAGCTAATGAATCCACAGTGGTAGTAAATGCAATCAAGACAGAGATAATTAAGCTGTAAGTGGCAGGAATCAAACTGTACTTACATTAAAAAGGAGCCCACAACTATAGCTCATGCAGAGTGTTGGTACCAGGTGACAGCACATGAAGGCTCTATATTTACCAATCTCTGTCGTCAGTGAGCAAAGGTTGGACAACCAATGGCAATGAATAACTTTGCTATTAATTTTAGTTGGACTCATATCATGGTCTGATTTTTGAAAGAAGCCTAAGCTTTCTAGCCTCTAGGAAAACTGGTATTACTAGAGATATCTTTCTTTTCTGTATTTGGTTGAGTAAGTAAACATACACGTCACCTTAGCCACTCTAAGGAGATTACAAGCACAGAGTCAGAGACTTCTTCCAACCAGTATCCTCTTCAGCAATACTACAATCAGATTTCTATCTACTTATGTCTGAAAAGTGACTTGAAGGAAGAGTACTGAAGACTGAAGAGCTTAAATATTATCTAGCATTCTGTAGCAATAATGCTTACATATAATACCATGTGTTTGGAATACATTATGTAATGTTTATCTAAATTTAAACCCATTTAGAACTGTCTATTACCCTCCAGATTACTTAATATTTCCATGGTATCCTTCGACGTACTTGCAATGCTGCTTCATTCCCAGTCAACTAAAAATGTAAGCAACATATGTTTACTTTGTTTCATTTTTCAGCTTTTATTAAACACAGTGATTCCAGGAGTTTGCTTTATATTTCTTAAAATTATACAAATAATTTTCTATTTTCTGTTTGCCAAGTATATGAAACACAATTATGTTCCCATCAATTTATCCCAAGTTAATAATTTTAACAATGTTTTGTAATCACAGATTTCCATTTTAAAAATAAACCAGTAAAGGCTAAACCTCCATTAAGTTCTCAGAAATATATTTCACTAATAACAGCTATCAGTTTTGTCTGAGTAATATCACACATTGGGGATTACTACCCATATCATCCTTTTTGAAATTAGAATTCTATAAAATACAATCCCATCTTCCTAAACTCTAACATTCAGTGATTTTCCTAGACAGAAAAGAATAATCTGTTGGTTTTTTTCCAGCTAAGAAACTTTCCAACATTTTGACATTTCTTTCTATCTATTGAAGGCTCAATTCTGGATAACCATTGTCTGACAAAGTTGCTACAGATATCAATAGCATTTCCATGAAAAGGGAAGCTGGAGAGGAAGAAGAAAATGACAGAATGATTCTTTCGTAGTTTAATTTTCTTCTTGTCCCCATTTTATTTTTATATCAGAAGAAACTGAAAGTTCTCCTAAATAACAAATTAATCAAATGAAATACATCCTCAATTAAGAAGACTGAACTGAAAAACTCTCCAAAGTGCTTTACTTGATCAGTCTCCTTAGAGCTTTGACAGAGTTTCGTTTCAACCATCCACTCCTCCTTCAGGGGCTAACTTCACTAAGAAACTGGACTACTTTGGTACTACGAATAAAAGTCTCGTATAGTGAATCATAAACAGATCTAGTATGTGCACATTGATACATATCATATTACCTAATGGATTTTGCTTCTGAAAACTCCTCCTTCCAAGCCTATATCCATTCCTTATGGGTTTTTTTCAGTCATAACTCATATTAGAAGAACTAAAAAAATACCAAAAAGCTGAGGAAATTCCTTAAAACTGGCAAATGGCCAACTTGACTTCAGTACTTGGAAAAAATAAAATAGGTCTAACGACTGCTTAGCCAGATGTCAGTCCTGGGTGTAAATAACAGCATAAATACACTGGGTCTACACCTACAAAGATTTACAGGCTAATAGTATAGTATTACTATACAAAGAGTATTTTGTCAAACACTTCATACATATGTAAAGACTATGAGTCCTATACCTCATCTAGATTGCCTAGAGTCAACATATTTGGATTGTTTTCAGGGTTTCAGATTTTGTATCCTCTGGGAACATAATTAAACAACAGCATAAATTACATGGAATGAAAGCAGCACATCAAAATGGATTAAAAGCTAAAGCTCTGAAACATCTCAAAGCTTAATGCAGAAGAAAAGAAAAGGCTTGGCAGGTGCTTTTTATGCTAGGAATTGGTTTTTACTCCAGAGGTGTTTAATATTTTACTTTTACAATGTCTCAATAAAACATATGATAGAGTTGGCAGATCGCAACATTTCTGGGTTTGAAAAGACCCCAAGAGGACACTTAACTGTTACCTAAAGTTCAATGATAATAACTCTAGTACCCAGTGAGACAGAACACTTTGAAACAAAAAAATTAGCCAGTATGGGAGATTGTCATGGAAAGCAGCACAAAAGGAGCATCAGATCATGCTGGCTAATCCCTCATACTGAAGCAAAAGGAAGGGTTAATGTCATCTTTATACAGATAGAGATCAAAATCAAGTATAAACAGTAATTTCTTTCTGCTGTACTACATAATCCAGAATCCATAAAACCAGTAATGGAACAACGTCCATCTCATCTACAATTCAAGAAGGAAAAAGAATGTCAGAACCATAGAATAATTGAGGTTCTTGAAAGACAAGTGTTTTAACATGAACATCTTGAGCCTCAGATCTATTCACCGAAGAACATTCAGAAGCCACTCATGGTGTACACACAAATAACTGACAGTGGAAAATGGGGAAACCAAAATGGAGATGGCAAGTATTTCCAATAAATACAAAACTAGCTCAATGATTAGAAGATGACTTTGGACATAGGTAGCTTTGAAATGTTTTATGTATATTTTACAGAGAAAAAGATATATCTTTCTAAACGTTTAAAATGCTATTAGGCAGTGTACTAAAAGCCCTCTTTATTACTTTTTCTGAGAAAAAATTGACATTGTCTTTTTTTTTACAGGAAGTAAGATTAGATGATTTAGGAACTATTTACATTAAGTATTTCAGATATCCGACATAAGTGTTCTGATCATTTGATTGGAGGCGCCCCTCTTATTCCATTAAAAGTAAGAGACTTGAACTATTTACAGTTTGGTCATCTGATCTGTGTAGATGTGAGACGCCAGCAGTGGTAGGCATGAACATGTGCTTACAAATGTGTAACTGCCTTTATAGGAAACATAAATCTCTGTTTGTTGATGAATCAGTCGCCTTTTTATGCCAAGACTCAGAACCTGTTTGCATTCTCCATGACACCACCTCTGTGGTTCACATTAGAAAAATCAGAACTGCTCAGCAACTCAGGGGTGCCAAAGTTCATGTTTCTGTAACTTAGTCACATGTAGTTAACAGTTTGGAAATATTTAAGTTGAATGAAAGACAGTATCACCAAAAAAGTAGGTCTTTCTGAAAATTTATTTTTATACTTGAGATAAATTAGTTTAATTTCCCTGGTCTGTTTTTCAGTCCTTTGCTCTTGATCACCTGTTCGAAAAAAAAAAAAGACTCACATGCATATGTCTGAACTTCAAAGTGGTTTTAAATTGCTTTTAGGCATCACTAGAAAAGTTGGATTTACATGGCACTCTCCCTAACCTTAGGTGTCCCACTAGCCTGGCATTATTTATGTGCATGCCATATAATCTATCCCTGAATAATGGAGCTGGCTCTTCATATGATGTATTCAGTTTTATCCATCCATCTGGCAGGAGCTTGAATGAATGAAATTTTGCTTTCATATTGATTGTACTTGACCCTAGCAGTGGCACAGTCTTCAATTTCATCACGATGATCAGCATAATTTGAAGCAGAAAGCAAATTTTCCCATAGGGAAAAAAATATACGTTGGCCAAAACACATATATATACATATATATATATGTATACATATATATATATGTATATATATATATGTATATATATCATTTTCACAGTTTTTTTTCCTAATTTTTGCCAATGTTGACTCAGTGCCATTATCTTTCCATGTCACTAAGAGCCAAGTACATGTATAGAAAAGTATAAATCTTGATGTACATTTGTCTATCCTACTTTACAGGCAGACTATGTCCTATCTTACTTTATAGGATAGACTATAACCTATCCTATTTTATTACCAAGTCTCTTTAGCGAGCAATATTTTCTTCCAGTTCTCTGACCCCAAAATATTAATTCCTGCAAACAGGAGTTGTTTGGGTTTTTTTTAAGGGTAAAGGAGCGTCTGCAAATGATTTGTTGTTTCTGATTTCCAAAGCCAATTTTATTGGTTGACTGAAGAGAGCTTCTGAATCTAGCTGGAAGCATAAAAAAAATAGATGCACACTTGAGCTTCAGCTGCTCTTGATGACATAGTTAATAAAATTTAAAAAAAAGAGATAAAATTGTTTATCGACCCTTCATCATAAAATATGAGCTTCAAGGAAAAAGAATCCCATGTCATAAGGATTCTGTAGAGATGGCAAGCCTGCTCAATGAAATGAGAACATACGGACTATTGTCATCATTTGCTTAGAAAATTTCTAAGGGATGTTTAGTGCTTAGAAAATTTCTAAGGGATGTTTAGTGCATTGCACTTCGACCTGCCACATATTTTTTTTAAACTGTTCTCTACCTGGAACAAATGAAATAAAATAGAGGTGTGATAACTGCTATCATCAACAGCAATATCTGGCAGTTATTCTAGACTCTGCATGTAAGAAAGCAACAGTTCCCAGAGATACAACTAAAGGAAAAATAAGAACAGCTTACAGGAAGAGACTAGGAACTATATAAAAATGGATATTTTAAAAATTTAAAACAATATCTTAATATTAGTATTCTGCTGATTTTTACTACTTCCAATGAATTGTAAAAAAATGTAAATTGGAAAATACAAAATGTCAATTCTAGAAAACAATAAAATTTAAATTATTTTATGTGGGAATAATTCTAGTTAGAAAATCCTTGAAAGCCCTATTAATCGGTAAACTTATTCAGGAAAACTATGTCAAATGTCATCCTTGACAATGTCCGTGCTTCTTAATCTCTCCTGTATATTGAGTTGATGTGCTTTATAAGGAAAAGATTTTTTTTCAAATTTTAGAGCAAAGAAAGTTCAGTAACACAATGCTTGCATGAAAATTATATTACAGGAAATTACAGGAAAAAATGTGAAATCTTAGTTTAAATTTTGTGGGTTTTATTGGCTTCAAAAAATTAAGATAAGCTCCTCAGTCATAAATACTTCTAGGACCATGCTTCATGCTTTTCCTAAGTGACTTTGGCTGTCTTGTCACTTATTAGATTATTGTTCTAGTATCTGAATCCAAAGATTTAATTACTGTGCTTGACGGAGGAAAATATACCAAGACAAAAGTCATAACTATAGGCTTAGTAGCTTGGTGGTTATTTGTCTTTCTTTCAAAAACTGTAGCGCACACACATTTATTTCTGTCATTTCCTCAAAATAATAATAACAGTAGGGAATTGAAATCTTCATAACAAATGAGAACAGAAAGGATACCACAGAAAAAATTCAATCTAAAATAGTCTTGGGGAGGTTTGAAAAACTATCTAGAACATAATGGCAAACAAAATAGTTCTTTATGAGACATAATAATGCAATTTATGTACTAACAATTTTAAAAAGAATGTGGTGTAATTAAGCTCTTTAAACAACAAACATATTGTCATAATTCATAATAATATTTGATTCATAAATATAAACATAATTCAAGTAATCTGTGGCAATGTTATTTTTTTAATCTGTCCTTTAAATACCTTTGGGCATTCAATTCTAGTGGGGAAACTAAACTGCAGCATTTTTATCCTTTTCAAGGCATTAACTGTATGTGTTTAAATTCAATCTTGGTGTCCTAAGAAGTCTTATAGCCAAAACTGAATTGGGTTTATCCTTCTTTTCCTGGTTCATTTCTGTTCCCCAATCAGTTGTCAGATGTCTGGAAAAACAGTATTGATAGAAAAATGACTAGTAAACCATTCTGGGATTAGTTCTTCTCTTTTCAGTTGTTACAAATTCTCTGACATGTTTAAAGATAACTGTTAAAAATTCACAGAAATATTTGAATAACAGATAACACTGATAATATCTGAACAGCTTAATTAGCAAAAGGCCTAAGCTCTCCATGAAAGGCAAGTGCTCAAGTGTAGAGATGGTTCTATGTGATTTGATTTTTCTCCAGGCTGGCAGATATTAATCTAGCTGCTGGTATAATACATTAAAACATCAAGAGACTGAACAGTATAAACAAGCAAAGAGAAGACTTTGGTGATCCTTCCATCTGTAAACATGTTAATTCCTCTTAACTGAAGAGCACTGCAGACTGAAAATAATGTCAGATCACTTCAGACATAGAGCAACTGACAGCTATTTCACAGGTTTTGTTATATCCAGCAATGAAGAAAATGGAAAACCTCGGTTTATCATGAACCCAGTTAACAGCTTTAAAATGATCTCCTCTTATATACACACTGCCCCCCCATATATGTATATATTCTCCTAAAATGCTGCCAAGATCACACAATTTGAATAAACAACCAACATGTCCTATCAGCTACCAGAAAAATTGAAAAACCCAGAATGTTGCGCTCTGCTGATTCCTGCAGGGCTGATGATCTTGCCTAGATACCCAAAAGGCTTTTGTGGCATCTAGAGACTACTGAACGAGAATTCACAGCAGCCTATTTATTCCTGCGCAGAGCGGTCCTTGACTGCTTTGTTCAGCTGAAGTCATGCAGATCTGCACAGTAAGGCTGAGGATTCATTGTTGCATTGCTAACACATTTATCAGTAATCACTTGTGAGAGTTGTAACTATTGCAGACTCGTGAAGTATACTGTATTGAGACCTCCCGAGCAGAGTTAGTCATGGTCTATATGCTCCTTTTTTTCCTTACTACAGTCCCGTCTGGAGCCCTGACATTAGGCCCCCAGATTCTTCTGGCAAGCAAGTACTCTCACTGCAGAGTCACTAATAGCAGAATTTTAGCATAAATACTATTGCATGCTATGAAGCAGGAAGTAAGTCAGTCCCAAAATAATCAATCCTAATGTCTTCTTGTCCTCTCCACAGAATCGTAATTATCAGCCTTTCCAGAACTAAAAGCTGACAGATTTTACTGACCCTCCTGACTGGGACACTGGAGCAGCTGGTAAGACAATCTTCTGGCAGGCAATACTGTGTGCTTCTCCTCCCATCAAAAAGCTGTTCCTGCTAAGACCCAGTCTTAAGATCTGGTGCCCTGATAGGCGGGCCATTTCTGAGCCTCAAAAATTATCATGTCAAGGGCATACATCATGGTAGGGAAGGGGGCTGATAAATCCTGGGAAATATAGTGTCCTAGAATAAGCCTGTGGTCTGGATAGTTAGTTTCCCAAATGAAGCTGGAAAATAATGATGAGTCTGCAACATACACCAGAGACATAGCTCCTTGCCTTCCACAATGGAGAGAAGGGGGAGTGGACAGAGTCTTAGAATGGTTTGGGTTGGAAGGGACCTTAAAGATCATCTGGTTCCAATCCCCCTGCCATGGACAGGGACATCTTTCACTAGACCAAGTGGATCAAAGCCCCATCCAACTTGGCCTTGAACATCTCCAGGGATGGGGCACCCACAGCCTCTCTGGGTAACCTTTTCCAGTGCCTCACCACCCTCCCAGTGAGAAACTTCCTAATAACTAATCTAAACGTATGGTCTATCAGTTTAAAACCATTACTCCTCATCCTATCACTACAATCCCTGATAAAGACTACCCATCTTTCCTGTAGGTTCCCTTTAAGTAGTGGAAGGCCACTACAAAGTCTCCTTGGAGCCTTCTCTTCTCTGGGCTAAACAACTCCAATAACTTATTTTGTCAGGTTGTGTACCAAGGTAAGATGCTCCTTCCTAGAGCCTGTACAGATTCACCTTCACCTGCATATGTACCTTATTTTACGAATTCCATGGGAAAACATAGAGATCAGTTACAGGGAAGGTCTCAGTCTTGCCTCAGTTCTGCTGAAGCCTGCATTGCTGGAGGCTTAATTGAGGAGCCACTGGAAGAGCAGGGAAAGTAAACATATGGTTCCTTGAGTAATCTAATAGTTCAAGATGAGCAGTGCAAGGTAATTCAAAGATTATCTCATTTTATCAGCAAAATAATAAATACTAAAAAAAAAGATGTAAAAAGTTCTCCTTCAACAAACGACAGTCATAATTTTTGCTGTATCTATTGATTTGTCTACTGAACACAGAATTTGATCTCACGTTATGCTTAGCTAGTAACAAAATGGGAAGGTGTCTTCCACAGAGTAGTCTTGCTACTCCAGCGTGGGCATGCTCTGGGCAACAAGCTAATGTATATGGAATATGAGTTCTCATTTGAAAGAATAACAAGACTTACTTTGCAATCCCATTAACAAAATCAAATTTTCACTCTCTGTGAGACGTGTAGTGAAAGGCCTGTGAGATAAACAAAACTTTTGCTACACAGTACAGCATTGAAAAGACTTGCTAAAGTATTGTAATGGGTTAGTTTGCAAGGAATTCTGTGGACTTCTTTCCACAAAACTTGAACTGGGCTTTTGGCAATTCCTTTTTCTAATTCTTGCACAAATGAGTCCAGCTATAAAGTCTTGCAATTTACTCTTGTTCTTGAATGGCTAAGTCGACTAACAGCAAAGTACTGTTTTGAGTATTCAAATAGTTGCTGAGAAAATAGAATACAAAATGATCTGGTTTTGAAGGGTCAACACAGGAACTAGATTTTCACCTGACAATCGAGGTAGAATTCCAGAGAATGGGTAGAAATATAAAGAAAGCTTTTAAGAGTTCTTAGGTCTAGGGTTTTCATGTACTTTAATCTGAGTTCATGTGTGCAGAAATTCAGCCTTTCTGTAAGTTTGTCAAAGAGCCATCACTGGGGAGAATAATGATGCTCTTTTCTCGTGGTTAATGGGTCTGAGCAGCAACTGAAACTGCAGAGCTGTTCAATTCCATAACATCTGAAGAGAAAGCACACAGGTCACAACATGGATCACCGCACTACAGTCCTTTCTCATCACCTAGCTAAGTAAAAACAGAAGTGTGTTCCTTATTTTAAACATATCATATATTTTATGAAGAGTGACAGCATCATGGAAACAGTCAAGATGCAGCATCCTTTATTGATAATTTCAGATATACTATGCATCAGTCTTATACTTTGTCCTGGGCTGGGCTACAGTTAATTTTCTTCCTAGTAGCTGGTACAGGGTTGTGTGCTTTCAATTAATGTGCAAGTAATGCTGATAACACACTAATGTTTTAGTTGTTGCTCAGTAGTGCTTACTGTTAAGTCAGAGATTTTTCAGTTTCCCATACTCAGCCAACAAGAAGGTCCACAAGAAGCTGGGAAGAAGCATGGTCAGGACAGGTGACTTGAACTAGCCAAAGGGATATTCGATATCATACACCATCATGCCCAGTATATAAGCTGTGGGGAGCTGGCTGGGAGTGGCAAATTGCTGCTCAGGGGCTGGCTGGGCATTAGTCAGTGGGTGCTGAGCAATTACATCACGTGTCATTTGTCTTCTTGGGTTTTATTTCTCTCTTTACCTTCCTTTTCATTCTTATTTTTATTTATTATAATATTTTATTTAATTTCATTTATTAAACTGTTCGTATCTTAACCCATGAGTTTTACTTTTCTTTGCCAATTCTTCTCTTTATCCCACTGAGGGGGGTGAGGAGTGAGTGAGAGGCTGAGTGGTACTGGGTTAAACCACAATGTTCTTTAAACAAGATATGATAAAATCAAGTATTACCAGCCTACAAGTGAGATTGCATGAGGACAACTTTGGGGCTTTTTAGGATAGAAATGTCCCTTCTTATCTACCTTGACAAAATACATGGAATTCCCAGTGCCAAGAAAGCAGGAACCTCATCTATAGATCTCACATGAAGCAAGGTCAATTTTACTTGAAAAAGGCTTCTTAGAGAAAAAAAATCTTTGGAAAAGGAAATAAACGCTGTCTGTGACACAGAAGATTGAAACTGAATCAGTTGGTCAGGAAAAATAATATTTAAAGATCCAGCTATCTGAGGGCCTAACAAATAGTATAGAGGGAACAGGGCAAGACAAGAGTCTGAAGGGTCATATTTTCTAGTGTAGGTTAAAAAGAGATCTCTGCTTTCTTGTTGCATCTGTTGGGTTGTCTCAGAAGCAAGAATACTGTTAAAAAAAAAGGAAGGCTGACTCCCACATCAGCATCTCAGAAACATTTGGTGTAAGGTTCTGTCTGAGTGCTGGGACAATTTTTTTTTGGCAGTTGTACAGTTTGTGTTAAGAGTAGATGTGTCAGTCCCCTACTGTCCAAGGTAAGAGATCCCAGCTCTTTTAGCAAGTATATGTCACCAGATCTGCACACTGAAGAACTATGAGCTGTGAAAACATCTCACTTTCCCCAGAGAACCTGAAGCTACACAACTATACACTCCAGACCCTAAATGGTCAGGACATCCCATGTGTCCACTTCTTCCTGCAAATCTACTTGACTAACAGTGAACCCTTTTGTTTCATGAAAATTGATCTCTTTGTGTCAACTCACCCTATATGAAAAGATGATTCCCTCCCAGCAAGACCTGGCAGTCAGCCAAACAGCTGTAGCAAAAATGATGTATAGTTTCCTCACAGAACAATCAATTCACATGGGGTCTTTGTCCTTCAGTATGCTTTTGCTTGGCAGAATCCCTCTCTACAACTAATACCACTTAAGAGGCTCAACTGGAGCCACTGTAAAAATATTCAAGCTCTTTTCTTGCCTTTCCATAAATTACTCACATCTTTCTCTGGCTGGCATCCACTACACTGTTTTCACTGAATTTAGCACTCATTAATGTGGAAGTGACCTTGCATGAGTAAGAAGCTGACATAACTTCCCAGATGTTAACCATCCACGTGTGCCTCAGTCTTTTGAAATTCCAGATACATTAACAACGTGCCATGAGACTGAATACTTCCACATACACACTCCTCAATAGTAAAGCCTCAGTTCACGACAAAACAAAGACTCTTGCCTCTTGTTAGTTCAGACCAATATCTAAAAGAACAGCGCCTGAAAAAAACTGAAGCTAGCACCTGACTGGAAGACAGCTGAATTGCCTGCAGTGTCAATCTTGAGTATTACTCACAAGACATTCCCATAAGATGCCAAATAGGCTGTGGTTGGGTAGAACATTGAGCACAGGGAAACGGATCCCTGTTCAGTGAGGAAGGCAGAGAGCAGAAAACCAAAATTCTTCCATGAATGCTGTGTACTTGGTACTACAATTTGTATTTGAGCTAACTGCTATCTCAGAACCAGTGATGGACCAGACTCAGAGGCTCTATCTCATTATGTGTAACTGGAGTCAATACAGAGACCCCTAATGGAGTAACTATGGCTACTGATGTCTATGTTGGGAGCATCAGTGGTGCTGTCATTCCACAATCTTTAGCTCAGTGGGGTGTAAGAGCATCAGCATGTTGCTAACTCTTTATTATTCTGTGACATTTTGCTATGGCAGTTGGGCATTAGTCTGCTCAGTGGCATACTTAATGGATGCTAATTGCTTACAACAGAAATGCTGGAGCTTGCTTTAAGGTTTGATAAAGCCATGAGTTGCTCCAGAAGATAGTTTTAGTCAAGAATCTCACTTATTCTGCATTCCAGCAAATAAGGGCTGGCATATGAAACATCTGCACACACAGTTTCCCTAGCAAAATGATCATTGACTTTTTTTATCTTGTGCAGGGTAGAGTATGTGAGTTGAAAGGTGAACTGAACTCTGGGCAGTGGCATGTGAATCACCAAACAGGACAGAGGCGGAATTCTGGATATTCTGGAAAGTTCTGGAAACCTTTGAGCTGAGAACAAGTATTTTCAATACTCACCACATTTTCCCACTGACTGAGAGGGAAAGAAGGAAGCCTCTTCCATGCTATCCTCTTACATGGAAGCCCTATACATTTTATACTATGCTATCCTATATGGAAGTGTGAAAAAACTAAGCTAGGTGTAGGTCTGAAAGAATGCTGCTATTAAAAACCACGAAACATCCGCCTAGTCTATCCTGTCAGAGGTGTATATACAACTAGTGACACATACCTGAAGAAGAAATGCCACCTGTAAGACTGGAATATGATGTGCTGCGGTGCTGCAATTGAATGTTGCTTCTGTGTGAATGAGATTTTTGCCAGTGTATGTCACAGCTGAATTTAGCCTTGCTGGAAATGGGATAATTAACCAAAGAAGAGTCCTCCTCCAGCTAATTACTTTTCCTCCTACAACAGCTTTGCATTAAAGCATATGAATTACATCCAACACAAGCTTTAAAAACTTTGACAGTGTGAAGTTTGGAATTCAGATTCTTCGTTTTATTTTATTTTTTAAAGAAGATGTTTGGTATCTGTCTGTCCTTGAAGTAAGCTAAAGAAAAAAAGTCTATTATTTGGGTCAATTAATATGGTGTAATGTCTAATAGTCAACACAGACTTCACTTTCTCTCAGTGCTGGTAATGTCAGAACTAAAATTACTCAAAAGTTTTCTTTGCAGGTTATACTTACTTTCTCTTAATGTCCTTTCAAGTAAATTAACACACTATCTCTAAACACTTTTACAAGCCAATGTTCTCTGTGGTAACTACAGTACTAATGCTATCTATCTGTTATCTTCTGTGGCCTCTTTTCCTACACATGAAAATGACTCAAGAACAAGCATTGATTTAAATGTCCAATGTAACATTTTGGAGTAAATCCATGAAGCCAGCTGCCTTCTGCATCAAGCACTTTCAAACCATCCTAGGAAAACACACTATTGTCCTGAAAGTGTATGAGGGAATTTTGAATAATCAAGTATACTTTATATAGAGAAAATTTTACATATCTAAAAAATAATGTAGCTAAGGAGAACAATCTCTGTATTACTGTTGTCTCTTAATTTACTTACTACAAATCAGATTTTTTTTTTTTTTAATTAAAACTCTTACTTTTGTTTCCCTTATCGTAAAGCTTTGTGGATGGAGCAAATCAAGTTTTTCTCTTACATTTTGCTGGGATGAAAGGCCTAATAGTTTTTCTCTCTGTTATCCCTCAGATAACATTTTTTTAAAGGAACAAAGCACATGTTGATTAGGCAAGTTCCCTGATCAACAGAGATTAGAAATGTTAAAATGCAGGAAGCCAAACAGGTTAGTAAGGAAATAAAACCTCTTCAGGAGCAATTAAGCTGTGGAAGCAGCTATCTCCTACTCAGTTAAAAGACATAAGAAATTACAGTATTTGAGAGTATCGGCAAAGAATCTGAGTGTTTACAGCTTAGAAAATTCTTTGGTGCCTGTATGATGTTTAACATGGACATTCTGGTCTTTTTCTTTGTTAATTAAGAGGGCAAGAAAAGCATTAAGGACAGTCAGGAGTAGAACTACATTCACTCAGACAAAAACATTGCATTCTTGATACTTTAGGGTAAAAAACAGAACTACAGCTCTTGACCAGGTCCAGAGGAATAAAGGGGGAAAGAGTTGGGTTTTTTTTCTTAATTTTTTGTTTAGTTTTTGGTTTTGTGGGGTTTTTTTTAACCACTGTTTATCATTTCTATCTTAAAACTGTTCTTGATGCTATATATTTCAATCTGTAACAACAGATATTCTCTGGCAGGCACCAACAGCTTCTTTATCTATCTTTCATTATCTGAGTGGCAATGAGAACCCTGTCTCCTTGCCAGCACATTCATATCCAAGATGATTGAATCTGTAGTTATGTGGGATTTCAGAAAAAAATTGTACATGTTTGCACAAACAATAAATTAAGATATGGAACTTGTTTTTTGTAATTGTATTTTCTACTGTATTTCAATACCACTAAAAGTATGTTAGAATCATTATTTTTACATATCATGGCCACAACCTATTTACCCCTACATGCATGAGAATTTAGAACAAGCTATTTGAATTAATGGATGGCAAAATAAATAGAAAACTGGCTACAGAAAAGAATTGGTTTAGGAGATCTGTGCCTATTTTCACACATTCAAGGGGAATGAACAACAGTTATCTTATAGGCTTTTATGTGGCAAATGTGGCTTTGTTTTGATTTTATGTTTGTCTCTTATTGAACCATTTTTGCACCACATAAATGTGAATATGGTTTTAAGAAACAACAGCAATCAAAGCATTAAAAAAAACCCCAACAATTACTATAAAGCAAAATAATAAAGAAAGAAATACTACATCCCATGTGCACAGTCCTACTGTTCAGAGGATACTCTGGTTGGCATTTTGCCTGAATACATTTTTTCCAGGTCATCAAATTCCCGATTACACTCATACAACAAAGGAACATACTAGATCCCTTGAAGGGACTGTGTAGGACAAAAAACCCAGGTAAAGCAAGGCTATAGTTTCACAAATGTTTAAATCTGAGGAAGAGCACAGCTGACAGGAACCGTCTTCTTCCAGTCTCAGTCAGCCATCCCTGCACTCAGATCAGTCCTTGTCTCACGTTTGTAGCTGATCCCTAGCACTAGTTCACTGGTACTACAGACTAAAAACTACAGACTTCAGGAAAGAAGTAAGGAAGTGAGGAGATTGAGTAAACAAAGATCTTGGTATAAAAATTATTCAACTACTTTTTGGCATTGCGAGCCTTGGGTCACTCTGCTCTTGTTCACTGAGGAATAATTTCTGGTTTTGTGAGAAATGTTACTCAGGAAAATGAGACAACAAAACATGAGGCAGCTGCTTCTCTTTCATATATGAATTTTGCTCCCAGTTCTGCAATTGTTTGTATCCCTCAACAAAACTGATCAGTACGTGACAACAACATTTCTCTATGGTCTATTCACATGACTGTGAAATACGTGCAAGGACTTTGTGCCTCATATGGTTTGGCATATTCTTTTGCAGTGCTCAGTTTGTCCTATCATATGGATTTGGTGCGGGGAAAGTAAATTAAGACAGTTCTTGACACTAAGATGAGCAGATTCAAAAACTAAAACACCATACCTAATACATTCAGGCAAAGCAAACAGATACTATGAGAATGCTGTAATGGCTGTTTCAGCTCAGGCAACCTTACAGCCTTCTCATCCTCTGCAGCTGGAAGGAAATCTGGCATTCCTTTCATCCATGTTTTGTCCAAAAGGATTAGTCCTTTGGTAGTCACACAAATACACTCAAAAGACCTAAGTAATTCAGTAATTCAAGACACCTTCCTCTAGACTTGAACAGTGCAAAGATTTATTTCTTAATTAAAACATCAGTCCAATTCCTCTTTTGCCTCAATATGTAGCCCTTATGTTTGTATTGTAACTCTTACCATTTCCTTTAAGAGATTATTCTACTGAGAGATGACCTTTGACATTATTTAGCAAAATATTTCTCCTGCAAATATAGGTCAAGAATATCTAATGGGAAGTGTGCCCATGGCAGCACAATAATTTCTAGACTTAAAAAAATGAGTTTCATATATAGAACCCCAAAAGTCTACTGACAAAGAAATCAATATTCTTATTTACATTTTTGTATTTGAAAACTAGGATGCTTTCACATGAAATTGTAAGATTTGAGTACAGTCTTTGAAAATATGTTCCTATTGTGCTAGCCCTCTTGTGGAGCATAAAACATAATAAACAGAAAACGTATTTTGAGATAGATATGATCTTGCTCCTTCATTGATCATGACACATCATCTAAACCAGGCATAAGTAAAGCAGATTAAAGGTAGGGGAAAAGTTCCTCACTCCCCCCAAAATTGAAATGTTAAAATCTACTAGAAGATGAGTAAAATTAGAGACACAGAGCTTCTCATATGCAGTCAAGCAATCAAGGACATAATATGATTACATTTTAACATGCTTCAAATCTTACAATAGAAGGAAAGACTGATTTTAACAAAGAAAACATAAGTGAGTTTAGACAAATATTGTCATTTAAAAGTATCAATATCCAAGCAGATTATTTAAAAATTCATGTTTATCATGATGTATCAGTGTCCCACCTATGGCTCCAGGGCTTGCTATAAGACTCATTTCCTGAAAAACTTCATAGTGGTGCTGAAAGAGAGTATTTCTGGCTTCAGGGCAGTATTTTGATGGCCCACATGCTCATTCTGCCCTTTCTTTTGACACAAACCTGTCGTGTACAACCACATCCAGACTACATTCATCTGTTTTGCCCTTTGGTGACTCCCCAACAGGTTACTTGGCTTACTGCTACCACAGAGCACCTGCACACCTATTTACACTGTAAGAAAAGAAAGTTTTACTGTGAGAATTTTACTACAACTATCCTGTTTCTATCGTCTCACCTAAAAAATTGCTTAACTCAGACCTTTTCAGAGATTTATCCATTTTTTCCCACATATTTACTGTAAGAGCTTACAGTGCCTGAAATAATAAAAAACCCCCTAACTGTATACACAAAAAGGAAGCTTCCTTTAAGAAATCCCCTTAAAAGCTTTTGGCAGCGACATGAAGATTGTTTTAATGAGTGCACAGATTTATGTACTACAAAATTAGAACTATATTGCTTACATTCACTGCATCTTGGTGCTGATGTTAAGTCCCAAGACAATAAGTATGGAGCAAAGCAATATTAACAGATATAAAAAAATTAATAAAGATCATGCTTTGCTTGCAGCTACTCAGTTGATGTGGAAAACCAGGTTATAGCTGATGAGATGGAAAGAATGATCACCATAGCAACAATTTACCACTTAACAATGAAGGGGGAAGGGTGCATCATCTTTTCCTACTTTCGCATGTAAACAGTATTAGTTCAAAATTCTCAAGTTCAGCTATGAGTTTTTTTCTTTCAGCAAGACATGCAGAAAAAAAATATTAGTACTAAAGCATTACATTCAGCATCAAATGCAAGTCCTTCTGGCCATGGCAAGAATTTCAGTAGCAGTAAAAGAAAATAATGATGATTCTAATTAAACATCCTCCTTACTAGCATGAGCTATCACGAAAAACCTTGTCTTGCTGAGGAAAAAAAATGTCCCAGTGAAGTAGAAACGAATAAAAAATATAAACTGCTTTCAGCAATTTAATCCATGTATTAAAAGAAACTCTAAATTACATTATCGATTTACTTTAAAAGAAATCTTTTAGCTAAAAGAAATAAAGGTTACATACGTGCCAACACAATATTATCTATTACTTCTCTAATTTAAAAATGTGATTCAAATGTGCTTTCTTATCTTCTTTGGAGTTATTTTCCACGTGTCATAGAAAGGATATGTATAATTAAAATACACTTTGTTTTTCCTGTGTCTGCTTCCTGCCCCCCTCCCCATGCTACAAGAACAGCTCAGTATCTGTAACTTGCATCACCTTGAAGTTTATGGACAATACTGAAGATGATTGAACTAAATAGTGTTCACACTATTAGTCTTCATTAAGAAGAGCACAGTAAGAACCTAACTGCTCAGCAGCCACTAAAGTAAACTGAATGGTAATGAAGTCTTCATTATCTGTTTTGGGTACTCAGTCTCTGAGGCAGGTACTAAGCTCATCCACACATATCATTTTACCTGGGCACTTCTACCCCATCTCTGCAGCATGTACGCTTTATCCTCAAAGTGCCTTGGTAAAATAGGGAAATCTAAATGGCTCACATTTTATGCTACGTGGGGATCAGGAACAAAGCATTATGAAATTGTGCAATGCTGTGGTTAGACAGGAGTAAAAATCCTAGTGCTTAGAAATAATGCTTAGATCCTTTCACAGCGAATGGGAGAGAATCAGATGTACAGATTAAGGTACTGGGCAGCATGTTAAATACCACCGAGCTTAAACTTGCCTATAAGAAATGCTCAGATACATACTCAAAACACATTTGCTCATCTGGACTTAGTGACTTTGTGATAACGAGTTTCAGGTCATAAAATTTTTCAGGAATTTATGCTCTAAACTCATGCATTTAAATACAGATGAGTGGCTTACGGTGAGTACTCAGAAAACATCGCCAAAGGCAGAATTTGCAGTACTGCATATCCTTTGTCTCTCTGTTGATAATTAGGACACTGAATCGGGAAATGTGAAACCTGAATTGTGGGCACCAGCTCCCTGTTTGAATCTGTACTACCTACATACTAAAACAATGACTTAAGCCACAAAACTGGAGAGCTTTTCCCTGACGATCTGATACCACCTTTCTGGTTGAAGGTAAGCCAGTCTACTGCCAGGATTACAAAAATAGTCAGTCAAGGAAGAAATAGGGAAATGTGACTTGAGTTTATATTAATGTACTTAAGGGAAAAAAAAACAATAAAAAACCCAACCAATGAGGCAACAGAAATATGCAGGATCTACACAGAGCAACATTGAGGGGCACTAACAACTATATATGATATCACTGAAAGTTTTTTTTGGTCCAGTAATTTTTTTCTGCCCCATATACTATACCTAGGACATGTGACTAAACTAAGAGCAGTGAAAAAAACCCCATTCTCAACACCATTATTAAAATATGGTGCTGCAATAGAATGAATGGCTTTTTGTAAATTGGTGGCATATGAGAGACTTCAGAAGAAGTGTGCAGAAGAGTAGAGTTTTTGACAGAAGGTTATCCATGATAGCTATACCTAAAAATGATACAAAACCAGCAAAATAAATCTTTTAACGTTATTTATGATACACAGGCACTACAACTTGAAATTAAGTTATAAGATAATGCAAATCTCTGCAAAGATTAATTACTCTGGAGACAGTTCAAAAGAGTCAGGAATGATGTGTGCAAGCACCACAGAAATGGTAAAGGAGTTCTTAAAGCATCTTCCTACAAGGAGGTGCCAGACTCGTCCTGCTGATCAAAGTGCCTTATGAAAAAGAAAAAAAAAAACTAGGTAGCAGTACTATGACAGAAACATAAAGAGGATTTTAATGTACAAAGGGTTTAATCACTTTCGAAAGCTCAACAAAACACTACAAAAAACAGGCAACATAAAGCAGTCATGAGTGTCAGTAGCACAGCTGCATGAAAGCACCCCAAGGGCAAAAGGATCAAGAATTCTCATCCTGTAACAAAAAATGCATGCAAATATGTCATTATCGGTCACAGCACTTGGGTATCCAGGACAATATAGATACAGATACAGCTACAGTATAACAGCTAAGATCTTCCAGAATAAATACAGCCACATTAGGTGTGCTTGAAGGCCATTTTGCTTTTCAGGCAGTTCAGCACAGGTGGAGGACAGGCAGGGCACCACACCTGCTTGAAGAACACAGCAGGGCCTCATCTACATCTGGAGACACAGTTCCCTCCCACCTGGCAACAACATGCTGCCCATCACTCAATATTCAGGAAGACATAGAATGGAGAGGTTGAGAAAAATGCTTTTCCTGGGGTCCTATTGCTGTTCAGTGACCATCTCTGACATGCAATAATGGCATCTAAACGCCCTGCCATGGCAGGGCTGGAACCATGTCACCAAGGCACTTGGCAGCGGTGGTTCCTCACTGCGCTACTTTGCCAGATACACAGAGGTAGTTGGTGTGCAATACACATGCTCCTCAGACTGATGTTTCCCATCTGAGTGATTTTCATCCAGCAAATCCCTACCCACTCACAGCTGTGTTTGAGAACCCTTGGGAGTCGGGAGTGGGCTGCTGTCAGCAAGACAATCTATCCAGCCTCCTCCCAAGCCCTCTTGTTCAAGGACACTGAGGAGCCAGCTGCAGATGGGCTGCATGGTCACCCCCACTCCTGTGAGTATATTCTTAACAAGACTTCGGCACATGATCGTACAGTGACAAAGGTAAAAACTTGAAAGTGAAATACAACCCTGAAAGAGAAACTCCCATGGCAGATCTTCTTTCCCTCATCCCTTTTCACCCTGCATTTTCATGAAAGGACAAGATGCAAGAGAGGAGAAAGATTTGGAGGAACAGGTGCACATCACAGTACCAAACTTACCAGGGTCTACAAATAAGCCAAAAGGAAGAGTGACAAAAACACAGAATGACAATGCAATGAATCTTTCAAAATGAACACATTTAGGACAGCATAAACAAGCACCTCCCCAACTCTCTTGATAATTTAAAATGTCTACTATGTAGAAAACTTTCAAAATATCCAAGTGTCACCCATCAAAGCTGGCTGGGACTACAACAGACAAGGAAACAAGGCTACATAAAGGCTCCCTCAGAAACGCTATCTTATAGAAAAAGCACTGGATTAAACATAGACAAGAAATAATTAGAAACTGTTGCATTTGTGTAACATGCCAGGACAGAACAACAAAATCCCTACAATAATTTGCCACACACTTAGCAAAGTCCAGCAGCAACTAAAACAAGTCACAAGTATAATTACTACAAGGTACTGCAGCTGTTTAAGTGCTAAAAAGAATTGTTTAGAGACACAGGGAAAGAATTAGAGATGAGGAGCAGATTATGGATTTAATGCTCCTACTCAGCAAAAACATCAGTATTTTTGATTGTGGCCTATTCATTGGGGATGGAAGCAAAGAAGTAATGTAATGTATTCGTATACAATGAGGCAACTAAGGTAGTATTTGCCAGAGGAGCAGGAAGCAAGTAAGCTTCCTAGTCACTCAGGATGTGCTGAGTGCAGTTGCTGACATTGCACTGCCACTTAAAGGTCTGTTAATAAATATTTGCTTAGTATATTGTAACTTGAGCATAGGAGAGAAAAATTATCCCTCCATATTAGCACACTACAGACAACCCTTACAAACCTTACGTACTTTTCATAGCAAAGGAGAGCAGAACATTGCACTTTCTGTCAGGAGAAATAGGTCTTCATAGAAAATGCTTCTCCCATGTACATTTAAGAGAACTATTCCAGTTTCCTACCAATCTTTTCTCAGGGAAAATACCAGAATGTTAATCCCACAATATAAACTACTCCAAGAAAGACATACAAGTTTAAGCTTTTTATCACAAAAGCAATAGAATTTCATCTGGTAATTCCAGTATTAACAGCAACAGACAAAATGTTTCCAATTGAGTCAGTTCACATGAGAAAGTGAGTACAAGTCACCATATAGCTGGAGTAATTTCCTCTTCAGAAAAGTACAGTTTTACAGAAATATACTTTAGCCTCTGCACAGGCTACACACCCAAGACCCGTCCCTCTCATTTACTGCAAGATATAGTTTGCATTATATGCAGCAGTATATTCCACTTCCAGGTTTTAAGTCTAGTTACACAAAGTTGCATTTGCACATGTATGAGAAATGCTTTGATATTCCAAATCAGAACATGTGTTTACAACCTGAAAACTGCATCCACCAAAAGCTTAAAAGTTTCATCAGAAACCATAATGTGCCTGAGTAGGTGGGAAAATTTACTAAAAGAGGGTTTGCTTTTTTTTCTTTTCTGTCAAATTTCTTTTATTTGTTCTATGCAAAAAAGATAAATTTTTACTTTAAAACTACAGTTTTAAAAGTACAAATCATTTTTTTAATGTATTTCAGTGTGAAAGCTTACAAATTTTTAATTTCAGGAAGAGGAAGTCGCATCTGCACATTCTACACTCTGCCCTGGAGCTTCAGAGTGAGTAGTAAACACTGCAATATGATGAAGAAATTCAGAATGGAAGAACTACACATGGGGAACTTCACTTTGCTGACATATAACACAATCCAAAAGAGAAATCAAAGATAATGATAAATGTTAATGATAATGTTAAAATTACCTATGAAAATTTTGAATTTAAAACTCATTAAAAGCATTAACTATAAAAGTACAGAAAAAACTTTAATGAAATACTGAAAATACAGCATCATCACAGCAAAGTTAGGTGTTTCATCGCAGCATAAAAATGTCTTTCCACATTTTTTTTTTTCTTCTTCTTTTCATTAAGGGCATCAAAGAATTCTGGTATGAGCTGGAAGGGACTTCTAGAGATCATCTAGTCCAATGACCCTGCTAAAACAGGTCCACCTAGATTTGGTCACACAGGAACATGTGCAGGTGGGTTTTGAAAACCTCCAGAAAAGGAGACCACACCTTCTCTGGGCAGCCTGTGCCAGGGCTCCATCACCCTCATAGGAAAGAAGTTTCCCCTTGTGTTCAAGTGGAACTTCCCATGTTCCAGCTTGTGTCCCTTAACTCTTGTCCTGGCACTGGGCACTACAGAAAGAAGACTTGCTCCATCCTCTTGACACTCACCCTTAAAGCATTTATAAACATTAATAAAGTCACTCCTCGTCTTCTCCAGGCTAACCAGCCCCAGGTCTTGCAGCCTTTCCGCATAAGGAAGATGCTCCAGTCTTTTCATCACCTTAGCAGCACTCCACTGGGCACTCTCCAGAAGATTCCTCTCTCTCAAGCTGGAGAGCCCAGAACTGGACACAGTACTCAAGATTAGGTCTCATTAGGGCAGAGGAGAGGGGGTGGAAAACCTCTCTCAACCTGCTGGCCACGCTCCTCTTAATGCACCCCAGAATGCCATTGGCCTTTTTGGCCATGAGGGCACTTTGCTGGCTCCTGTTTAGTTTGTTATCAATCAGAACTCCCAGGTCTCTCTCTGCAGAGCTGTTCTCCAGCAGGTCATCCCCAGCCTGTACTGGTGTATGAGGTTGTTTCTCCCCAGGTGCACTTGTCCTTGTTGAACCTCATGAGGTTCCTCTCTGCCCAACTCTCAAGTCAGGCAAGATCCCGTTGAATGGCAGCACAGCCTTCTGGGGAATCAGCCAGTCCTCCCGGTTTGGTGTCATCCAGGAACTTGCTGAGGGTACACTCTGTCTCATCATCCAGGTTGTTGATGAAGATGTTGAACAAAACTGGCCCCAGAACTGGGAAATCCCTGGCCACAGTCCCCCAACTATACTTGGCTCCACTATCACCACCCTCTGAGTTCTGTCCTTCAGTTAGCTCTCGATCCACCTCAGCATCCACTCATCCAACCCACACTGTCTGAGCTTTTCTATGAGGATGTTATTATACTCTGACAGTAACTTTAAAATTCTTATCTTTCCAGCAGAGTGACTGAAATATGTTGTACGTTTTTTTTAAAGATCAAATAATTCTTGGATATTTTCAAATATAACTGCCTTTTTGTCAAAACATTTGTATTTAATTCTCAAGTGAATTATTACAAAGAAAATTTGATAATGTGGAGGGTGGTCAAGTAGATCACCTCAGATAATTAAATTTCCTTCTCTATTTTAAGTAATTTATTTTTCATAAGTCATTTGTTTTCAGTTACTGTTCAACACCGGAGTGAATACATCTCTGAAACACACTGAAACTCTTTCTCTATCAATCCTTGTTGCATGCCAAACATACCTGCCCTGAAATGCACTGAAAATTGACAATGCTTTTCTCAAACTTCAGTATGGACATAATTTATCAAACTTCCAAAAAAGCTAATCAAGTCATCATATTTAGCAATTAAAAGGATAGCTATTGAATGGTTTATTCTTTACAGTTCAAGTACTATTGATTAAGTTTTGGTTTCCATTATAACATATAATGAATAGAATAGAATAGAATAGAATAGAATAGAATAGAATAGAATAGAATAGAATAGAATAGAATAGAATAGAATAGAATAGAATAGAATAGAATAGAAATTATGATGAAAGGCTGAGGGAGCTGGGGCTCTTTAGCTTGATGAAGAGGAGACTGAGAGGTGACCTCAATTATATTTACAAATACAATTAAGGGCAGGTGTCAGGAGGATGGAACTAGGCTGCTCTCAGTGATGTCCAATGATAGGACAAGGGGCAATGGGTACAAGCTGGAACATAAGAGGTTCCAAAGAAAAACAAGAAAGAATTTTTTCGCTGTGAGTATGACAGAGCACTGGAACAGGTTGCCCAGATGGGTTGTGGAGTCTCCTTCTCTGGAGACATTCAAAACCCACCTGGATGAGTTCCTGCACGACTGAGTCTAGGTGGCCTGCTCTGGCAGGGGGTTTGGACTGAATGATCTTTCAAGGTCCCTTCCAGCTCTTGAGATTCTGTGAAACTCTTGCTGTTATATAAGAACAGTTATTCAGGTGCTACAAGGCATGTTTTGTAGAATTTTGAAGTCCTTCAAGCTTTTTCTGGTTTGTTTTCTTTGATGTTTTGTGGTTAGTTTTTTTTAAAGTCAGACAGCTTTCATTACAGAGCCAGTAAATTTGTTCAGTGTAGAAATAATGAAATATTTATAAAGATTACAATATCTTTAAAATAAATGTGACACAATAAGTCTGCATGATTAATATGGTCACAACAATTAAAATGTATTTGAAATGTATTCTCAGAAATTAGAAAGACAAAATTCATTAATAAAATTCATTGAAATAAAGCAACCCTAAATGACTAAGAATTATAGTGGCTTCACCATGCTTTCCGGCATAGTTACTGCACTTAAATTCACACCTATACAGCTTCTGTATCTCTGTGGACACATCACATTGCTTTCCATGCAGATCACACAGGTATGATAAGAGTTTAAAGACACATGCTAAAAAAACTAACCAGTATTTTGAGTACAGGAGAAAAGTGGCAAAAAGCCTGAAAATGTCCTTATTTGCTCTGTAAAAGTGCTTTTATTTTGGAGGGAACTTAGATATAAAGCCATGTGTAGGAGCTTTTATACATATGGTAAACAGTCCATTACACTGTGCATCTACTGCAAACTCTTCACGTGTTCTCTAATGGCAGGCATCCCAATCAGCTGCTTATTCTTTTGGTACCATTATCAGAGACACATTCAACGGAGAGAAAGACAGCTCTGTTAAATATATTGCATACAACAATGCTACTCAATTGTGAATTCACATTAGGACATTTAAGCCAGGCTACTGAATTGAAGATCTCAACTAAAATTGCAGGGCTTGTTTTTTTTTAAAGCACTGCATTGGGTATGATGAAAAGGCACATTTGAAACAAGCAACTTCAGAAACAGCAAATAGTGCTTGCAGGGCCAATAAGATTACATGCATCACTCCTGACCAGGAAAGGGTGTGTTTTATTCTTTTGTGATGTTAAATGGTGCATGAGAAACTAACACCTATGGCAAATATCCAGTTAGAGTGTACACAGGTAAACATTCTTCCCACAACAGACAAGCAAGTCCCTTCTTTGTCCTGACAGGAAAGCCATTTTTGAAGGGAAAAAATCCTAATTCTTCATTCCAAGCTTAGTAAAAAGATAACAGGGAGCAAATGCAAAATGAGTTAACAGGAAGAAAAAGGAAATGAAACTCAAATCAAATAAAAAAGCTTCACTGCATTTCTATTTGGGTTTATCTGTTCCCCCTTCCTATGACTCTGGCTGATCCAAAGTTACCAGAAGACTCTTTTCTAAACTGATATAAGAGTTTCAGTCTTTCTCTAACATTTTGCATATAGTACGAACAACCTTTCCAAAATCTGAGGTTACCATATGATAATTTTTGAACTTTCTGAATGCTCCCAGAAGGATGGCAAGCACTCTCCATTCCTCAGCTAACTTCCTGTACAGAAAACGACAAGAGGGAGGTGAACACTGATGACACCATTTGGAGAACAGGAAGACAGTAATGATGGGATATGAAAGAATAAACAAGAAAAATACTGACTTGCCAAAGGAGAGCACTGGGTGTGTGTGTATGGTGGAAAGACAAAAGTACAATGTGTGCTTGGCATTTATAGTAAAAGCAGAGAAACTGTAAATTTATCAAGACCCCTTTTAGTTACATGTATGAAAAATAATTTGGGATATACATGCCAGCTCAAGATAGATGCAAAAGGATTAACAGAAAAAGACTAAAGTCAGTGCAATGAAAAAGACAAGAAGTACACCATCCATCACTCCCTCCCTGACTTGAGGAGCTAGTAGAGAAAGACAGGAGGAAAAAGAAAAGTGTGCTAGACAGAAGTGAAGGGCATTTTCCTCTTGTCTTAAATTCACACTCAGTGTGAAAGGTATTTATCATTTTAGGTAACAGAAACTTTTGACAATAATTCAACAACTTGGCCTTGCAGTTTAATGATGAATTTGCAAGAAAAGGAGAGAATTCTCATATGAACGAATAATAAGAATTTAATATTTTATATCTTTTTAGAAATCCCTTAAAAAAGGTCATATATACACAGACATTTAAACTTATTTGCAGTATCAAAAATATATGCAGGTCATCAGTTTGACTGTTTTCTGACATTCTCCAGCAAGCCAGGTACCATCAGGTCTTGAAGACTACTGGTCTAATAATTTTACTCATGAAATCTTCAAATCCCAAACTCCCAACTTTTACTCTGGATTTTTTTAAAGCATCTACAAATATGAGAAGTGTAATAGAGCTCCCAAATAGTCACTGGGAGCTTCGCCTCTCATTTGAGTACTATCAGTCCCTCAGAGTGAGAAAGGCAAAATTATTCAGGACTTGCTTTCATAATGTTATGGGTATTTTTCACAAGCATTTTTTAGTGCATTGCAGTAACAGAAGGGCACCCATATTCAAGAAGTTTCCTATTTTTAAATTATATTATCAAACAATATTCACTGACTCTAGACTATTTAGTGGGAGAAGAAACAGAAGGTACAGTACACTTCCTCTATGAACGTTGAAAACGTCACACAGATTTTTTCATAAATACGTTTGGCTTTCTAAGGGTTTCAGCTCACTTGTAGGACTCCTGGCATAAACTATCTGAAAAGACGAAAGGCTAAATTTTGAGTACAATCAGCAACTGAGCAGACAATAAACATACATCCCTGTGCAGTGTAGAGAGCTGATGATAGCACAGAAAAGATGGGCTACTGTATCAGCTGTTAGCAGACTATATTCCTGTCAAAGCCTGATAAGCTCTACCCGTGCATTTCCTTATTTAGTCAGACTTCTCTGCTGAAACACCAATGCAGTGTAACAAGTGTGTATGATGTTTCCAATACGGAGAGGCTTCAGCTTCTTTTACTAAAAGTATAATAAATATCAAATGTCTCAAATGTCATTTTCTAAGGTACATTGAAAAAACTGTATTTGGTCATTTAAGAACACACTGCCAGTAATGCAATTGCATTCCTTGTAGTACATAATGTGGAAACACAACATAGAACAACACCAACAAAAAGATCATAAAAATTGCTCAGTAAATAAAATCAAATAAAAATATAATTAAAGTAAAATAGATGAAAAAAATTACTCTATTTTGAAGACTGCGGAATTTAGTGGAACATAGGAGAAAATGTTCAATGAGTTTGTAGGTTGGGAATTACTATTTTAAGAATGAGCATAAGTTACCAGTTGAGCTCTCTAGTAGTAATACAACCACCTGAAGATAAAACTTTCCATAAACTTTTAACCTACATATGTATCTGCATATTGCTACTATGCTGGTCAGGATAACTCCTCTCCCAAGCACCTTTAGCTACACTCATTTTATGATGTGACATGCAAAAGAAGAGAGCACTTTTACTAATGCTAAAAAGCATCTCTTACCTTCAGAATCACTTAAATGGTCTTTCATAGCTAACAGATTAATTCTGTTTCTCTGAAGATATTTCATAACAAACTTCAATACTCAAGTGTCATTTCAGGAAATGATTGTTGCTTTCATTAATGATACTACCGTCCATTAACTCATATATTGCAAATATATTTACAACTAAACTGCAGCCATCAAGATAAATTAGCAGAGAACATATTGTTAAAGTGTGCATCCCTGAAGTTTTGTCATCATGTTTCACTTACTTGCTAAGTTGTAAAATCAAATAATCCGCCATGGGTCTCAAGTCATTAGCATGAATTAACAAGATTCTGCTGTATACCATTTCACAGCTACTGCCAAAAGGTCAGCTCTTGAATACAGGAGATCCAATGAATGTCACATATTTAGCTTCCTTTGGAACTATGATAATATATTCTATAAAAACTCACTCTGTATTACACAATGCCATTAGTCACATTAGCTGAAGCACTCGGTTCTTATCCTACCTTTTTTAGTAGAGGCTAAATGGCCTTCAATGATGAAGTACACCAGTGTTCATTAGTTTTTATCCTTAGAGCAGATCAGCTGGATCTCTATACACAGGGAGAGTTTGCACACAAGCTTGACTGAAGAATCTATACAATACACAAGGAAACACCGAACAAGTCTGCTTGACAGCTAGAAGCTGTGTAGTTGTATAATCACAGTCCTGGGCCTGAGCTACTTAGGTCAGCTGGTAAGAGCCATGAGAAGTATGGCTGGTTCTCCACAGTACAGTGATAGCATGGCAGGGTCATGTTCAGACAGAACCTGAGCTTGTATGCTGACCACATACTCTTGCACTCACATGAACTTCATAGCCAGGTCCCATTTCTCTAACATGGTGTCTCACCATAACTAATTTGCTGAAAGGTCACACTGAAGTTTGTGGCATACTTGGAAGTAAACTCACATAACCAAGTTCTGCTGTGCACCAGATTCATAGGATCCAGTCTGTGGCCTAACAGTGTACACAGCTCACTAGTCCAAGTCACCAAAGCCAGGGCTAGCTCTTAGCTGGACGAATACGTGTGGAAGAGCAGCATACTTTTGTCTTTCCCAAAGCTGCTGCTTCTATCACAAGGCTATCTGGCTGTCACTACCATAATTTCAAAGCACATTCCATGCCCACTCCTAAAGATTCTTTGGGAAAAAGCACAGCCAGGAGTCAGCTGTCTGAATGTCTCCAGCATCCTCTTTTCCTTGGAAGTCTCTGTCGTACTGCACATACAATAAGCCACCCAGCATTCCTTGCCACTAGGTAAGTGCTGCATGGACCTAGTTAGTGCAGTCTAGCACCATGCTAATTGACCATCCAGAACCACGCACCAGACAAGCAAAGATGAGGAAAAGAAACCATGCCTTGTAAGATGCTTTATCTGGTTAACTAGTACACTGAGGATCTTTGCAACACAAATGCAGCTGCACTGCAAAATGGATTAATAAGCAGCAACTTTAAAAAAAAGCTATTTCCATTGCAAACCCATTTAACCTGTTAAGAATTTTTCTCACATGTGTAAATCCAGAAACCAGATTCGCTACTAGAGCAATAAACCACAAAACTGTATCCTCAGTTAAGTTTTTCAAAGCATTTCTCCCTTCTCAAGCTCCAGAAATACGGACATCATCAGCAACTAAGCTGACCCACCTTTCTAGTATAAATTCTGTCATCGTACTTCTATTGAGCTGTACCACACTTAACCCTCAGAGTTTTTTGGGACAGTGTGCAGAATGGCATAGCATTCAATGTAACAGAATGTGACATATGAATTCATTACAGTAGCTTCATTGTTTGCAAAGAGAAAGGTCTAAATCTCAGAAAGTGCAATTAGTTCCTTTGTAATTCACAAAATGAGCCCAGAATTTAAGTTTTTGAGAATTATGAAGAGTGGACACCTAAGACTGCTTACTGAAAACCTACAAGTTTCTTTCAGTGGTATCTGGACTGTCTTTGTATTTGATTATCCCTTATGGTCCAGTTGGGAACTTCCAGTATCTTGGCTTTGGCCTTTTAACTGCCTGTGACTCCCACAAAATATGGAACTCAAAAAGAACCCTATTCCATCAGTGGTATCCCGCTATCACTGGAACCAATGGGAGTTTTGCTCTTGATGTCAGTCTACCCAACATTTAATATTTCACCAATGGATTATGTAAAGAATAAATTAAAAACCTATCAGTGTGAGTTTCAGCTCATACTTTTACACTCTAAAGCCACATGACAAATGAACTATAAACCATTTATCTGTTCTTTGATTAAAACTTCAGAAAGCAATGTTTTGTCTGCTCCTAAAGAGAGTAACAGCACAGGAAGTATTTTAATAAGATGAATTTTTTAAAACCTTTTTTTCCCCTTCACTTGCTGAGCAGCAAGCTGTATGGTCCTTTCCAGCTTTTCTTCACCTCAGAATTAGGCCAGTAACAGTAATAATGAGTTGCTGATAAGAGCATGTAAAGTCAGTTTATTCCTTTAGAATGAAAAGTACAATAAAACCAGCAAAACAAACTCCTTATCTTACTACCGTAGTCTCGTGATCATTTTTGGAGTCAGTAACCTCTAAGATGAATAAAGTACACTTCAAGGTATCTTTCAGGGTGATAAAAGTGCAAGTTATTTCAAATTATGATAGTATTTAAGTCTTTTAAAGTCCACAAAATTCTTGCCATTGAAAGTTTTATAGCAATTTAATACAAATATTGAAACTCTCCCGCTTTCATTTAGAAATACCAGAATCTGAAACATGCCTATCTTTCCTTGTTCTTGCTGTTTAACAACATTGTTCAACAGTAAGACAAGAAAAGATAGGCGTGATTCAGATTCTGATATTTTTCAGTGAAAGGAATGTTTAACCTCTCATGTGGTTCCTCTCTGCCCAACTCTCAAGCCAGTCAAGATCCTGTTGAATGGCAGCACAGGCTTCTGGTGAAACAGTCAGTCCTCTCAGTTTGGTGTCATTAGCCAATCTGCTGAGGGGACTTCCAATTTAGTACTGTCATCAACATAATGCTCTTAAAGGTTTTTAATTCGGCATAAATATTAAGCCATGTTTCAGTAGTAGAAATGTGGACATCCACAATCCCTTGATACTGTTCTATCTAGTGGCTAACGGCAACTGCACACACCCCAACATCCATGGGCAGAGTCTATTTCCTTTTGAGAACAAACTAGAGACTTGAAAATAGAAGTCTAGCATTTCTTTCCTGGTAAGTCATGGGGAAAAGAGAGAAAAATCTTTGTTTATTCTTCCCAGTACAAGCGCAGTGCTTTTGGAGACGATATTCTTGGACTGAAAACAACAGAGTTCTAAAAAGTACCCCCACAGGAAATCTTATTGCTCCTGTTACTACTAGTGCGCATATTTTTCAAACACTTGCATTATAAGTTGACTAGGTTCCACCATTTCAGTTATTTAAAACATATATAGCAAACAAGCCCGAGTCCATACAGCTTAAAAGATGAGGTGGAACACATGGAGATGAGTACTCCAGACAGAATGGAGGGAATGCAAACAGAAAGGCAATAGCAAGTTTTTTAATCAGAAACAAAGAGTAGCAACTCCAGCTCTCTACTTGTAGTCTACAAGACACATAACTGCAGAGATGAACTCTGAAAAAGGCACAAAAATGTTTGCTGAGGAAAGTTTGAACCCTTTGTGTACATACTCTATTAGAAGCATAATAACATAACAATACTAGCTTTAAGATTGTGTGTACTATGCTAACCATATTTTTTGGCACTGAATAAAGGGAAAAAGGCTGAGTATTGTGTCTAAAGGTATTGTTTCTGAGCAACACTGCAGAAGTTAATGGGATATATCAGAGTATTTCAACAAAAGGTGCCCAATTACCTTTCAGGATGTTCTCATGCCCTTTAGCCAGTTGACTATATGTAGTCTTTTCCCTTACATGCAAAGGGATTGCTCAAATGGCATCATTTCCTTTCTTCATGCATTAAGTTTTTTTCATTTTCACTACAGCTACACAATAGAAAAACAAACAGCAGGAAAGGATGTAACTGCAAAATAAGGTGACACTTGGTTGACCTTAGGATACAAGCAGACTTGTCTTGTCACACTCAAAAAGGACAAAATCTTGCAGCCATATCACAGGCAACCTGACTGCAGGCAGCACTTCCACGGCAGAGTAACATGAGCTTTTTGCCACAAACAAATAAAAAAAACCCCTGCAGTCTACAAAGTTATCTTGTCACAAACATTTTTGGTGAGCATTTCAATCAATGATCTACATATTTAAATTGAACTACTTTTGTCTTCATTCACAAATGCAGGGAATTTGAGTTATCAACATACTACTAGTCCTGTTTATACAGCCAAGTCCTGGAATAGTCTACTGAGAGATAGATGACTTTCAATCTTTAAGATAAATCTAGACACAAATGTTGAAATGACCAAGATTTAATTAATATAAGGGAAGAATAACAATGTTCCTCATGTTCTTTCCTTGCAGAGGTCTCTGAAATAGATTAGAAAATCCTTTATTTCAAGTTATACAGAAAGGGCAGATAAAAGATGACACTTGGCTCTACTGATGGTTATTGTGACCAAATCTCTTGCATATGTAAAAAAGCTTTCTAAAAAAATGACTCATTTCAGAGTACCTTGACCCTCAGCATCGGACGTGATCTAAATTACTTTTCATTAAAAATTATCTCTCTGCCAAAACAAAACCCAAAGGAAACATCAGACATACCACCCCAGAGTGACCAAAAAAGAAGAGGAATATATTGTATAAAACCAGCAGCATTTTGAAGTTACAATAGTTTTCAGAAGGTGTCAGTAAATTCTACTTTTAACCTTTTGAATTAAAAATGATATACATTTAAAGAGATATTTGAAACTCTGAAAGAAGATGTGATGTAAAGAAAAATCTTTTTTCACTTGATATGCTGTAAAATGCAGATTTCTGAAATACGCTTCAGCATAGGACCAGCAGTCAACAGAAATTGGATGGTTATGTAATTTGGTGGTTAAGCAAAGATATTTTTAGTGCTTTGCTAATCCATCTAATGCATTTCTTTCCAAGAGAAGAAAATGCTTAGGCTGATAGTAATAACAGGGTCAAAACATGGGGATATTGACAGTGTACTTACAATTTCTAGAAAACAAAAAAGTATCTGAAATTATTCTTAATAGTATCCGTTCCTAAGCAAGGCTTGTCAATGACTGAGAATGAGTGACACTTCTACATAAATAATTGAAAAGAAGTAGTAAAACAAAGAACAAAAACTTTCATAAAAATGCTTTGAAGAGCAGTCTCATAATGCAAAACAAGCTGATGACACTTCAAGATAATAAAGCAAACAGAAAATTGTGTAGGCAACTTCTGAGTGGCCTACGAAGTTTATGCTGCATGGGAATTATGGAACAATTTCTACTTTTTCAGAAAAAACAACCCCAAACCATAAAACATAGTACTTCTTGGAGAACAGACTGTAAAACAACTGTAAAGAGGTATAGATATAATATAAAAATAGGTCTAAAATTCAAGATTTCTCTTTTTTTCTCAGTTTCTTTTAACTACAGTGTTACTGTGTTAATGTCAAATGCTTATTGCATTAAGTAATAAATACTTGGTATCATATTCAAAATCATCCACGTAAAAATATGACTATGAAAACTAAGAAAAAGTAGACTTACAATGTTTACTTTTGGGGATATTAACAGAATCTTGCTATTAATTTCTCCTTACGTTCCCTTTCATGTTCATCTCGGAAGGAACAAAATATATTTAAACCAAAAACACGGGTGTAAGGAGGCACAAAGAACACCAGAAATATTTTTCTAAACAAATACTCTTGACAAAATAACTGGAGTTAAAACACCCCTTACTGTAATGAGAAACAAAATACAGTGGATTTAACTGTTAAAAGGTCTTATTTAATCTATGGAAATGCCAAAGTTGTGTACAAAATACTTCTTTCATCACCTGACTTGCACCTAAACAAGTTCAACTTCTGTCTCACTTGAAATTTCTGCTTACAAAATGACACAATCCAGTGTCAAAGAACAGAGGAAAAGACCAGAATATCTCAAAGACGTGAATTAGTTTTATTAAGGAGAAGACAATAAATGGTTTCAGAGTCAGAGATGATATTAAATGATTTTCACAGTGAGTGTATAAAAGGAGACAATCCAAGAGGAAACCATCACTATAATTCCATAAACTGAATTTCTATGCAAAGCCTGAAATATGATCTTGAAAGGATTAAGTAGTGCTAAGTTATATATTCACTCAAATATGTATTTTTGTGTAAGAGCACATTCAAGGCAAATTCATTCTCTTTTCAGAGAAAACTATCTTTTTAAGTATCAGATTATATACAGCGAAATAATAGAATTGCTTAAATTCTCAGGGACCTTGAACAAGCAAGCAAGGTTTCTGAAGACACTTCAAGCTGACTTTTCTCAGACTGGTTGATGCAGATTAAGTCAGGATGTTCTTTGAATTGTCAACCAAAAATGACTGCATTATTACAAACACCTGATGAAGTATGCTGTTAAACAGCAAATAAATAGAAGGACTTCTGTGAGAACACCAATTCGACATTTCCGAGGACATTTTTATTATATACTGGTCCAAAATTTAACAGCATCCTGCACTTAAAGGATTCCAAGTCTGGTTTTATCCTTGCTGCACCAGCAAAAATCTAGGTGTACAAGTCAGAGGTTTCTGATATCTTACATATATGCACTGTATTCCAAGCTTCTTGAAAGAGAGACACATTAGCTCTTTTATACTGTTCACTCACCACTAAGGTTCACAGCCAAAGTTCATCATATTATGGCAGGCACCCTATCTGTCAGCAGTTCACTCACGACTTTTATAGCTTTTTTATGATTATAAGTGCCAAGAGCAGACGAATTCAAATAAAATATTAATTACATCTCAAAGTAGGAACTGACGAGTGAACTGTTAAATGTCATGTAGAGCATATTCTGATCAACTAAAATTTGAAGAAAACATAAAATTCAGCTCAGACTTTTTGGTGAACTTATCCAGAACTGTAGTTTTGCCTAATTGCTCTATGCATTCGTTGTCTAATCCTTTTGCTAAAAAAGGGTTATCCCAGTAGCTCCACTAAGCATTTTTTCCACCAGAAACTCACTGCATGTGTGCATATGACAGATACAGACTTGGATGTGAAAATGCTCACTGTCTTTTCTTCATAACAAGTAATAGTATAGCATATTATAATTTTTATAAAGTTCAGTTATTAACAAGTAATATGACTAGATTTTTTGCATGTGATTTAAACTTTGAGCATACAAACTATCTGTTAATTTTTATTTAATGCATTCCAGTCTTTAAAGAAAATCTATTTCTGAAATAGGTAGAAACTCTGAATTACAAAAAATCAGACTCTTCACTGATATGGCATACCCTAACAAGCATCCCTTGGGTTTGTAAAACAACCTTTTTTTCCCCCGATAATTCATTAACTGCTGAGAATATAAAGCAATCAATATTCCTACTTGTCTACTGCACCACCAAGATACTCAGAATTCCTGGCAACATTAGACCTCCTAAAGTGAATTTTTTTCACACAAGGAATCTAGCCACAATGAGAAGGGAAAGCCTTTTCACCAGAAACTATCAACCATTACTTCAACAGGTCTGTACAAATCAAACATTTCTGAGTATCATGAAAGTTTATCAGTTTATCTATTCTGTTAATATTTATGGAACTGATAAATGCCATTCCCACCTTTGCTGCTAATCTGTGATTTCCAGAAAGACACTGTTCTCTGAAGCACAAAACAATGCAATGGTAACACCTTCCAGAATGCATATAATTACTGGATTTTAGTTAAGCCCTTGGTCAAGATATGTTAAGGTGAAAGCAGGACTTCAGAGAGCAGACAAAAATATTCCCAAATGTTTAAGGTGGCTCAAGCATTCTGACATCTGGCATCTGTTGACCCACATGCTTAACTTTTGGTTCTCTAATTCCTCAAATACATTTTGTATTTTACTGCTTGGCAATATGCTGTCTTCAAGATATTCCTAAAATGCTTATAAATTTGACATTAGAAGTTCCTGTAAGTGATGGAGCTTAAAAGTGAACTTGAATATACACACAAAGCCAGTTCCTATGATGTCACTTCACCTTAGTCATAACTAAGATTTTTTAGTGTTACTTCTTTTCCCGATGGAAGTAAGATTTTTAGCCAGGAACAGGTATGAAACCTTAGCTTCAAGTAAGAGCAAATCATGGCTGTGATACATATCCACATCTGCCAAATGATCACGTCAACAGTGAAATTTTTTGAGTCAGTCTTGTTTCTACTCTTTGCGTAGCTGTTGGACTGATGTAATCCCAAAACATTTACTTATGAATCGGTCTAAAAATACACAGAGAAACAGAGCTTTGAAATTATTCACTGGAAAACCATAAAGCAAAGTAAGAGCTGCACCAAAGCAATCTCTCCCTCATATATACCAGTAAACTGAAACAAGTGCAAAGTGGAGGTGCTGGATTATAGTGGTAAGGTAACTAAGCAAGCCTTAAAAGTAGCCTACCATATTTAGGGTGGTAAAAGAAAGGAGAAATATATGCCTTTCTTCTTAAGTCCTTAGAACAAAAGAGCTGAGAACTCTCATTTAACTGATTTCATATTAGCCATACAACAATGGGAAAATTTCTGGCTTTCAGGTAAAAAAAAAAAGCAATACCATCTTTTCCCACTAATCCCTGCTTTTAACATGGTAGGAACAAAGTGTAGCATTCCTCACCAGAAAGTCTTTGGACACTAAGTGGAAGAAATTAAGATTAAAAAAGAGAAGAAATACTAAAATGAACAAAAAAATAGTTCAGAAACAGAATATAATGAGGTAGATTATTTGTTTTTCCCCAATGAGAGGGTTCAATTGTCAGCTATCAACAGGGGTTGAGGTTGAGAGTCCACGACATTCATAAATTTGGGGGAAAATAAGAACAGTTAAGTGGCAAAACTTGTGAATGTTAGTGTTACAGCAGAAATGTCCGAGGGACAAATGCAAAGAAGGTCTGCACAAAGCCCACTGATAACTCTCAAGTGGCAAATAAAGTTCAATTTAAGTGTAAGAATGATGTGCAAGGCAGAACTTAATAAAGTTGCTTTGAGGTGATCTCAGGAATGAACACTTGAGAGACTGCATCTATATAGCAGAACTGGGAAAATGTCTAAAGAGGACAAGAAGACAAATCCATAGATTGTTCCAGGTGTTAAACATTTATAAGGGCTTGAGGATGGACAAGCTCGTAAGGGTGAATTTACTCCTCAACACTAGTCACAAACAGACTGTGTAACTGCCTCCCTAGACAATGTGAGCAGAGAACTGTAGAATGATGAAGCAGAAAACCTAATGCAGTACAAGTACAGCAGTATTAAAAGGGGAAAATCGTCATGAGGTAGGCAAAAGAAAGCAAGTCAGTGTATGAAAATATGTACCAATGTCTTTTAGATGTATAAAACAGAAAAATTTATTAATTGCCAGAAATGGATCAGAAGTCATAATACCTATCACTGACCAATTATTATTCAAATGAACAGCAGTACTCTTTGAACTACACCAGTTTTCAGAAAACTAATCAATTATCATTTGGGAAATATATAATTAAATGAACACAGAGGTCATTAACTAAATAATTTAAATGACTTTCTGATGTAGTTATTCACTGAAAAACATCCTACTCTGTTGAATATTGATGAACGTTGCTACGGTTAGCTGGGAAGGTTCCATATGAATTGGTTTAGTCTGAGCAAAACATCAAGTAAATTACTCAAGCTCTGATTAGTACTACTAGGCATATGTATGTAGTTGTACTAAATACAGTAGGAATATAAACAATCTTTTTTTTTTTCAGAATATTTTAATAGCAATCAATACTGTAACTCTAATGGTTTTACACTATGGTTCATGTGTGACTAACCAGTACAAATGATCCAGATTTGGGGTTTTTATAAATGGAGATTTATTTCCATCACAGAAACTCCCCTGGAAGTCAGCAGAGACAGATGCTGTTTGTGGCTTAGCTTTCGAACAATTGTAATACAGATCAAAACTGAGGTGCTGTGTAAAAACTAAGGCAAGAAGCTGCATAACAGCTCATCTTCTTTAGCTACAAAAACAAAAAAAAGCATTAGCATTTTTACACACATCTGCTGAGCTGCCATTGTAAAGATTCTTTCAGCTCCTAAATTAAGTGTTCTGGGAACTGGGCAAAAAATCCTTACCAACAAAGAAATATTTCAAAAAGGTTTGTAAATTAAAAAAAAAAAAAAAATCTCAGATGGTCGTTTAAAAAGCAGTGGTATAGTGTTCCTTATGTTTTGAAAGAAGATAATATTTCTAATCTTATATTAGCAATCTCCTGATTTTAAACATGTTAGAAAAGCAACTTCCGGGTAACAACTCTATGTCCAATACAAACATCACTTACGATTTGCTATACTCCAGAACTGCCTTTAAAAAAAAAAAATTAAAAATCCCTATTCAGAGTTAGGGTTGTAGGTAGGTGTATTTCAACAAAGGTAATTTCATTAAAAAGTTAAATACTTGTGGCTTTCTTGTTTCCAGCTGAGGGACAGTTCTGAAGTAATTTTGGATATTTTCAACAATGTAACCTTACTGCATTAAATACTAATAAAATAAATAAAATCTGTGTAGCAATGTTAATACAATTTGTATATTTCAAACAGATGTACTATTCACCAGCAAACAACACAGGAACAGGGCACAACTACATTCTTTACTAACAAATTGTTTGTGAAATCTGAGTGAGAATGTGCCCCGCTGAAGTTAGTGATATAACTCCTACGGAACTACAGGAACATATGGTTTCCTCTGAAGAATGCAGAATTAACATTAAAATTACTATCCATAGTAGCTCAAGACTTATTCTAAGTCTTACCACAGCATTTTATTTGTTATCTTCAAATAGACTATGTAGTAAAGTGATTAACATGGATTTTGTTTTGAACGTTAAGACAGTTCTGTGTACTAAAGCAAGCAATCTTATAGAAATACTTTTGGTGTTTGTTCGATCCTATTCCTAAATATAACGTTCATATTTCAGCTATAATAAGTAAAGCATCTGAAAGATATGTGAGGCACTAGTCTTGCAAGTGTCCAGTTTAGTTTCTTGAGTAAAGTGAGATTGGTACTCAGCTAAATCCATCACGGAAAGCTGCGTGTGGTGCACATAATTCAGTGCCATTTGGAGTGATTGGCAGCTGCCATCTAGTGTGGACACAAACTGTACTGCTGCCTACATATAATTCCATCTCTCCCTAGAAATCACAATTTGTTCAGGTCAAGTTGACAGCACTGGTCACACAAGGCAATGGATGCAACACAAGAACTGGCTTACTAAACCATTTGATACTCCTTCCTGACAGTTCCATGCACTTCATGTACACCCACCACATGTAGCATAGTGTACTGAAACTTATCCTGAATTAAAGTTACGACAAATATAAGCACTAGTTTCTTATATAATGGCTGTACTGTGAACACTGGGGCTTTGGGGCAGAACACTGAACTGCACTGATCCAAAGCCGGTGCTGCCCAGTGACCTAATGCCAACACTAAGTACACAGGCCCAGGTCCAGGCCGGGGCAGCACCAGGCCAGGCCTCAGGATAAATCAGAGGTTGCTAAACTGTCCTCCACATGGAATGTTGCACAAGACAGCTACTGGCTCCAGGAGGCCACTATGACAGTGAAGGAGAGCAGAGAACCAAGAAAGTGCAGGGTGTGGCAGTGGGCTCACTCTCAAATGGAATCAAAATTGTTACACTGGGTCTCGACTCCCAAGTCAACCCTCCTGCACCTTTCTCTTGCAGCTCTCCTGTCAACTTGAGGATCCTTTGCCATTGCGCAGAACAAAGTAGGCTGCTCATGACACAGAATTAAAACCTGAGTTTTAACAGTTTCTATTAAAAAAATAAAAGCTGAAACTAAGCGATAGCATCTGTGGACTTTGACACAAACATGTTAAAAATAAAACTGAGCTGTCTAAAAAAGCTACTCTGAAAAAGAAATCGCTGCAGAACAGCCACCAGTTAATCCCCCTTCAGCCCTCCCCTTTAAAGACTTGCCCAGTCCCTGCTATCTAAGCACAGACAGCTAATTAACAAAGAGGAACTGCTCTATGTTATTAGTTGCAAGACATTAATTTTACTGTTATCTTGACCTCGGGTACTTTCACAATCTTGCCATTTTCTTTCTGTTTGTTGGGCACTGCCATTTTCCCAGACCGCAAGGTCTCCAGACAGGGTAATTTGTTTGTGCAGTGCCTAACACAAAGGCACCATTATCCTTCACCAAACCTCAGGTGCTCATGTAATAAAATGCTATTACAATATCGCTTTTAAGGTGGTCAGAAGTTCTCACAGCATATTATGACAGTACACTTTACTTAAAACTCACTCACAGTTTTGGAGTAATTAAAAGCATTTAGCTTCTGTGGAAAAGAGAATAAAAATGAACATACCTGTTTGCTTTCTGACCTGAAAGATCAACAAAGTACAAAGAAAATACCAGCAAGAAAATTTTTTCTTATTTTTTTCTTCCTTTTTCTCCACACTATCTTACGATTCATATTTCTTACTCCTACTGTACTTTTATCTTGTCCCTCTCTGTCCCTGTAAAGTTCCTTTCCTCAGAAAGTCAACACTTAAAGGAGAATTTCTAGCTGAGCATTAGCTAGAAAACATTTGAAAGGTGAAAACTCATAATGTTGACTTTTCTAGAAAGAAGTTACTATACAGAGGGGGACTGTATGTAAACAAATCATTCCTTCTGCTTGCAGCACTAGGTATTTACCTACAGGACTGATACACTTAGAAATACCCAGTGGTACTGAGTATTAAAAGGTAAGTTTATGTTCAAACTCTGAAAATTAATTCCAAAAATGTTAAAGTTTAAACCACCATAATTGCTGATGAAGGCAAAGTTAATAACAAGACACTAAGTAGCTCCTCAACTTAAATGATTTTCATGCTAGAAAAGTGCTCTAATAAAATTCCAGTTCATATTGAATTGCAGAGGGATAGCTCCTTTGAACAACACCTGACAGCAATGAAAAGGAAGTTCAAAATCTCTATAGTGAAAATTATTTGATTATTTTGCTCTTGGCTGAGTGGACATCTGGGGCTTTTTAAGGTCTTCCAAAGGAGACTTACAAATAGGCATTTTTCAGCATTTGAGACATTTCACATGTGCTTGAAAAAAACATGAAAAATAATTTATTGAAAATTTCTGGAAGATAGCTTTTCCTTTTAGACACATATAGAATGTAATTCTGAAAATTCCTCAAATTCTGGAAAATTTACATTTACACCTCAACATTTTCTCTTAAATACAGCTAGTAAAACTATTACATACAATCACGACTGTTAAGCTATCATTTTTATTTGATTTTATTGATTGCAAGTTTATGATCTGTTTTGAACACAAGACTTGTGTAGCAGAAGTTGGTAACTATTTCCGTGATGCAGCAGATTTCTATAGCTCAGACGATTTTATGATCTGGTATCTTTTGAAAAGAATGCTGCTTTTATAGCTAAAACACTTCGGTACAATTGCCTCAAAAACCCAAAGGCTGAGTCAGGCGAGCCAATGCAAATGCAGGTTCAGAGAAGCCCTATTTATTTTACTTTGTTCACCTAACTGTCATTTTAGATAAAGGAAATATTAAGGAGGGCTTTTGGACATAAAAAGACATTGGGAATATAAAGTAAAACTGTGGTTGGTCTTGTTGATGACTGTGTGGACATCTGTCACAGGTCAAACTATCAGCCAAACCTGTCACGACCAGCAGGGAGCTATGGAGTATGGTCTGGTTTCACTTGGCTGAGCAAACATTTTGTGAACAGTAAAGGAAGAACAGCATAAAACTCAAAGCTGCGTTGAGAAGGAATCTGCATGAGAGGTTTCTATGTCTTTGGACTGGAAACAAATTTCTGATGGGTTTTGGGATGAGAAATGGTTTATTTAGAGAGTTGTTCCATTAATGGAATGGAAACCTATGGTAAGCACACATTGCTGGTGACATCTGTCAGGTCTGAAACACAGAAGGTCTTGCAGGCCAGTGTGTGGTAAGGTTATACCATGTGGGCATAACCACCTCTGTACTACTGCAGTGGGTCTGGGATGGAGTGATTTTCCACCACAGTGCTGTTGCTTACTGTTGGTATCAATATTATGACTACTGCTCCCACAGCATCAGGGCTGTCCCTCCAGCATTCCTTCCCCCACCTTCAGCAATAGCTGTGGGTGGGCACAATCTGGGGAGGGACCACAGCCAGAACAGCTGACCCAGGCTGACCAAGGAGATATTCCATACCATATGACGTCAGCTCAGTAATATAAACTGGAGCAGAGGAGCAGGAAGCAGGGGCAGGATTCATTTTTGGCCTTCCAAAAGCAACCATTATGCGTACCAAAGCCCTGCTTCTCGGGAGGTGGCCAGACATTGCTGCTGATGGGAAGTAGAGAGTAACAGCTTTATTTGCTTTTGCTTCGCTTCTCACCTGCACAGCTTTGCTGCTTCTTTATTAAACTGCTTTTATCTCAACCTACGAGAATTTCATCTTATTTTCTCCCCTTCCCTGGGTTGCTGAGGAGGTGGGTGATAGAGTGGTGTGGTGGGCACCTGGCATCCGGTCAGGGTCAAACTACCACAGCTACAAATTATGGAAATGAAAAAAGGCACTCCTCCTGGACTTTTGAGTGTAGTATTGATCACTAGGAAACAGACAAGACCACCATCCTCATCTTCATCCAAAACACTGCAGGAATGTCCCTGTCTGAAGGATAACATATTATTAATGTATCAATTTGATAAAAAAGCACTTACAAACCACTACTGGTCCACAAGTTTCACTGGGACAGAAGTAAATTCTTTCATCCTGAAACAGTAACGACTCAGTCTAGAATTTAGCAACTGACGCAGAAGTTTCCTCCTCAGTACTCTTCTAGAATCTGTCCCAGATGATCTGGCTCTTAAGACAGTCAGCACTACCGACTCTGTCAGCATGGCAGTTCCTTAGTTCACATAATGCCGTAGCCTTGCTCCCACTAGTTGATACTAAAGGTAACTCTGAAAACTTGAGAGATGGGAAGGGTTGTGTCACCCTTACTAGGTGAGTCCAACATGGTCTCACAAGTGAAGTAAATGTAATCTTTATGTCTGATGTTACTCGACTAGGTGGTCAAGTCTCTTTGCCTCTGATTCAGTGCCAGTACAGTTAGTAGAAAGACTACTACAAGGGAGGAAACTTGAATCCACAATCTTGCTATCCATACGGGACTGTTTCAGAGAGAACCTCAGCTGAAAAACCAAAGCAACGGCCCATGGTTATAACTGCAACTGATGCCTTCTGCAGTTGCACTTTCAAAAACATCTTCTCAGTGAATAAACATTGGACTGTTATTATTCTCAATGAATAAACAATGGACTGTTCTTTTAGAACAGTCCACCTAACATTGAACTCTGTCCACCTAAAATTGAAGGGAAGAAACAGCAAACAAGGCACCTCGGACACATATCCCTTCTTAGAGAGGAAGTGCACGTGCTGTGCCTTGTAACCTAATGGTCTCAGGCAACAGCTTTTTAAAAGCTTTATACCCACACTTCCCAGCACCTCAATTTTTTCACAACTAGGGCCCATTATGTATTGATAGTCCATAAATGGGATCCAATAATTTCTGAAAGTTAGCTATTATGGATCTGCTTTGCTAATATGGTAAGTTGTCATATAATGCCTTACGTATATTTATAGAAGTAGTTGAGTATATACTACCCTCTAGTTACTTAGGTCACCATTGCTCAGAAAGGTTAACAGTACGCTAACTGCTTCATATTTGTGTCTCAACTACTTTTCACTATGAGCCATCCATTTATTTAAGCTTTCCCACCTCCACAGTTGTTGATCTTTTCTATATTCTTTATGGCTGTCAGAAAAAAAGACCTGAGTACACACTACTGACCAGACTAAATCAGGAATCAGTTGCTCAGCTGTAAGTGTAATGTGACAACCTCTTTTTAAAATAGCATGAAGACTTTCTTTCATGCACATTTCTGGGCTCTTTTTTTGGTCCACAGCATATTTCAAGAAGAAAAGGATTGGAAGGCATTAAAAATTAAGTATCTCTTTAAAGAGCTCCCAGACTTAATAGTAAAACATTAAATTTGTCTACACAGATTTAATTTCTAACAATTCAATTTCAGACAACTTTGCTTGGTTGTTGGTAGGGGTTCGAAGTGAAAATGACATTTTTTCCCCCATTAAGTGAAATACCCATACACTTCTCCCATCTCAAACACTTTGCAGGGGGATAGGGAGAAAATGACTACCACTATTTCAAGGGATGGTTGTAAGATACAGATGAATTCAGACTACAGAAGTGTACTCCAAAACAAAAGAGTCCACATACAGAAGTCTTTTGACAAATACTGCCCTGGCAACCAAATCAACAGCCTCTAAGTACAAGAATTTGAACCGTTACTCTTACACCATTCATATCACAGTCTCTCAGACAAACGTATGCATCTTAAGACTTCTCTGTGTCAAAAAGGTGACTTCAGTCTCAGATATTACCCCCCAAAAAAAAAAAAAAAATCACAATGCGACAAGCATAACTTGAGCATGTTTACATGAAGATATTCAATATCCACCTGACAACCCCTAAATCATTCTCTAAAGTTTCCTCAGTAATTCTATTCTCCAAACCGCTTTAAAGGCACAACGAAGTAGCTCTTGAGTAAAAGCAGAATTGTAAGAGAATGGAAATTTACTTTCATAGTGTATTTGGGAATATATAACAACTCATTTGAGTAAAGATATTGAAGTTCTAAGGTTCATATCTGTAATACCACTGAAGTCAGTGAAGTTACACGTGTGAAACTGAAAGGTAAGCAAGTACTCCCTGAAGACAACACTTACATCCTTGCACTTTTCAGCCTTTTTGTCAATGAGAGCTTGCATATTTTAATGCATTTCCATTTCAAAAAATTCAGTGATGAACAAATATATTTTGTGATAACATACCTTGAAGTTGCAATTTCCACTTTGGTTCTTGCCATGGCAGCTGCTCGCTGTGCACCCTCTATTGCTCTATCCACCTTTTCTCTAGTTTTTGTGTTTCGTATTGGTATAAGTTGCTTTCTTATTCCACGGACCAAAACGTTATTTTTATATTTTCCTTCTTCTTTGGTGCCATCTGGAAACATGGTACATCCATATCCATGTCTCCTGTTATTTAGCCATTCTCCTTCATATTTCATACCATTTGAACGCTCGCTAATACCAAAACCACTGCGCTTGTCATTCTTCCATTCACCCATATAGGTTTCTGTAGTGGTGGCATCAACATGGTCTTCCATAGGGCAATAATCACAGTCACCATCTCCAAAACTAATTGTAGAATTGGCATCGCTAGAACTAATTCTGCTCATAGCAGCATCACTCCTGACTGAGCTCCGTTTGCTAGAAATCGATGACCTAGATTCAGATTTTCTAAGTTTTATACTACCAAGCAGAGATCCTCTTCTGAATAAACCTCCTTTTTTCTTAATGCCCATGGCTTCTGGATCACTGTGGAAATTGAGCACAAAACCTCCTCTTGTTCCAGCCGGACTATCTGAAGTGACGTCATGCAGAACAGTGCCATTGCTCTGCTCACTTCGAAGGGAAGCTAGAGACGTTCGGAGGGGTGAACGGATCACAGTTGCCATGCCATAGGGTACACTCTGACGTACACCATATCCATGTCGCATCCCTCCTGTCCATTGCCCCTGGTAGGTACCTTTGAAAGTAGTAAGGAAAAATTAAATTTAGGAAGCTGAAGAAGATCTAGTGCTCTACAGGTAATACAGCTATGTTGTCAGCTCTGGCTTTGGTAAGAATAAATGCAGAAAAACCACAGCACATGACAGTCGATAAACTACTTGTTACATGACTTTCTTATAAAGTATTTTCCACTTAACAAATCCATCAGTTTCCCAGCTGAAGTGGTTTATTTTGGCAACTAAGACACAATAGCTATAACCATAGGCCTTTTTTTAATGTATCTGTCCAGGGGGGGAAGAAAAAAAAAAAAAATCAAGAGAATGATGAGGAGGTGGTCAGCAGAAACAAGCCCCATTATATGCTGTGAGCTCAGGAGAGGGAGACAGGGATGGAGGGAGCAGGTTCTTGCCTCCAACTGCTCAATGAAAGAGCAAGTAGTAGTAGTAAACATCCAGTTACTCTGGGTTAAAGGTGACCACAGACGTCTCCTTGTCAGGACATATTTGACAATCCACTAAATTGTCTCATTTCCAGATGGGCTTTTGGATCCACTGTTACAAACACCTATTGTAAAAATAAATATTTTCAAGTTTTTGCATGCACTTAAAAGGAAAAACAAAACCGCAGTATACCTTACTCTTTATTAACTCCTGGTATCAATACGTTTTGGTATCCCTAGTATTATAAACATGGCATTGCATTCTGCATTATGTTGTGATAGAAAGGTCAGAAACATGAATCCTTTAGCACTTGTTTTACCTTTCATTTTTTTTTCTGTAGTATGTAAGCAAGACAAGGCAGTAACAGACAGAGTACTACACACCATTCCATCATACACACATTTTGTTGCTGCAATCCTAACTATTTCTGTGTTTTTTGAACAGCAATATAAGGAAGAACAACATGGTACTTGATGTGGATATCCGAGTCAAAACCCAGCATTATCAAATTACGAATGCAGACAATTTTTTTCTTGTATTCTCGAAACACATTCTCAGTTTCACAACATCCACACTCCAGTCTCCAGTCCCTGAAAGCCACTTGTACCAGATGTTCCAAAGGAAGGTGCCAGGAACCCCATAACTGGTAAATACAAGATAATTTGCTTTCTAAGATCATTTCACTCTAATTCCCACTAAAATGCTTTAAGTTCCTCAAGATGAAGTCTGTCACCTACCTAGCATGGTTGCTTTAAAAAAAAAAAAAAGACATTTTGAGTCTGAATATTCTTACAGAAGGATGAATAAGCAATCTTTAAAATATCAGCCTTTGATTTTGATCTGCTTTAATTGGAGCAGCTATTAAAAACTACTCTTCAGAGAACTAATTATCAAATGTGAGATTCAGTGACTGACTAAATTAAAAAAAAAATATTTGTGATATACCTGCAGTCCTACATGTAGCTCAAAGCTTTATCTGCTTTAGATTTGATAACCTTTGTATAAGGATATTTGTTTGGTAATGTACCTGACAATTATCTATTAATTACTGGTTTACTGTATTACCTTTTCTAATAAGTTGTATTTCAGCATCAACATGCAATTAAATTTGCCAAGTCTGCTTTATATATTATATAATACTAGATAGGTTCCACAATATAACAATTTTGTGTTGGTAGAAAATTCTACCAAGTGGAAGGTTTTTGTTTTAACAGATGGCTGCTGACACAAACAAACAACTTTCTTAGTTTCCTTCTCATTCTCTGTATCCTGGATACCTACTGCTGTGCTGCAAGGGTGCTGAATTGAGAAACACGGTATTTTAAAAAACTCAGCATATGGAGAAGAACAAATAGAAACATGAGCACAAAGCACTGGTATGACGTATTCTGTAAATACTGCAAAAATACAGCCACACTGTAATTTTTAATTAATTAAACAGACATTTCCTAGACATATATTAATATTTTATGAGCATAAATGACTACATCTTGTTCATAATTACATCTGGGATCCCTCTAGTATCGTAATGATATGCTGGAGCTAAGAATCTAGCTACATATACTAACTGCTGCACATAACAATCTAACATTCTGCAACAGTTAATTTCATTTAAAAATAATAAATCTAATTCTCATTTTGATTATACCACAATATTACATTAGAGCAGCAACTCATAATTATGGCTCCCTATGTTGCTGTTTAAGTGTTTTGTGACTCGAAGTAAAACCAAGTTAAATCAGTATGGAATTTTATAAAAGTGCAAAGGTCAGCCTTTTTTCTTATTAGTGTTTTAACACACAGAAAGCTCAAAAGTATTTGATGCATTAAGGACTGGTCTTTTTTCACCATTCTGTAGAAAGATGTGGAAGTGACCACTGTTGGCCATCAGGGCATTAAAACAATGATGACTGATGTGCTATTTACTTGTCTGATTTTTGTTTCTACTAGGGAAATAAAATCAATGTTGGCTTCTTCAAAGAAAAAGAAGAGCCCATGAAGAAATGGAAGATCCATACTGAATTGGTCCTTTACACAGTACCAAAGACATTTAGTTGAAATTTTGTACAGTTTTGAAGGTAACAACTATCTCTTCTATCCTCATAAATCCATTAAGGGAAAGGCTTCTAATATTAATGCTCAAAAAACAATTAAGTTTCCTTGATGTTTTTAACTTATGTTTTAAAAGAAAATATTTTTAATATCATATTCATTACATTGTCCAGAACACCAATACAAGAGTAACTTGATTCATGATATCACACTATATCTGCACCATCTTCTTTGACAGAAGAAATTTTGGAAAACTTTAAATGAGCAAGGTAAGGTATGTTAATATATGTACTGTAATATAATTGCATACTACAGCATATAAGACATGTTAAAGTTTCCCCTATATCTGCAGATCTAAACATATGGAGTATTTATCTATCCCTCTCACCTTTTTCTGTTTTATCTTCTACAAAACTGAATCTTCAAAGCAATTCCATTAAGGGTCAACTGTTAAAATTTTAATTAATGCTGTAATTACTAAGCAAATATAAAAAATTGTGTTTGACTATAGAACAATTGCACTGTTCGGCTTTGTTTTCCTAAAGCTACACATGGTATCTTCTGTAACTGAAAAAAATATCAGCTGTGACTTCTACTGGCCATCCACCTGGTGATTAACCTGTTCCCCTGAAAAGTTCCTATTTTGAGCTTGAGAGCTATTAGAAAGTATAATTTTTGTTTTTTTTGTTGGCATGTTGCAGTAGAGGCATGTTAGAGTTTCGTTGTGCTGCTCCTCCCAAAACACCCTTGGTATATCTTATAGCTGTAAATGTCATTGCCTACTTGCAGCTAATATTTAAAACTACACTGTGTGAAACAGCTGAGAGGCCAAGGACCTATTAACTACTCCACTTGTTCGTATCCTTTACTTGTATCTTCTATGGCTTAACAAATTCATTGTTACATCAAGAATTTTGCATGTTTTTCACATGTTAGATAAGCAGATATCTAGAAAGAAGACTACTTCGAAATCACCGAACATACGCACTACTGATGACCTTTGCTTAAGGAATCATTTGACACTGACTGACCTCCGTGGAAGAACCATGCTCAGTCTTACAGCAAGATGCTTCTTTTGGCTACTGTTGGCAGGACTGTAAACTGCTGGCAGTATCATAAACTGCTAATTTACACATACTGAAGTTTCAAATTAGGCCTTAGTCCCTCCATAAAACAATGCTCAGATTCAACAAAATACAGAGAGTTTAAAGGATGCACAGAAATCCAGACTGCCTTGGTGAACAACCTGACAGGCCACTTGAAAGCCCAGCATAAGCACATGCAATGAATGGAGGATTATTGTTTATCATTCAGTGTTTTCCTTGGATATCTGACTGAGTGACAATCTCAAGCATTAAAATACAGCATGACATGTATTACTCATGTTGTGCCAAGTACTGAGGAATACTGTCAATGCTTACACCCCTTTACCCTCTCTCAACTACATCTCCTAATACCACCCATCCACTTTAAAACAATATATTGGTGGTGGTGGGAGAAAATACCAGCAGAGAAGCCTGGATTTTACTGAGTTTGAAACCAAATTGGCAATTGGCATTGCCTAACAGTTATTTCCCTATACCAGTACACTCGGGTCATAAGAAAGCAAGACCTTTCCCAGGACGTTAGAGACATATATGGAAATCTGGTTTCCTTCTAAAAAACATCTCAGAAATTTTCCTGGTGTACAAATACAGCTGTATTTGTATGATGTACTGCTTGGCTTGATTCATGAGTACTTTCATTAAAATCAATGGGACTTCACACCCTCTGTTCATATGAGCTGAAACACATAAAAGACTGGGGCCATGGCAACAGATCTCATTTAATAGGACTAAAATCATGAAGGGTGAACTGCACACCTCATATGCTGCTGTTTTGGACAAAAGATTTAAATTGGGGTCCAAGTCTAAAAGTTTAGTGAATTACTTCCACTTATCAATATTATATTTAGATTTTTAAAAATTTAACAAGCCTAAAGAAAGATAAAAGGAACTTCAGTTTGAGAAAATTACTCCTAGTAGATTTCTAGTAATGGCACTTTTAAAAAAAAAAACAAAACCAAAAAACACTTAAAATTCAGCAGCCAAAAAAAAAAAAAATTGAAAAACTTATTGTTGAAATTGTGGGGTTTTTTTTTTTTCTCTCTCTTTTTTTTTTTTGTTGGCTGACTTTGAACATCAGAACTTTCCACAACAGGAAACAATTTTCAGACAACTACAAATACTTATAAACAAGACTAAGAAAGTTCAAGGTACAAATACCAGAATGCATTTCATTTTCTGACAGAAATGAACCTTGCCCAACTCACAACATTTTGTACTTCAGAAAGGAAACAAAAAGGACCCTAACAGTCTCTTCTTCTGCCCAACACAAAAATATCTATTATCTGACACAATTTTTAAAATTTAACCACAAATCTCTTACCACAATTCCTTGAAGGAACTAGTAACAGCATCAATCGAGACATTTGATATAACGGTTAGTCCTTTGGTCATGCCACGTGAACACTGCCTCTGATTTGGTATATTTTATTTCTTGCATCTTACCTTCATCTCAAAACTGAAGCAAGCACCATGTCTGTAAAAAAAAAAAAACCCAACAACTCTCTAATCCTAAAACTGAGAGTTTTTTCCCCAACACAATGGAACAAACCAAGCTGACAAGCAATTCTGCAAAGCTGCAGGTGGTATTTCTACTGATGCCAATGACATTACAGGCAGCAATTAAAGAACTATCTGGCTTACAATAACTATCTGACAGCTACAATAACTGCAACGAACCATTCAAATAAGCGTCAGTCCTGAGTGACCTTATTGAACGCTGACTTCTTGACTGCTCCCAACTTAGAACAGGTGGACTAAGTCGCCAGTCCTCTCTAGATGCTTACTGGGAGCTCTGCCTTAGAAACATTTGCTTTTCCGTGGTGAAGGGTGCGAGAGGCAGGCCTTTCTGAACACAGCATGTTTAAACCATACCATAAACAACAGTATGTTTAAAACCATACCATATCTTAATAAAATACGAATAATGACGTGAGAGTGGACCCAAGCTTCACGGATTCTATGCAAGTTGCGTGCCTACTTCACTATCCTTAGAGTCCCGTTTACGAGCCCCGCATATTGAGTGTATAACGTTGTCCCGGCGAGTAGAGGCACAACAGCTCGCTTACTAAGTTATTGTCGTTTCACCACGAAAGCGGTGCACGGGGAACAGGGCGGAGAACTCGCCTGCCTCCTCGCTCCCCAGAGACAGGCGCTGCCGGCCCCGTGGCTATAGTTATCGCGGGCGGGGAGCCCAACAACCGCCTCAGCAGAGAGAAATTAAAGCTGTCTGCAGGCCGTCGTAATGCGGATTTCTACCAGCTGGCCGGGACAAAGAGACCAGCCCCGGCAGCACAGCCCGCTCCGGAGCCCAGTCCGCGTCCAGGCGCGGCCGTTCCCGCCGGGCCGGGGCCGGGGAGCGGGGCGGAGCGGGTGCCGGGCACCTGTAGCGCTCCCTGGCCGCCAGCGGGGCCTGCCGGGAGGCGAGGCCGACCGCCGGGGATCGCGCTGCCGCCGGGCAGGGGAAGGCGCAGAGCTCCCCGCCGCGCCGCGGGGCCGCCGGCGATGCCGGGCAGGGGGCTGCGGGCAGGGGTCCGCCACGCCCCGGGCCGCCGCGACGGCGGCGGGTGGGCACAGGGTGGGGGGAGGGGCCCTGGCCGCGGCGCGCGCGCCCACGCAGGCGCGCCCACCGCCTCCCGCGCGCGGGGCGCCCCCCGCCGGCGCCCACCTCCGTCCCCGTAGGTCTCGACGCCGTATCCGTCCTGCAGCCCGTTGCTCCAGGTGCCCTCGTAGCGGGCCGGCGTGCTGAGGCTCTGCCGAACGCCGTAGCGCCCCTTGAAGCCGTGCGACCACTCGCCGCGGTACATCCACCTGCCCTTCGTCTCCACGCCCAGCCCGTGGCGCTTGCCCTGCGCCCAGTAGCCCAGGTAGGTATTGCCGCTGGGCCAGGTGTAGCCGCCCGCCACCTCGAAGCCATGGGACCAGGAGCCGGCGTATTCGCCCTGCCCCTTGGGCCCGGTGCAGATGCCGTGCCCGTGGGCTTTCCCGTCCTCCCATCCGCCGCAGTAGGTGCCGCCATCGTCGAAGTCGAACCGGCCGCCCGTCATCCAGGGCAGCGGGGCGAGCGCGGCGCCGCCGCCGCTGCCTCCCGCGCGTCTTCGTTCCCTTCCCTGCCTGCCCTGCCTTCCTTTCCCGCCCCGGCGCTCCCCGCGACTGCGAGCGCTCCGCCGCCCGCCCGCCCGCGCCCAGCCCAGCCGCAGCCCCGCGGCGGCGAGCGGTACCCGCCCCCCGCTCCTCCCTGCCCGCCCCCCACCCGGGACCGCCCCCGGCCGGGGCCGCTGCCGCCGCGGGGCAGGTGCGCGCCCCTGGGGCGGGCCGCTGTTGCGAGCCGGGGTGGGCGAGAGGGCTTGTTCACTTGAAGCGACGGGGAGCAGGCGGGTACCCCTAGTGGGGAGGTCTCCGTGTGCTCTCCCCTCGCGGAGAAAGGTGCCCCCCCCCCCCCAGCGTCAGGGACGCGCGTGTCTCGGCGCGGGGCGCGGCCGGGGAGCGCGTCAGGTGCGGTGGGGCCTCTGTGTTGCCCGGGGGGCGGCAGGGCTGGTGGGGCGCGGCGAGGCTGGCAGCTCCGCGCTCCGGCCCGGGCCCGCCGCTGCCCCTCGTCCCTCGGGTTCCTGGATATGGGGGAGCTGCACCTTGTGGCGCGCGCAACAAGTAAGCAAAAAAGAGTGTGCCTTCAAGTGGTACCTGTGTGGTTTAATGTTAGTGTTCGTTTTTACTTTCTCCGAGCTTTAAGGATAGTTGTAAGACGAAGTTCTTGCTGCAGAGCACAGCCCAGTCGTGTGCTGTCCCGTTTCCAAAACCATATAATGAGCCCGCCTTCCCAAAGGGGCAAACCGACAGCTCCACGGGCTGAGGAACCCCGGGGCTGAAGGGACATGAGCGGTATCAACACCTTTCAAGGATAGCACTTCTAGGAACTTAGTAAATAATCTTTCGTTCTGCCTTCAGTCGCAGTTCAGTACCTGAATGGCTCTAAATCCTGCCAGGCACTCCTTTGCCAGATACTCAACTATAAGGGAGAGGAGACAGGAGAAACAGAGGTGTAGAAATAGCAGAGTGAATGGTGGAGAAGGGATTGAAAGCTGTTATTATGGGCCATCTTGGCCTTTTATTCTTTCAGAGTGTAAGACCAGGATTGGATGTAAATCTGAAAGAAAATGTTACTCGTCAAGGGGAATTTTGTTAAAAGTATGAATCATGCTTACTGATGTTGGGGAGTGGTACTTATATAGACACAGACGATTTGCAAAAGTAGGGAAATGGCTGTGTTGGTAACAGCAAGTAATGGCAAAGCTTAATTGCAAATGAAAGATCTGAGCACAAACCATCAGAAGTTGAAACAGTTAAGCTTGAGAAATTTATGCCAAGTTCAGCTTTGTTGCAGGCAATTTTGACTTAAATGCACATACTAAACCATTTGACTTTCATATTTTTTCAGGCTTTGTGCTTCCCAGGACACTGTTCTGTGTAGATGCTTCTGCCACACTCACACAGTTCAGTGTCTGCTCTTTCAAGGAGAAAAACTGGCACCATAACTGATAGATGCTTCTGTTGTCTCCTCTCTCATCAGAGGAAGCATATGTTATAAAACTTTGTTTCTATTCCAGGGAGGGGCTTTGAGATTTCTAGTTCTACTTGAGTATGCATAGGTAGAAGACTCTGCACACACACTTGGACACATGCATACAAAGAGAAAAGACAAGATCAAAGACATCTGCCTTGTCCGTGAGAAGATGGGAAAGCTTTGGATGCCCATTTGTGCCCGGGGAATTTTTTTTCTATTGTTTTGGAATGTAGAAAACCACAAGAATGTTGTTTCTATAGCACAAACATTATGCAGTCTGGGCAAGGCTGTATAGTGTGCTGACAGTAAGGACTGAGACCTTCACTGCAATGTGAGCTTTTGTGGAAAGCTGTTAGCAAGAATGGAGAAGTCCAAAAAGGTTGCAGTAAGTGGGAGTGATGAAGAAGGTACAGTTCAGTGTCCTCTGAGTATTTATTGAGATCATTAGGTTTTATGCCCTACATACCTTGTGTTTCTTAGTCAAGTAAAAGATTGGAAACAATAGTAGTGATTCCATGTGTACTTTGAGGAGTTTTTTATTTCCACTCACACTATCAGTACTTCTTGCCTCTGACACAAGATAAAGCCGTGTCATGTTTTATAGAATTTCAAAAGAGTGAAATTGTTTATATGGGTGTGGGGAACTACTTGGTGGAAGTCAGCATGCCTATAGCTGATGACCGGTGTACAATTAAACTAGTAATTGAGGTCTCTTGTTTATAATTACATGTTTTTCTATGAACAGATTTTAATAAAGTACATGAGTTGAACTTGAGTTGTTGAGCATTGGTTGTATCTGTTGTGGGGCTAATAATGCCTTCCATGGTGCTTCCAGGTGCTGTGCATACAGAGGAGGTGTAAGGACAGTATTGCTGTACATGACACTTCCGCAGCCCATGCACACCAGGTACAGGACTGGAGTGGAGGGGAGCAGAGGTGGAGTGGTATGACTGGTTAACAAGTCCAGACAGTGCTTCCACGACTCAGTAATGGAAGAGGTGAGTCTGATTGTTCTGGGATTCCCCATGCATCTCTGTGGGTCTGAGCTGCACCTCTGAAGATGCAGCTGTGCCCTGATGCCTGACGACCTGGCTGATAACCACAGTTGTGCAAGTCCATGCCTGTCTAGGTATTATGTTGGCTCTATATTGGTGGATTACTGGATTTGCTGTCACTTCCAGATGAAAAATTGTACTACTGAATAACTGAATTTGTCATTATAATGACCTGGGTAATTGCACTACTGAGATATATGTGTTACTGTACTGTTACTTAAATTGTTCATCCCCAAAACTGTTGATCTGATGTCTGTTATCGTATCTCAGACCTGTAATTAATTGTGGCCACCTTAAATTAATATACCTGTACGCTAGAAGATGTATCATTGCTTTAATGAAATAAGTGTCGGCCTGTTAGTACTGTGTTTTACAGCCTTGGTTTCAGTTTTACGGGTTTTAGTATTAGGTTAGATGAATCAACAAGGTTGGATGGGCCAGAGATGAACAATGGAAATTTTAGGAAGAATCATTCTTCTTCTGTTATCACAAGTGTAACAGTGAGCTTTTTTTTTGCCTACCTGCATATGATGTTAAAATTGATGGTAATTTTGCGTGTGGTTTATATTTTCAGGTGTATTCATTTAAATTAAATAATCAGTATAAATGAAGTTGAGGCTTGATGACAAGATGAATTCATCACTGACAGCCTTTGCTTATTATCTTTTCAGCAGGGGATAAATTTTGATAATGTGAGGATAGAAGTATTTTGCAGAGAGCTCTTAGCATCACTCAGCCAGGTCTTGATGATGTCAGAAGCTATTGCTGATGAGGTTGTAGATTTTTTTTTTTCCCTGACAGATTTTGCATTGTTGAGCCACAGCTTTAGTTTGTGATGCTTTGTGTTTGCTTCTGGCTAGGCTGTAGGTAATGATCATATGCAATGTGTAGCATGTATATGTTAAATCCCTTAGATCCACAGATTTTGTTTCCTTGCATGCTTCTGCTCAGTATTAAGTTAAAAATTGTTCTAAAATTCCATTGATGCAGGAAGCAAGCAGCTATAGATAGATAAACAATTTAGCCTGTTTTGTTCAAAACACTATTTTTTTAATCTGCCTTGACGAGTTCTTTTCTGAAGTCTCTGATACACGTAACATTCAGAAAATACAAGGTCCAGGTGCAGTTTACCACTTAACAAAAAGCATAATTTTTGTTGTATATTGGCCAAATAGAGAAAGTTTGCCTTAGGTAGTTCTGTTGCTGTGTAAGTCATCACAGCACAGGGTCTGATGACGCTGTATGTATGTAAAGGCTGTGCTGCAGGGTTATCTTTAAAAAGGTCCTTGGTGCAGGCATGGTAGGTGCAGCAGGTGAAGATACTAAACTCCAGAGATTTAATATTAGCTAGATACAAAACTGGTGAGTTTAAACTGTTAGTCTATAGATATCTGATGCATGAATAAAAATTAGGCACATTTATTCTTACCTTTAAACGCCTGATTCAGCAGGGAATTACTTTAAGTATTTTAGTAATCCCATTTACTTCAATGGGACTACATATGAGCTTTAAAAGAAACATCTGCAAGATATCTGCTCAAATAAAGCAAAGCTCCGAAGAATGTTCTCAAATGCTTTGCAGAGCAGAGGCAGGATGCTTAATTGATGAGTTCCATGAGCTGCACACATTGTATTGGACGAATTCACATGCAGGAGTGCTGTATGGGAGGCAGAAATAGAGAAGTAAAGGTAGTACAAGAGCCACGGTGTAAACATTTCTAAGGCAGGTAGGTCTTCCCTGGCTCTGTATGAACAGCCACAGCTTTTATGACAGTTTTTATGTCTGAAGTCTAAGTGAGTGTGTATAAACATAGTTCTGTATAACTTTAACACAAACTTAGTTCCTGACTTCTAGGCAGGAACGTACCACTTTTTCTTACTATAGTATAAATTCCCAGAAGTTACTGTGAATACTGGAATGATCATTCTGCAGGATTAAAAAAAAAAAAAAAAAAACAAACCAAAACCAACAGGCTGTAATATTTCAGAAACATTGTATTATGAAACCACTCTCCTGGATGCATCAGTTAGTGTCAGTTCTACATTGCACTTGAAGCTGGGACCTAGCCAGAAAGACAGTATATTTAATTCCAGAGGTATTGTACTTACTTAGTAAATACAGTTATTATATTTGCAAAAGTACTGATAAAGCTTATAAAAATAAAATATAGATCGTTTTCTAACTTGAAAATAAGATAAATGTGTTCTGTACCCAGACTTCTATTTTCAGTGTTTTTCTAAGCAGCTGAATTAGGTTGTTAAGTAAAAATGCAGCTTGTTTTTAAAAAAGAAAAAATGCAGCATTTATATTGATCTTTGTCTCTCAAATGATTTTAAGGGCAACAGAACTTTCTGTACAAATAATATACAGTCTATTGGAATCATATTTTTCAAAAATGAGTAAAGACATTAGGTTATCTTATGATGATATGGAGTAGTGTTATGATTGTAAGTACTTATGAAATTCTGAAAAAAATACAAAATACTGTTTCTATGCTTTGTCAACATGTATTGATTTTGTTGTGGGTTTGTTAAATATTTCTGCAGAACAAAAATGATTGGATCACGATACCATAATCCAACTCCAAATGTGTTCAATTTTATAATGCTTGATTTGATGAAATGTATAACATCATAATGATTACCCTAAATTACCACCCAAATTATATAGGTGGAAAAGATCTGCACGATAAGATTTATCCCTATTGAGTTTTTCCTAAATGGTGATATGAATCCTGCAACTGCTGCAGTTCACTTCCTGCTTCTTTAGAGAAGACTGAGATCTTTTATTGCTTTTCTCTTTGCAGCAAATATGTAAGTGTTTGAACACAATTTGTGAAGTCTTGCTTTAGCAAAAGCAGCTTTTGTCCTTCATTATTTCTTCCTAAACCTCATGACTATTGCTCTTATCTGTATTTTCTCTAATTTTGTTAAGTATTTGTTAAAAGTCCAGTTTTGAAAACAAACTATGTTATTTGGCTAATATTGTGCCATATTAAATTAGCGTAATTCTGTGTGACTCCCAAATGATGCTATTCTTTTACAAAGTGCCAAGAATCAGCAGTGTGCTGATTTCTTTTCCCTCCCCACTGCAAGAAGATGATATGTAACAACTCATCTTCAATGTATTATTTGCTGTCGTCCTAATCCTTTCCTGCAGATTACTGTTTAAGTAGTCGCTTCTCACTTTGTATTAGCAAAGTTGAATTTCACTCAGCAGGTATTCACTTGCACTTTTTTTCTCCTTAAGAATAACTTCCCTGGGTTTAATTAATTTTGAAACGTAATGCTATATTGCAGTTCTCTTGTTTCTAACAGTTTGCTCATTTGCACATGCAATAACTGAACTTTACAAAGAACAAAGTTATTAACGAACATACTGAAAGTTAAAGGTATAGATTTAGCACTTGATACACCTTATAGGCTTCAGACTTAAAAATCATTATTTAGTAACTGTAAGCAATGAGTATTCTCTTAAAGCAGCTTTGCCTTGGACACCTTTAATGAATGTCAGCAGACTTGCTGAAGTCAAAATACAACCTATCTCTTTTAGTGAAGGCTGAAACAAAAAAGCATTGAAGATTTTGGTTTCATCTACTGATGCATCTGAAAGCTTTCCCTACCTGCTGAGCAGTAGCACAGCCCCTTCCCTTTGCCCTCCTGTGGGTCTGTCTAGTTTCCTTTTGTTCTTTCCTAACCAGGTCTTATTCTATGATTTGGCCTTTCTAATTTTGCCCCTACATGCTTGCACTCTTCCCTAATATTCTTCCTTTAGTAATTTGACCTACTTTCTACTTGCATATTCTTCCTTCTAATGTTTCAGGATCACTGAAGAGCTCTAGATTTAGTCAAGTTTGTCTTGTGATACTCATCCTATTTTCCCTTCGTTTCAGAGTAGTTTGTGTTTATGCGCTTCACATCGTTTCTTTAAGAAAATAAATATAAACCTACCGGAGACCAAATCTAAATTCTTGGCTTTTACAAGACAGCCTTGATCAACACTAGCTTGAGATATTTTCATGCCCTCAGCCCTCTGTGCTGCCAGCACCAGTGTTTCTTCAGTGAGCTATGATTTGGATCAGGGAACCAATTCGACTTAAAAATAATACATTAAAAAAAATTACTTTTTCTTAAAACTGAGTTGTTTACTCTGCTTGCAGAGCATCTACACAAATGATTGCCCTAATGCAATTCAAGGCATCCAGAAAAGCAGGCAGCTTTACAGTTCACCTCTTTTAAGGGTTTTAATTCCATTCTCTTTTTCCTAGGAATTGCAAATAATATTTTCCCATAATGTTTCACTCAAGTTGCTTACAGCCTTGCATTTTCAGTCAGTTGACCCCTCGTTGGTTAGATGGAAAAGATTTGATGTAGCCCCTCATCTGATGGGTAAAAAGACCTTTCCTTGTAATGAGGTACTATAATAGCCCTGTAGCACCTTCCCAGTAGGACCCTCAGTTATTGGAAGTCTCCCATTTTCACCCTGTTCTTGCTTTGAAGAACCACCAGCAGCACCAAGGATTCTTGGCATACTGCATTGTCATGCCCTTCAGGTTTTTTTTAGGTATCTGAGGGGGTCCATGGCCTGGTTGATGCTTTTGCTGTTGTTTGAAGCATTTGTATCAGTTTTGCCACGCCAAGTAGGAATTGGGATTGTTTCATGTTCTCTTAAGTGATGTGCAGAGCATCTCTCTCTCTTGCCTGGATGTGTATTTTATGGCTTTGCTTTGTTTTAAATTGTAGGAATGTCATACCCTTGAGATCACAATTTCTCTGATAATTTTCATGTAAATTAGCTAATGAGTTAAATAGTTGTCATATCTATTGCTATAATACTGTAAGGAAAAAAATTCAGCAGCCTTACTCACTGTTGACCATGCTGCCATTTTTCTGATTACCTCTATTGAGTGCCACTCACACCTCCCCAAAGATCTAGGCCTTTTGTCATGCATTTGGCCAGCTATTCACTGAAAATCCTCCTTCTTTAGTTAGCAATATCATCAGCAATGCTTACAGACCTTCACAGAAGTTTAGGTAAAGAGAAATTTTTCATCACACAGCAAGTCCCTTCTCTGCAGTTTCCCTACCCTGCAGCACAACTCTGCTGGAGGAGACCAAAGCTCTGCAGGTCACGCTGAGCCACTTCTGGCACCTTCAGAAGGTAGCTGTCCCAACTTCCATTGAGATTGCACACCTGCAGCCACTCCGTGGACCTTGCAGTTCCTCACGATCTGCCTTGATTTTATTAGACGTAGGAATGAGGATGTATGCATGGGGTCTTCTAAAAATTGAAATGCACTTTTTTCCCCTTTTCTTTAAAGACAATAAGTTAACATTGAAGTAGCAACTAGGTGTGATCTTTCTCATTTTAAAAGACATATTGATGGCCACAGCTGTTAGCATGCACTTTGTTTATGCCATGATGGAGCAGAACAAAACACTTGTACCAATAGACTCGTGTTGGTGCTTCCAGTATCTTAGATAGTTGATTAATTAATTTTATGTAAAATTCTGTTCTTCTGAGTGGATCCATTTGTAAAATAGATGATTACAAATCACTGTAATTCTAAACACAAGTTATGAATACAACCTTGGTGGTTTTTCTTTTTTATTTTTTTCAGATGATAATGCAGAAAACATGGCAAATTCTGCCAGACATGCAAAAGCTGAGCTTTTTGCTCTTTGATGATGAATCTAATATGGATATTTTTGTCCACAGTCTAGTCTCTTTTGAGGTATGTTTCTGCTAACAAAGTCATCAATGAAGGAATTGAGCTTTAGAGAACACTATGACAGGGCTAAGCATGCTATACTGCAAAGACCTTTAATAGAAAACCACTTCCTCAATCTGCTTAAACTTGAGTGAGGATAATACGGCTTACTAACTGATTTTTTGATAAACAGTAAAAGACAAACAGATGCTTATTATGCCTGAGTTGATAAATGCACACCATTGTTATGTTTCTTTTGCATATCCAGGAGTATTTGAGCTGAGGGCAAAGATTGTTCTCTACACAGCTGACATAAGAGTTAAATGCCTAAACATACTTTGATGTTCAATTTTACATGAAAAAATATAGCAAGGGTTAATGCATCATAATCAGCCTAACCAATGAATTAAAACTCCTAGCTGGTATGGGATTTCATTTATTCTTGGTTTGTTTCTATTTTGTTGGCTTTTTAAAATGCTGATAACATAATGTCATGTTTTTGTATAATGAAGAAACCTGTTCACAGTTTGGATTAGACTATTAACCCCTTTTGCATATTGAAAACTGCCTTTCTTTGCAAATACACTTAATGTAATATTGCCTTGCTGCAGAATAATTTTCTTTTTGTCCGCTGAAATTTTTGCTTAAAGGCTAGATTCAGCTCTTTGGAAGACATTACCACCAGTGCAGAATTTTGGGTGTCACTGTATTCTGCAGGTGCACTAGTTTTTATGCTCTTCTGTGGAAGTCACATGAGTTTGTGTTTGCAGTTCTGCATGTGAAGATGTTACATATATCTGTGCCTCTGGCAAGTGCAGGATAGACATTGGAAAAAATAGTGTTTGCTATATATTTTTTTTCTAAAAACAGACTGTAATTGGGACGGTTTTAAGCTTTAGTTTTGTTTAAAAGTACATTTTTTTTTTTTTTAGTAGAAAACACCTCATGCTAGGTGTGGAACAGATTTCCTCATGTTCTTTTTCAAAGCCTAAAAGCCCTTAGTATCCACAGTTGTCACAAAATCCTTTCAAGTAGAATTTTATGATCTTGTTGCAATAGGTTTTTTAGGAAAAAGTAGCCATTATGTGAGTTTTTGTAACCCAGCTATACTGTGTATTCAACATGGAACAGTGAAATTTAATCAAGAATATAAAAATATCCCTTCTCTGCTCCAATTACAGAATCTATCTTCCTAATAATACAATGTGTTTGAAAAACAATTATGTGGTGATGTATTATGTCTGAATGCATAATTAATGTGACGTAGAGAATAACAAACTGTGTTCAGTTAGGAATGTATTTTTCATTAAATCTTTCAATTGTAAGTATGCCTTAAGCCAGCTGTGCTGTTAAGTCCATGGTAGAGATCATCTTAGTTCATGTTGTTGTTTATTGTTTTAAAGTTTGTCAGTGTTATTAACCTGCATGACATTGTATGTTATGTATGGTATGTTATGTACCAAGTTTATTTCAGTTGATTTGAGGACTAAAATGAATTTTTGTTAATTCACCTGTGGTTGACTGTGGTATTTTTGCTTATATGAGGTTCTGCCATGAGAGCAAAAAATGTAATAGAGCTCAAGAACTGCGTTTCTGTGAAATGTCATGTTAAAGTTAGAAGTAGGGAATTGCAGTTCTGTCTTCTTTTATAAAGGGATATGGTTTTTGTTTCTGTAAGTTTGAGAGTGCAGTTTTTGTTTAAATAATGAAACTTTTTAACTATCTTTAATTTTTAACAGCTGATTGCTCAGCATATTTGGAAAACTCAATGAAATATTTAGAAAATGTCAGCCATGTTTGAAAATTCATTATATCAGGATTTTCCTACACAAATTTCAGTATCCAGAAAGTGAATTAATTGGGCACTGTGAAAATTTGTGGTTTTCCAATTTTAGTTCTGAAAGTTTGTCTAGGTCTAAGGAAAAAAAAAAAAAAGGATATTTTCTGTTCCATATGGTGTTAGTGGTATGTTTCTAGATTTTTTTAAAGATATATTAATATCGGCAAAATTATAACATTTGAAGTGTGAAGAGTGTGTGTCATTTTAATCTGAAATTTTGTTGGTGTGTCTTTTCCCTTCCTTTCTGTTACCAAGTGTAGTATGGCTCTTAGGTTAGGTTAAGTTCAATCAATCACTGGAAGTGCCTGGCTCATTCTGCTGGCTACTCAGTGAGTTTCAGTTTGTACACCTAAGCTACCTGCCTGGTTTTGAAAGAGGTGATCGTGTTTGAACAATTGCTTCAAGAAATGCAGTATTCTTCCCCCCTGTCTTTATATCTTTTGGGAGACACAGCTGCTGTCCATTATCTGCAGACGTGCAGAGCTGGAGCTACTGTATTGCCACCAACTCAAGTTAAGATTTCATTTATGCAGAGTCATAGACTTGTGCCTCCACGGCAGATTGAATGATCCTATCTACTAATACTTTATCCTGTGGTTTAATTTTTAAAAAATATAACCTAAGTAGATGCCTAATCTACCAAGACTACAAAATGTTTACCAAAATGTTATTGAAATGTGTGTGTGTGTGTGTGTGTATATGATGAAGTTATTAAAATGGAAGTCTTCAATATGCAAGTAAGTTTGGTACCAGTAAATTTTGTTTTATTTCATGCTGTCGTGCTCGGAGTGAGTGTTGAAAGACGAACAGGCAAGCATTGCTTAGCCAGAGGGGAGAAGGACGTCATACAGCCACCAGAATAGCATCGGCAGTAAATATGGTCATGCTGTTCTTCCCTGAGATAGATCCAGATCACATTCGTTGCACCCACCACGTCTGCTGGTTACCAGACGTTCAGGGCCCTTAGATTAAACATTTACAGATGCAGCTGCAATTTGGAGAGATCTTCTGCCGGCAGTGAAGAAGCTGACATCAAGAAAAAGGGGGGAAATGTGATCACAAGCTAGGAGTTCAAATGAAATGCAGTTTAGAGGGAATACAAATTTAATCTTGGCATTAAAACACTGCTCCAAGATATAAACTGTGTTCTTATTAGACTGCCTTTTTGTGTTAACGTACGTTTTCTAGTGACTTAGCACCACTTAAGCGTGAAGCCTTTGTAGAAGAGTAAAGGTGAACTCAAAACCAGCTCTTTGTTCAACTGTCTTAGGTCATATATAATGTCAAAACTGGAATTAAAATGTATTATAAAGTGAAGTTAGAGAGAGACTGAGATGAAAAAGTTTTTTTCCAGTTATTACTCACTTTGTGCAACATATTGAAATAAAGTAAGCCCTGAAGGTCTGTGGCAGTAACTTATCTAGCATGTAAGAGGGAAAACTTTAATTATTCAAGGTCAAGAAAAAATAAATTAACTTCTTCATCTTGAAAAGATAGATTATCCCCTAAAAGATAGATTATCACCCAAGAGGATATTCTCACTTCTTTGTGCCTAAGCTCTGTTCATATTGATTCTTATATTAATGTAGCTTTTATGTCTTTGTAATGTTTGTGTTTTGCTCTGAGGACTGTAACACACAAATCAAATTCTGCCTTTGTGTTCTGCTCACTGTTCTTGATAGGATACTACAGGAATTAAAGCAGGCATTTTGTCTTCTTCCACCCTGCCACCAGTTTATGCGTCTCTAAAATTTGAAAAGCTTGCTTCAGCTTCTGCAGCTTCTCTCCCCTGGCTTTGCCTCCCCACCTTGTGCATTAGCTAGGGTCTTAGTGGAAAGGGTTTGTTATTTCAGACACATACCATCGCCTGCTGCACTTGCTTCTCCCCTGCACTTGTCCAGGGCACAGAGACAACTTCATACTTTCGTTTGTATCAGTTACACACACAGGATTTAAATTCACCCCTTTCTCTGTATAGCCTTTTTTTTTTTTTTTAATTTTGGTCAGATAATACAATAAATGTTGAATAGCAAGTATTACTGCTTTCAGCTGGCACTAATATACTACAGCTATTTTTCCGAAGAAGATCTCATTGTGCTAAATGTTAGAGAAGTGTGTTTTCAGAGCAGTAGCTCTGGTATTTGTCCTCTATTTATGAGTGACGTTATGCAGTTGAGAAAAAATCATGCCAGTGTGTTTCAGTGAGTGCCAAAAGAACATAGACAGTAATTCATTGCCCACATCTATTGCTGCCCAAAACTGTATCTCATCCTATTTATACTTTCACAAGTTAGGCTCTTGCTTACAAGAGGAGTTTGGTGAATATTATGTCTATGTGCTAAAATGAATTTGTGCAGCTGTTTTACATTCTGCTTTGAAAATTTTAAGTGTCATAATTTGTAACAGTCACTTCAAAGAATACCACTTTCCTAAAGTATTGTTACTTGTGTTGGAGTTAGCTTCACTGGAAATACCTAGGTGCCACAAAATACCTTTATCTACAAAGCAAGAGTTGACTGTTTCTTCCTGTTCAGTACACCTAAATAGTGATTACTCTTGAAGTCTTAAACTATGTTTAGAAAGAAGACTCTATAGACTAAAAGACTAATTTAAATTAAAGTGGAATCTCTTTGGATCGGGATTCAAATTGTGGGTTTACTAATTGGTATCAACTAACAGTCCAGTTCTTTTGGGCTTTTTAATCAGTACATGCCAGGGGGCTGAAAAACTCTAAGAATAATTATCAATCAAATATAGAGTAGCAGGTTTGTTAGTTTGAAGAAAACAGGAGAAATTTAAATCTGTTTGATGACCTGACCAAGTAGTATCCTGACATCTGTCTGGAGAGGAAGTTGTGTTACAGGAACTCTGAGTCTGCCTTAGTTGAGTGCAGAAATGAGAGCTGATACTGGAAGTCATGCACACAGAGGGCCCTCCACTGGGAAATATAAGTAATAAAAGTTCCAGTTGACTAATAAAGATACCGTGAGAAGTGTGACAATGAAAATTTCTGCAGCTTTCAAAATTCATTAAATACATTAAATTGATATATCCTAACTGACCACTGCAATTTCCTTTTTGTATCTGCTGTACTACAGTTTCAAAAGACAGTTCAGTATTGCTGCGTAATATATGTGATTTGTATTTGGAAAACAATAAAATGTTTCTCAAGAAAAGAAAATATTCGACCCCTTCTCAAGCAATCGTGAGCTGGGATACTCAGCCAGCCCTTGTGATTTTCCTGTGGTGGTATGGAGTCTATGAATGGTGCAGGACAGCTCTTGCTTGAGGCAGAACAACCTTCATCTGTGTTGCAGTGCAGGGTACTCTAGAACAGAGGATGACAGTAGTTTTTGGACTTTGATCTAATATGGATGTCCGACTGTCTCATGAAATGTGATTTCAAGGAGGCTAATTGAAACATTTTGCCTGTTACTGTTTGTTTCTTAGTCCAGTTTGCACAAAGGTAATGAGCAAACCGCAAGAATTAAGGCTGAAGAAACAATCTCCCTGTTTAAATGAGAACTATCTTTCTGTGTTGTCTGAATGATTAATGTTGTTAAAAGTAAGGGCATTTCCTCAGTGGCAGCTGGTTTTTTACCTGTCATTGAAAATGTTTGGAAGTACTCGATAACACTTTATTAAAATGTTTTAAAACTATTTTTTGTGAGCAGACAGCTGGAAAAAATCAGGTGTTTAGTTTAACCTCATTTACAAATTAACTTGTGAAAGTTTTCATGGCATTTCCAGTAAAAAGTGTAAATAAGATTTTTAGAATGTTTTTTAAGTGGTTAAACTTTGAGCTTTTTTTAGGGATTAAAAGAATCTGACTTATATAGTTTTTCAGGAAAGATCTTTTAAAGTGATTTTCCAGTCAAAGAAAATACTGCTTGAGACTTCAAAGAACATTTTACAAAATTGTATTTACTCCCTTTGATTTCCTTAAAGCTTTCTGGGCTCTGCTGTCACCCCAGTTACTGCATATTTGTATTTTGCAGTGTGAATGTAGTAGAATTAGAGGGCTCAGCAAGGATACAAAAGGCAGGTTTCTGTAGTGTAGTGGTTATCACGTTCGCCTCACACGCGAAAGGTCCCCGGTTCGAAACCGGGCAGAAACAGACCAAATATTTTGGGGATGATCTGCTGAAGAGCAACTCTACAGAGAAGAACCTGGTGGGAGTTCTAGTGGGCAGCAAACTAAACATAGGCCAGAAATGGTCCCTCATGGCCAATAAGGCCAACAGACATTCTGGGGTGTATCAAGTGTGGCCCAGCAGATCGAGGGAGTTTCTGTTCCCCCTCTACTCTGCCCTGGTGAGGCCTCATCTGGAGTATTGAGTCAATTTTTGAGCTCCTCAGCTCGAGAGGGATAGGGAACTGCTTGAGAGAGTCCAATGCAGGGCCACCAAGATGAGCGGGGGACTGGAGCATCTTCCTTATGAGGAAAGGCTGCGGGAACTGGGGCTGTTTATACTGGGGAAGAAAAGACAGTGAAGGAATGTTATCAATGTTTATAAATACTTAAAGGGGGAGCATCAAGAGGATGAGGCACATCTTCTGTTCTGTAATGCCCATTGACAGGACAAGGGATAAGGGGCACAGCTGAAACACAAGAAGTTCCACTTGAACATGAGGAGAAACTTCTTTCCTATGAGCGTGACGGAGCCCTGGCACAGGCTGACCAGAGAGGGTGTGGAGTCTCCTTCTCTGGAAATTTTGAAAACTCACCTGGATGAGTTCCTGTGTGACCTGATTGAGGTGAACCTGCCTTAGAATTGGGATTGGACTAGATGATATCTAGAGGTCCCTTCCAAACATTCTGTGGTTTGAATAGGCCTCAGACCTCATATATGACCATTGAAGTCAGTAAAAATCACCCAACTAACTTTGTTTCAGCATCTAAATAATCTATTCCACTATCTCAATACTGTGTGCTCTGGTTTTGTCGACAGGCAATAGCTGGAAGATACTCTTTTTTACATTAAATGTTTGTGCTGTGGTAATATGTGAATTTCAGTGGGCAGCCAAAACCCAATGTGGTAGACCCTGCTGTGCAAACATGTAACATGATGGCAGTTTTGCTCACCTGGATGTTGTGCACAGAGGTACAAAGCACAGGAGAACTTTTTAATAGAATTTTTACTTGTGTGAGTTACACATCTAAATTAATGTGAGGGAAGATGAGCATGTGAAGTGATAATTAAATGTTCCTAAAACCTCAGTAATGATCTTTAGCCACCATATTGCACAAGTGTCCAGAGGCTACAAACATGGGCACATGCATGAAAACATGGTTTAGATATTTTGAATTTGGCTGATATGTTAGATTTTATAATTTGAAAATGCTGTTTGTATAAAAGTTTCAAGAGTGACAGGGTGGATTAAGCTGTAATGATAACACCTAGATTTTAAGGTCTATAGCCCTTTTTGCATCTTATGTAAATACATTAAATGTATTTCTTTGCTTGATTAAAAGGCCTTATATTTCAGGAAAATTTATTCCTATCAAACTGTGTGAAATTTTAATGGCATTAGAACAATGAATATTTTTGTTATATCTCAGGAACTAGGAATGTATGCAGTCTACTATTTTGAAATAGGCTTATTATAAAACTACTAAGGATAATTTTACATAGAAAAAATATTTATTAAGCAATATTTCTGAAGTATTGACATAAGACACTTGTTCTGCATAAAACAGATTGTACTATGGTATTTAAGAAAAACTTTGGCAGAGTTTTTGTGGTGAAGTCCCTGAAGAAAGCCAAGTATGATAAAAGTAACTTTGACAGTGACTAAATAATTTATATTAATAGGTGAATTTTTTTGGATGTAAAGTGGTAATTCAGTAATTATATTTTTTGACAATAGGCCTCAGCTATCTAGAATTACTTAGGTTGGCATCCCTCCATGGTTTTATACACAGTTTAATTAGGGCACAGATAGTCTCAACTGTGACTGTTAAGATGTAACTTTGCTCTCACTATTTATAAAGAGTTGTATATCTAATTCATCAGTCATACTAAAGACAGTTCTTATGTCAATATTAAATCTCACCTGCATATCTGAATTAAATGCTATATTCTTTTGACTCACGTCATTGCCAGTAATACAGCATCTGAGCATCTGCAATTGGAGTTTAGCCAATAACTATGGATGACAGAAGGTCCCAGACAGAACCCATCTTACCTTCCCAACTATGTTAACACCTGCATGACTGACAGGCCAGTTCTGCACTTGGAGCTGAAACAATGCATCTGTGAATGATGCATATACAGAATCCAACTAATTTTCAGCTATAATGGCTCTGGCTGCATAGAAAAAAAGCAAAAGATTTTTTTTTCTTCCCTGTAATCTAGACAAACTATTTTCAGTGTGCACAAAGAATTGATCTGATAAGAAAGGAATTGTCATTTTTTAACTTGCATCAATCACTTCAATGACACAACTGTCTTAGTGTTTCTTGACAATATAATGGAGTGAATGGTGACGCAAAGAAGAAAACTTTTTCAGAATCACACTGATTTTGAGATTTTTGACCTAATTAATACATCTTATTATTAAGTTGGTTTTGATGTTGATCATAGAATCATAGAATGGTAGGGGTTGGAAGGGACCTTTAGAGATCATCTAGTCCAACCCCCCTGCAGAAGCAGGTTCACCTAGATCAGGTCGCATAGGAATACGTCCAGGCGGATCTCGAAGACCTCCAAGGAAGGAGCCTCCACAACCCCTCTGGGCAGCCTGTGCCACTGCTCCCTCACCCTCATCTATTATCTATTACTATTACCTGTAAATGGTATTTTCTTTCCATGATGAAAAAATGCATACATTTTAAAAATGCATACATCAAAAAAAAAGTGTAGAGGGGTTTGTAAACATGTATAGGATGCTAAAAAATGCCCAAGAGAGGCCATGTAGAGAAACAGGGCAGGAATATCAATATGGCAAGAAAAGTGAATTATCACCCAGTGCTAGCAGTCTGCTTGCAACAGCAACGTGCCAAGATGCCAGTCAAGTTTGCAGCTGTGTGGCTTTGTGCCTTATGCTGCTTCTGTATTCATGACATTTACACACTGAAGAGTACCTGTATGGAAACTTACCTCTCAACTGTGTAATGGTTTGTATAAATGCACAGGGACAAGTTTTTCCAGGATCGCGTGAGTTTTTTTCATAACCTGTCCCTTTTGTTTCCTTTTCTTCGTGTATGAGAAGGTAAAGGGTCTTGGGAGCAAACGGGTGGATTGGGATAGGTGCTTGTCAGGAAGGAGAAGGCATCGGCCTCCACTGTCTCTGGAGGACGAAGGTACTTCGCATCGTATTTTTGGAGAGGGGAGGCCTCTTGTGGTCAGTAGGGAGAACAGCTGCCTGTCAGGCTCGGGAAAGGAGGTGCCCAGCCCCATGACCTCCCTCCAGCTGAATTGTGGTTAGGACTGTAACGCGTGGCCGTTCCGGTGGTATTTCATATCAATATAAATGATAAAATTAAAGGAAGCAAAAACACCCGAGTATGATTGCAGCTGCTCTGTAACTGAACAATTCTAAACTAGGAAATAGTGTTCTCACTGGTCCGTTTACCCTTACAGTGTTAGAATACAGGTACCTTTCATTACCCTTCTAGGCATCTAAACCAGATAAAAAAACCCCATAACTCACACTCACAAGTCCATGTTTGACATTAAATTAACAAGTTGAACAAACGAATTGAAATTAACAGTGGTCTGTCTGTTTGGCAACTGACAAAATTCCAACATTTTGATTCAAGAGCAAGATTAAAAAAAAACCTCCCAAACCTGAAAGAGTGTCTAGTGCATGTAAATTAAAAAAAAATATCTGATGTGTCCTCTTTGTCCTTCGCCTTGAAATATTGTAAGATCTATGACAAACTGTATGCAACCCAGACAGAGACCTGTGAAAATACCTATGTATAAGTGAGTTTGTCGGTTAAAGCTCTAGTGCATGACACAATATTCCAGCACTCTAACCTTAGACATATAGCTGGGAGAGAAGTAAGTCCAGTCATAATGTATTCATCTAACTCCACTGACTGCATTCTTATTCCCATTGTATTGCATTTATCCCATTCTATTGAATCCTTTCCTATAAATTCTAAGCACCTTCTCCACCTTTTTTTTAGAATTACAACTAAATTCCCCAAAATTGGGATTTGCTATAAAAAAAAACATTGACCACTATCAGCTTGAATTTGTGAGAAGATGCTTATCATGCCTGACTTTCTGAAGAGATTATTTCAGTTTGTGAGTCTAGCTGGGAGTAGTCTCTAGGGAAGGCACAAGATAGCTGTTGTGCCCACTCATATGAACAGTGCAGGGCTAGAAGCTGGCACTGTGTTTCTTGCCTTTTAATTTATAATACTTGTCCATTACCTTGTCTCTTTCAGTAACTTAAATCCATTCCCTCGCTTATCATGAGTAAAAATTTTCCTTTAAAATCAAAGGTACTTGTGATTGGGATGTGCTGCTTGACATAGTAGGTGCAGGTCTTCAGGATACTAATAGTAGGATTTGTCTGGTGTATAGGAATTGCATGTGGGAGTGGGTTATCAGGTTCATATGAAGCAGTGCCTTTCTTGTGGACTGAGGAGTAAGGATGAAGACACTGGTAATCTTGGCAATCTCCCAAGGTTTTTACTTTGCTCATCCCCCAGGTGCAGCAGATAGTGTCTAACGGATGTAGTCACTAATTGTAGCTTCTGAGCTATCTCCAGCGTGAGGTACAGAGGAAGCATTTTCTGGTGATGGAAGCTAGTGTTTGTTACCAAATGCTTTTCAAGACCTTACTTTGCAAAGGAAAACAAACTCTGCAAAAGTGTTTGATTTTGTAATTTTGCCTAGAAAAAAAAAAAAAAAAAAAAAAAGAGAAGCCTCGTCTCTTGGGATTGAAAGAGCACACTTGGAGGCAAAAGTAGTGTATATTATTCTAGAGCTTTATTTCTTCTTGTCATAACGTCAAGAGTATTTTGCATTAGAGCACTAATACCCACAGGATCCAATTGAGGATGTCTTGATTGATAGTTTTCTCCCAAGAGCATGATGCCAGTCTCCCTGAAACACATAGTGAAAGTTTTTTTTTTTTTTTTGGGGTGGGGGGGGAAGAAAAGAAGGGGAAATCCTACCCTGTGACCTTTTTACCTGAGCATCCATCTTTCTGCACTTCCCTAGGGGATGCTGTAGGCGGTTTTACGGGCGGTTTCCCCTGAGCAAGGGCCCGTCCTCTGCGCAGCGTGGGGACAGGCTGAGGGGAAGAAGGGGCTATCCCCCGCACCCCCCGCCCATTCCTTGCTTTGAATTTCCGAGAGCAAGCCCCGACGCGGGGCGGGCACGGCAGCCGCTGCGCGACCGCGCAGGCCGCCTGCCCCGCCCGGCGCAGCGCAGCGCAGCCCGCAGCGCTGTGCCGTGCCGGGCCAGGCCGCGTTGCTCCGGGCCGGGCCGCGCCGCACTGTGCCATGCCGGCGGGCATGGCGCCGCTCGTGCTGTACCACTGGACTCAGTCCTTCTCCTCGCAGAAGGTGAGGGGGGCGGCTGGGGGGCGGTGCGGCGGGCGGCAGGCCTCGGGTTGCCGCCTCCCGGCGGGGACTAGGAGGGAGGGAGGGCAGCGTGGATGGCCTGCACCCCCTTTGCGGGCGGGCAGGGTGTCGGGGCCTAGCTGGGCAGGCTCCACAGGCTGGGGAGGGCTGTCCGAGGCGTGCTTCCTATGGGGTAACCCCGCCGATGTCATTGCAGGTGCGTTTGGCCATCGCCGAGAAAGGCCTGAAGTGCGAAGAGCACGATGTAAACCTGCCGCTGAGCGAGCACAACGAGCCATGGTTCATGCGCTTAAATTCCTCTGGAGAAGTACCAGTTCTGATCCATGGGGAGAACATCATTTGTGAGGCAACACAGATTATCGATTACCTTGAAGCGACGTTTGTAGAGGGTAATCCCATAGGTGTTTCTGTGTGAAATCTGTACTCGTGTACCAGTAGTGTGTGGCAGTGTTGAGGTCAGTTTCTGTATTGCTGCGCGCTGGTTTGCGCAGGACCAGAAAACATTTATAGCCTCACAAGTAAATGGGCTCTCCTAATAGTTGGTGGTATGGAGAAAAAACACATTCCTTTAAAATGAGCTAAAAGGCACCTTTACAGCAGCTTCACAAGTACCTGTAAGTGAAATCCTACCACTGCCCTCCTTACCATCTCAGAAAGGATGGAGAAGTCCTTAATGGCAGCATTGTGCTTTACTATTTCAGGGGTTTGGTGCTGCAATTTCTAAGGCATGAAGAAAACTTGATTGTTTGGTGAATGTTGCATTTAATGCTGGTGTTTTCCTCAAATAAAGAGTCAGGACCCAGGTGGATCGAGGGCAGGGTAAAACAGTGGTATGCAAGAATACTTCTAATCGTTGGATTCAAGAATACTTCTAATCGTTGGATTCAAGAACACTTCTTAAAAATAAGATTGTTTCACAGAATCACAGAATGAGTTGGAAGCGACCTCTAGAGATCTTCAGTTCCCTGATAAAGCAGGTTCACTTTGATCAGGTCACACAGGAATGTCCAGATGAGTCTTGAAAACCTCCAGAGAAGGAGACTCCACACCCTCCTTGGGCAGCCTGTGCCAGGGCTGCCACATGCTCACAGGAAAGACATTATCTTAATCCAAAGGTCCTTGTACACCAACTGGGGCTAGCAAGTCCAAACACCAGCATGGCTACTCCTCAGCATGGGCCTGGTCAGCGGGCACATCACAGCTGTGGCCACCAGAGCCATACCAGGGACTGATTCCGTTTCCCTACCTGAGCCTCCTGGACCAGCCTCCTCCTGAGGGCTGCAGTGGGCCTTGCACTATTACACTATAGTTCTTGCAGCACTGTAGCTGTAGTAATGTTTCAGCTGTAATAACTTACTAGAAGTGCCTTTGGTAGTACTAACTTACTAGTGCGCTACTGTGAGAGTACTAAAGACCATTCCTAGAGGTACAAAATAGGTGCTGCATGGTGCATAACGTGTTTATGTGGATTGCTGCGTAGGAATTGTAGCTATTTAAACATTTTAAAATGAAGAACATGTATATATGTTTCTCTGAGCTGTGATAACACTGTTGAGTTATGGTGGGGAGCAAGTGAAGTTTTCTTAACTGTGGCTATGTCATATGTGCTATTTGAATGTAAGCAAAGCAACTTTGGAAATACTACTTTTGGTCAATTATATGATTCTTATCTTCTTAACTTTATTTTTAACTTTTTATTGCAGAGGAAGTACCAAGATTAATGCCAGAAGAAGGGAGCATGTATTATCCAAGGGTGCAACATTATAGAGAGCTTTTGGACTCCTTGCCTATGGATGCCTACACACATGGTTGCATCTTGCACCCCGAGTTAACAGTGGACTCCATGATTCCAGCCTACGCTACCAGCAGAATTCGTAGTATGTACTGGTATAGCTCTGAATGCCTCTCAATTAATAGGATCTTGAGATGCATTCATCTTGTGTCTTCAGTGTGCCTTAAGCAGAATATATTGAGCACAGATTTCCAGTTTTAGTTGTGGTCCTTGATAGTTTGTGCATATATGTTTTATTGATTATGTGGCCTGATGTGATTTGAAAATAGGAAAGAGGAAGTGTCATTTTTTTGAGGTGTCTGTGGAATTAGTTTTCTGAATGATTGAAAATGTGATTCTTATGCATAACAGAAAATGGCAGCTGTGACTGTTGTATTTTATTTTCTGATCTTTCTGTTTACGTTGGTAAAAGTGTTTTCTAGGGAACAGCTTTATTACTGCTCACATCAAACCCCTATGCTGAAGGAAACCTGTTCTTTTGTGATTGTAAACTTGTAAGAAGTTTACATATTAAATTAAAGCAGTTGCATTCCTCTCAAAGTAGTGCAAATGCAGATTAGCCTCAATGAAACAGTCTGTTTATCTGATATGTTATAATTTTCAGGCTTTTTTTTTTATTGTCTGAGGAATGTACTAGTGTCAGTTTGGTGTTGGGAGCAGGGAGAGAAAACAAAGTGAAGAAGTTAATAGCTTGAGTTCATCAGACCAATGGAAATTGTTAAAGACAGTTTAAACCTGAGTTCAAATAGTGCAACAATATGGAAACAGGATAAAGGATGAGCCAGTGCTCTGGTAGGACCAATGGTAAATGGTCTTTTAACTTCCTTGGGATCAGTATTTTATCAGATGGACTTTTATACACGTATCAATTTCCCATTAAAAAACATGTTAAGGGCAAAGGAAATAACTGTAGATTGCATTACCCAGTCCCCTTTATAACAGAGAACCTCCTGAAATGACCTCCTGTTTCAAATTCAGTAGTTTGCAGAAATACTTGGTTTAAACAATGTTCAGTGATGCTTAGAAAAAACTGCTTGGCAAATACTTTCATTTCTCATAGCTCTTTCAAACAATTTTTATTTTTTCCTGGATCTGGATACCAGAAATGGACAGCAGGTTCTGTTTGCTTTGGAATCAGAGAGGGAGATAAATATTTATTTCCTTATATTTGTTTTTTTTTTTTTTTCCCAGTATGTATAGTTCAAGGACTCCAGCATTCCTTTAAGCCACAGAACTGTGCTGGGAATCCTTGTTCAGCTGGTTGTGGGTCTTGACCTCAGTCCAGCTTTTCAGAACTGCTTACAAACTCAGAGCCCTCTCAACAAGAAATACGGCCTATTTCTTCTATTTATGTTTTATGTTTGAGAAGTTCTATTTCCAGTAAATTGTTATTCTCCTCCTTAAAATTTTTAGCAAGTCAATTCTCTTAGCCATGCCGTTATGTTGTCAGAAGTAAAGTCAGGCAGTTAGTCTTCCTTATACTTGCACGTCACCCTTTGTAAAACGTCAGCATAGAATTAGTTTCTTTCTGACTGATGGAAACTTAGCATTGCAGAGTATTTAGAAGTCAGTATTGCTGGTCCAACAATCAGTGGTTATTTAAAAAGAAATTCTGTGTAAAAAGTATCTGGAGAGATTTAGAATGAGTAATTTCACCTAGAGTGATTACTATTTTTTAAATTGAAGTAACATGGATTTTTCTCTTATATCAACGTACAGTCTGTTTGGTTTTTTTTCCCCAAATGTAGTTGCTAACTGTTTATTGAACAATTGTACTTTACTTGTAGGCATTATTGATAGTTTTTCTGGTTTTACGTGGTAACAGTCAATGCTTTTATTACAGTTCACTTTACAATGTTGTCTTGTGTTCTGCTGAATGTATGTATTCTTCCCTTCTAGCTTCTAATTAGTATCCATTGTTGTCCGTTTACACATTCATATTGGTACAGATAAAATTACTACTTGTCAGAGCATAGTCTGCTTTCTTGATTTGAGGCATTTTTGAAAAAATAGCTTGTGGACATTCCTAAACAATTCCTTGGCTTGTTCAAACTCCTCCTGGCTTGTTTAGTTTTCAGTTGATCTTTTTCAAAGTGCTAGATATAATAAGCCACCAGCCAGTTATGTATTATGTTTATGTATACCAAATCCAATTAAGTAATTAATTACATATGTAAGATTTTAGTTGTGCTTTTACATCCTTCAGTTTCTTCATATACCATGTTGAAAGATGGTTTTCACAGTCATTGCAGTTTGAAACAGAATATATAAAACAGTGAGCACAGTATGCTCTAGCAAGAATTTTTTTTATCAGTTTAGTTGGTGAGACTTAATTGGAACTAATCTTGATTATCAGATAGAAGTGAGAGGTGATTCATGACCTATAACAATTCTTTTGTTCTCAGTTTATTACTAGAAATACTTATTTTTAGAAGATAACTTATTATTCACTAAGTTTTGGCATTCTAAGTCTGTTAAGTATGGCATTTTCAAGCAAAGCCTTACTTTTAAAGAGAAAAGGACATATGCATGTAGAAAAAAAACAGTTAAATTATTCTCATCATTCCTTCTTTAAGTCACGTACTGAATGTTTTTCTAGAACATCCTTGTACTGTGTAATGAAGACTTCCAAAAGGGATCACATATTATGGTGTCACATTTTAGTTAACTGAAAACACCTCAGTTCCATATTCAGTGGTATTTAGGCTGTGGAATTATCCACCTGACCTACAGAAAATCTCAGTATGGATCTGTCTGCAATTTTGAAGTATGAAAAGTATGTTAGGGACCCTGGAACTGAGGTACAAAAACTGCAGAGACCTAAAGTCTTTGGAGTAGAATTTTATGGATTAGCACAGTCTTTGACAGCAGAATGTTTTTATCTGAGTAAGAGAAAAATATTAGTAAGAATTCCACTTGCTTGCCTGGTAGGTCACCGCTTTATAGAGCTCATTGCAAGCTGATGAGGAAACTTAGGAGGAAAGGCTGCGGGAACTGGGGCTGTTTAGTCTAGAGAAGAGAAGACTGAGGGGGGATCTCATAAATATTTACAAGTATATAAATGGTGGGTGTCAAAAGGCTGGGACATCCCTTTATTCTATTGTATCTAGCAACAGGACAAGGGGTAATGGGATGAAGCTGGAACACAAAAAGTTCCATTTAAACATAATAAAAAACTATTTCACTGCGAGGATGAGGGAGCAGTGGCACAGGCTGCCCAGAGGGGTTGTGGAATCTCCTTCCTTGGAGGTCTTCAAGACTTGCCTGGACATATTCCTGTGTGACCTGATCTAGGTGGACCTGCTTCTGCAGATGATGATCTCTAAAGGTCCCTTCCAACCCCTACTATTCTATGATCAGCAGAGGGTGTGGTGAGGTCGGTTTATGCAGCAATTAAGTTTTCCAAAACACGATATTTTTGAATCCCAACTTGGTGGTGATGCATCACTGAAATACCACTTCCCATTTCTTCAATGTGTTTGGTTCCTGTTTGTTGCATTATGAGTATGAAATATCTAATGAAATACCTAATGTCGTTCTTTTGTGGGTTTTTTTTTTTTTGTATCAGGCCAAATAAGTAACACAGAATCAGAGCTGAGGAAACTTGCAGAAGAAAACCCAGACCTTCAAGATGCCTATATAGCAAAACAGAAGCGCCTTAAGGTAAGACAACTCTTTGCATTTTTCCCCTTTATTATGAGATTGTTAGTGTCAGATTTTTCTTCTTTTCTTCTTTCATGATGTAAACATTTCTTTAACCTGTCATTACTGGTAACGTGCGGTGGTTTATCCTAGAAGGCATGGAGCAGTCTGGTCCTCAGATCAGCTACACACCTCAAGTGTGTGCTGAAGTACTGTACTGATCACACTGACTTCAGAGGTAAGTACACATCAGTGCTGGTGTTAACCTGTGGAGCACTCTGCAGGGTGAGGCAGACCTTGATATCTGACATCTCTAATGTTTTTCTTCTGCTATCTGAATATTGTCACCAGTATGCAAATGGTATCCAGATGACTATCTGGAGAAAATAATCACATTTTATGAATAAACACTGTAGTGTCCAAGTGGAAGTTTCTGTGGTAAAAGTATAAACTCTGTACAATTATTTAAACACTAACCTGTATATACATTTAGTCTAAGCTACTGGATCATGATAATATAAAGTACCTAAAGAAAATACTGGATGAACTGGAAAAAGTTTTGGATCAAGTTGAGACTGAATTGCAGCGGCGAAATGAGGAAACACCAGGTGAGGAATTGCTCTTGTGAAATCCTGTTGATGCTCATGTCTGGGGAGACTGAGTAAACGTGTTGGCAGCACCCTTATAGGGTTTTGTACCTTTAGCATATACTGACTTAGCATCACAGAAGGGATCAGTACTGTTCTAAATACTAGTTGTTTGCTGCTGCTGCAGTTCTCACTGCCTTATGAGAGTGCTTGATTCGCTATGCTTCACAGCATAGTGAATACAGTTAGATGCATAATTTCGCAGTATTTTATCAATAAAATAAGAAAAACCTTAACTACAGAATGTTATTCTTGACATTGTAGTTGTAGGCTTCAGTTCACTGTAATGATGACAGCCTTAATGTTTAACAGAGGTTTATTACAATCTCATATAAACACCGTGCTGATATTTGTGGTATATGCAGAATTAGCAATCTGGATAAATGCTCTAATCATTATGCAACACCTGTCCCTCATCCTCTCAGAAAGCAGTGGTGATTACTTGCTGTCCACCCAAATGAAAGTTGAATTTTGTTTCAATGGAATAATTAGCAATGGAAATCCTTGCTCTGACTTCACTGTATGAGCTATGTGAAGCATCAGTCAATACCAACTGCATCTTCTCAAATCAATATCAGTTACTATCAAGACAGTAGATTTGAGCCAGCGATTGGTAATCCAGGTTAAATTTTCTACTGACTCATCAGCGAAAGAGTCACAGAAAATGTTTTAACTCACAAAGGAGGGCAGATTTCGCTCAGCAAACTAAGGCTGTCACCATTTCCAGCAGCCCCTTTGCTTTCTCTGTTAAGCAGCCTTTCCAAGGAGTCTGCTGGTAAGACTGCTGAGCCTAAAAACCACCAGGATCATAGGATTTAGTAAAGCATATGGTTGTTACCTGCCTCTTGGAATTTTTTCTGAGGTAGTCACGTCTTTGAGGTTCATGAATAGTGCTTCTCCAGCTATTGGTCAACCTCTGAGATTCTGCTCCTCTTGAGCTAAACTGAATATTAGCCCGCGGAGGCTCCTATGTATGCTTATATTCCATTAGCTCCTAATTCTCTATGCTTTATCTCTGCTTAGAAGATGAAAATCAGCCCTGGCTCTGTGGAGATTTCTTCAGTCTGGCAGATGTATCGCTTGCCGTCACGTTACATCGCCTGAAGTTTCTGGGATTAGCGAGGAGAAACTGGGGGAACGGGAAGCGGCCCAACTTAGAAGCCTATTACGAGCGTGTCCTGAAGAGAAAAGCATTTCACAGAGTTCTGGGCCACGTCAACAACATATTAATCTCGGCCGTGCTGCCGACGGCGTTCCGCGTGGCCAAGAGGAGGGCGCCCAGAGTTGTGGGCACCAGCCTGCTGCTTGGCCTGCTGGTGGGGGCTGGCTACCTCGCCTTCCTCTGCCTGCGCAGGAGGTTTGCCGGCGTGGTGCTGTCCGTCAGAGCCAGGCAGAATTACTTGTAGACCCGCCCATCCCTGTGGCGAGCAGAGGACATCTCTGCCTTCCAGGAAAATAGCCCCAGTAGAATATAAACGTAGAAGAACATTGTCACACAGTAATTATCTCCTACTGCCATATAATTGGAGTGGCAATGCCAAGATGTTTGTGGAAAGTACATTTTAGGGGAACGACAAAGAAAATAAGAGACTTTCTTTTTAGATGAGGGCCTGTAAGGGCTGTGACAGTGCTTTGTTAGAGTGGTTATTGTCTCCTTTACCCAGTAGCTGACCTAATTATAATATTTTTATTTAAGAGATACGCAGCAACGTGGCAGCTTTTCACTGTGGATGAAATGCATTACTGTGCAGAAACCAGCATTGTTGAAATACTGAAAATTGCACTTTATTTAAATGCTTGGAGTAGGATTCAGGTGGAATGTAGGCTCTGTGCCTGTTGTGTACAGGAGTGAGAGTCTCTCTGCTGATTATTATGTCTACAGCTTTGCATTTGGACCTTTAGGAATGTGTTAAAAAGTAGTCTTGTGGAGCCACTTTTGTCACTGTATGTTCATACAGCAGTACAGAAGACTCCAAAGACATATGAACATTGGTGATTTGTGGACCACACGAGTGAAATTGTACGGAGGCATCAATAGTCAACAGATGCTAGACTTCTGCTGAAATACAAATGGGAGTGAGAAACCTGACACTTGTCTTTTGGAAGCCGTTTTGGGTAGCTTTTGGCCCAGCCAGGTACCCAGCTCAGACGCAAGACCTGACTGAGTCAAACAAAACTATCTCAGTGCATATTTCCTGCTTTTACTGGGGTGGCTTGATACAGTGGTCTCCATATTTGTCTCCCACACATCCTTTCTTGTTTCCTCTCTGAGCACTGGCTTTTTTTTGCCCACTGCTTGGCTATGTTAACAATTACACGTGCCTCTATGAAATGTTTGCCCACAACGTGCTACAGCCAGCTGGAAAACATAGGAACAAGGCATTTTGTAGGAGTAATTTGAAATTGTTCACTATCTTTATTCTGGTTAGGTAGCCTAGATTGAAGGTGGAACTGCAATTTAGCAATATGTTTACTTCCAGAGAGGTGTCATAGTGGTTGCAAGTGGAAAATACAGGTCACTTTGAAGACATGACTTGTACTGCCCTTTTTTTGGAAAGCTGCACTGCAGGTAACATGTAGGAAAGATATAGAAAACCACTTTGACTACTTCCCACTAACCAACAGATACTGATTGTTTTATTAGGGTTGAATTACTGTGTGACTTGATCAAAGTGAATGTGCTTTAGAGGGAGATTGGACTAGATGATCTCCAGAGGTCCATTCCAACTCCTACTGTTCTGTGATTCTATGAGTTGAGCACCACTTTCAGAGAGAAATGCATATTTACCTAAAAGTAGACTTTGAGTCGTTTGCCGCAAGAAAGCAATTGGAAAGGCTGAAAATTCTCCTGACACTTTAGTAAGATTGTTATAGTCTTGCTGAATGTCTGAAAACCTCAAGAGTTTTGTTTACAAGTTGTAGATAACTTCAACAAGCAGAATGTAGCTTTAAATGTTTGCCTCTCAACCTCTAACAGACCCAAGTACATTTTAGGTCCAGTGCTGGTGGCTGTGGTCGCTCTACACAACTGCTTTTGAGCATAAAGAAGTTTGCTGGAGAGAACTGAGGCAGTTTCTGTCTGAGCAGTTTCATCATCTAGTAGATATCAAAATGGATAAAATTGTTGAATACTCCTCCTGATTATAATTTATATTGTGCTAGTTGTCTAGGAAATGAAGACCTGAATCTCATTGCTCCTTTTCAGTAATAAACATCTTACCTAGAAAACAATGCTTTTTTAAAAATTATTTGTTGAAAAGACCATTTTATATATCTCTATTTCATGACACAGTTGTTCTCAAGGACTTGTTGAATTAGATATGCCCTATTTAGAAAAGCTTTTATTACCTCTAGAGTAAGTTTAATCCAACAATACTATTTATGTGCTGGCATCTTTAACTGAGTTTGTTGTTTGTGTATTGCATGTCTTCTACATTTACTTGTAACCAACAAATTCTGCCAAGTTAATAAACACAGAGTAAGGCCTGTAACCTAACATGTTCCCTGACATGTATTTCTGTGAGGCCATTGGTAAAATATAACGTGATCAAGTCACAATAAAATCCAGTAAATATGACTTAGCTTTCTTTAAATTGTTTTATATTTTACTCACTTTTTACCCTCTTTTTTTTTTTTTTGATGTCTCAGTGCTAGATTTGAACGCTTGTATTTCCTGGGGTGTGCAGGTTTAGTTCACACCAGCAGCCCCGCCAGCTGTGACACAGGCTAATTGTCTATGAGGCTGTTTTACTTCCCCTCGCCCTCCAGGACTGGAGTGCTGCCCAGGCTTCAGCGAGCGGTGGTGGAGGTGCAGGAGCTGCTGGAAGGGCTGAGGTGACCAGCAGGTGTCAGTGGTTCTCCAGGGCTGCGCTGGGCATGCCTCCGAGATGGGCAACACAGCATGGCATAACCCGCATGTGGCCACTCTCACCAGGCCAGTAGTCTCCTAGGAGCTCTTGAAACAGCTCCTTTGGTCTGCCACAGGTTCTCTGATACTTGTCATTTATGCTCATGTGTGGTTTCTGCATTGGACAAACAGCAAAGCTGAAATAATATTTCACATTAAAATGAATGTTACTGAACAGTAACAAACTTGTCTGCAGTCGATAAATGTGGATACAACTTTTACTGCAGTAAAGTATAGATCCCTAATTTAATTCATGTCTGTTAGCTAAAGTGTTGATAAACAACCTATTTTCATTGCTCTGATGTATTCTTTGCAACATCAATTTCTGTACAGGTGGCAGCAAAAGGCTTATCCACAATTAAATTCCTCAAAATAGGATGAGATTTAGAAGCACATATGCTGTATTTGGCTCTTTGTGCATAACAGCTTTTGTGGAATGCTTGTAAAGTTTCTTTTCAGCTGGGCTTATTTTCTTTGTGCTGGTACTTCTGTATACTATTCAGATTTGTCACACAAGCAGTCTTCTGGTTTTCATTTGCTATTTGCTCTCATATCATGCATCAGGTATATTTCATGACTACGTGGGACCTACACAATAAACATAATTGCTAAGACTGCTTTCTAGCGTGGCTTATGTCTTCCGTGTCAGTAAAACAAAACAAATTTGAAGATCATGGAATCACAAAATTGTTTTGGTTGGAAAAGACTTGTAAGATCATGAAGTTCAACCACTAACCTCACACGGCCAAGTCCATCACTAAACCATGTCCCTCAGCACCTCATCTACATGGCTTTTAAATATCTCCAGTCATCTCCCTGGGCAGCCTGTGCCAGTGTCTAACAAACCTCTCTGTGAATAAATTTTTCCTAATCTCTGATCTAAACCTCCCCTGGCACAACCTGAGCTCATTTCCTCTTCTCCTATCACTTGTTACTTGGGAGAAGACACTCACCCCCACTTTGCTACAACCTCCTTTCAGGTAATTTCAGAGAGTGATCATGTCTCAGCTTCCTCCTGGCTAAATATCCCCTGTTCCCTCAGCTGCTCCTTGTAAGAGTTATGCTTCAGACCCTTCACCAGCTTGCTGCAAGGAGTCTGATGTTATTCAAGGAGAGAAGCCTCTTGATATTTTGGTTTGAAAGCTTGTCTTGCATGTAGCTGGAAAGAACACTTAAAATGATATTTTTCTTTGCCTTGCTCAGCTGTATATGCATGGGGCTTGACAAAAGTAATTTTAACAATGTAAAAAAACCCATTAGAGAAAGAGGGCAAGCAGGTTTTGTTTTCATTAAAAAAAAACACCCCAAACCTTCCCTTCTGGGTGTGACTCTTATTCTTGTCAGACATCACTGAGCTTCAGAAGCTGGGGCTCCTTTCTGTAAGGTGTGTGACAGGCACGTAAGTTATGTTCATGCTGACATTGTCCGTAATAAGACCAGCCAGTGTGCCCTGACCATTGCTAGTTTGGCCATGAGCTCTTTTTTAATTTCTTTCACTATAGCATTCTATATTGGACCTCCTTCATTGTTAAACAGAGGAATAGACAACGGTACTTGAGTACTGGGCATGCATTTAATCTTGGTACTTTGAAAGTCAGCATGGCTGCTAGGTTTCAGGTAGACAGCTGGTAGGACTTGAGTTTCAGGAAGTGATGACACATATGGACCAGCTTTGAGGTGCCCTTGATGTTAGCATTAAACAGTAGTATATACAGAGCCCTTGCTGTGAAGAGTTTATATCTAAACAGACAAAAGAAACACAAGTGACTAGGAAGGTAAGTAGAGCAAGTATAAATAGCTTGTTCAGTTTTACATAGCCAAATGCCACCTTTGTACATCACATTTTTAAAGGCATTTTTAATTTAAGTCTTAATTTTATGAGAGCAAGGAATCACAGAATCTCAAGGAGCTACTGAAGTTGAGAGACCAGATTGGCATACCCTAATACCTGAGGATTAGAGGTAGCAGTAGACAGAAAGTAGGTGAAACGTAGTGGATGCAGTTAACTGGAGCACACTGCTCTGCAATAAGGCATACGACAAATTATTCATTACTGAGGTCTCCTTATAAAGTTTATGTCTGTTTAACAGATGTTCAACAAAGAGGTGTAAAGCCATCCATAGGCAGTTTGTAAGATGTGCTGAGGAAGTAAAAAACATGTAGAAAAATCCCAAACAAAGTATGGTTTTCCCCCATTCCTTCCTTTAAAAGGAAATTTTTAGTTTTGGTGCAGTACCAAGTCAAAAAGTCAGGCACTCAAAACTCAGGAAATGCCAGAAGCCAGAGTTCTTACAATACTGTTAACTCACTCATACAGTACCTTAGTGGTTTTTCTTTCTAAGTTACAATCATGGTGCTGTATTTAATGCGAAATTAAAAATGTTGCACCATAAAATAATTAAGCTGTATATAAGCTTAGTGTTGGGTGAAGAATCTACTGGAATTTGAGAAGCCAAAGTTCTAGCTATTTCCATCTTAATTTTACACCAGCACTGATTTTTGCTATGGGTTAAAATAGTCATTGTCTTGTGTAAATGGATGCGTAATAGCATAGATACATGTTAATCTCTATATTAAGATATTGATGTATATCATATATATAATATCCCTATTTATCCCTTCCATATTTCTTCCGCTAAAAATGACTAATTGACAATTTTGTACATTAATATTTATGGTTTTACATTCCAGCTCCAAAGATAAATTGATGAAAATTTTCTTGATTTATTTCAAATTAACATAATGAGAATCATCCTTTATGGTCCAAACTCCATGCTTTATTAGGTGCAATTTTTAAGATTCTCTGTAGTACTAAAGACATTGTCCAAATCCAACCATGAAGGCAGATACAATCCCCACCAGCAGCCTGGAAAAGTGTAAAGGAAAGGTTCTTCTCATGCCTGGTCATGGCTTAAGAAACAAATAGAAACAGCTTTTCTAAAGAAAAATACTTTTCAGGTAGGACTGGGAAGCAGACAGAGAGGGAACCTGTCAGGCTCCTAATGCCATGAGAATATTTTTGGGTGGGGATGTGTTTCTCCATGTAACACCATTGTCCACTGTCTCTATTTTGATAGTACTACAGTAGCATTTGATAACATTGCTGCCATTGTGAATGTAGGGACTTGAGAATACACATTAAAATATTTGGTGCTTCTTGTTATCTGATCATCCAAATCATAGGCTGAGTGCTACTGCATTTAGACAGGACAAAAATCTTTACCTGTTGAGAAACAACTGCCATCCTGAAACTTGCTCTCTTAGGGCTTGTTTCAGAAAAGTTACCTATCTTGAAGCATTTAAGCAGGTAGTTCATGTGTTTCCCTATGCAGTAGAAAACAGAATATTCACAGGGCCAGAACAAGACTGAGGAGACCACTGGTGTTGTCATCTGCTGGCAGAGGAATTCTCCTTACAGAAAATAAAGTCCTCCCCCAACTTTGAATTGAAATTGGTAAAACTCAGTAGGGAGAACAAATGCCCCCTTGTAGAGACGTACCCTATGCAGTAGGCTGCAGAGCCAGAGTCCCTCTTCTGCCGGCTTTATTGGCACAAAACATGTCCATCTTGCTGATGCCAGAGGCACTCGCCTTGACAAAACAGGGTTTGAAGACATGGAGGGTGGCTCAGCAGCTTTATGGAGAGCAAGGCCTGCCACACAGCCTCCTCTGGCAGCTATATTTGAAAACCAGCAGTTAGCAAATACTGACCTCTTAAAAAGATTATTTTTCAGTGCATAACACAGATTTAGTGATTGGGGGGCGGGGAGGGGCAATTACAGGCTCTGTAGCCTAAATGAACCAGAGAAGAGTGTCCAGCAGCAGAGAAGTTCCATTACCATTTGTTCTGATCCAGCTCTGGCTGGCTCTCCTGTGGATGCAGCGAAGCTTTTGGTTTGCCTCTTCATGGGACATATTCCATTAATTCTATCTCACATCAGCTATTTAACTGAAATAAGTGGAGGGAAGCACTATGAGGGAGTATCTGTCTGTGCTGAGTGCATAGTGAAGCTAGCTTCCTAGTACAGATGTTTAAGTTGGACTGCGTTTCAGAAAGGTACTGTGAAAGCATATGCTTTGAGCAGCATAACTCTCCCCAGATGCTCTGTCACAAGTGTAGACCCCAAACTAGAGATCTGGATTGCACCTAGGGCCAGAGGCAGTAAAAATAAAAGGATGTATACCTTAGGTTTTCATGTCTTTTAATAAAAATAGACCCAGAGACAAAGATCTCACAGGAAGTTTGTACTAGATGAGCCCAGATGTTCTTTGTCCAATTCTGGTGCCTTTAAGTTGTTGCGCACTTTTCCATTGTGCTGAATTATAGATGGCTCTAAAAGACAGAGGCAGAGGCCACTAAAGGTTACAGAGGAAACAAAGTTGGCTGATGTTACAGTAATGGAGGTATCAAGATTTCAGTTTCTAGTAAAGAGTCAGATTCAGATCTGCTCTGAGTCATTGTTACAAAAAAGTTTGTGGTGCATCTACTTACGTTGGATCTGAATTTGATTTTAAAGTCATTATGCCATGAATCATATTTTAAGACTTTGCCTTGAAAAGTTTTATTAAAATCAACCTATTTGTTACAGAGACAAAGCTGCATGATACGTTTCTGAAACAAAGGACACATGCAGAGCTCAAGCTTTCAAAAGCTATTTAAGCTTTTAATACAAGCAGTAAAACTGAATCAAAAATTTTGGAATATTGAGTTATTTCTGGAATAAAGAATTCTTTTAAAACAAGTCCAAGAATGTATGCTTAGGATTGATTCCAGAACAGCATCATAAATTTTATATTCTTTGGATTTGAAAGAGAACCAAAAAGCTATAGCTAACTTCATTTTTCTGTTGTTAACAGTAAATTGTGACCACCATATAAGAAAGCTCCAGCAAATGAACCAAGAACAGATTTCTTTTTCATATGTATATGTATATGTATATGTATATGTATATGTATATGTATATGTGTATGTGTATGTGTATGTGTATGTATATGTATATGTATATGTATATGTATATGTAGTATATGATGTATATCTATACCTGTATTTATATCTATATTCTATATCTATATCTAAAAGTAACATTAACTGTGCTAAATTAATTTTCTTAGGCTTATCATATTGGAGAGGAGTTCTGCCCATTCTTGTGTGTTGTAAGAAATTCTTAGATCCTTTTGTGAAATGGGAAAAATACAAATGTTCCCAAAATGGCTATCAAGACAGCAAGACCAGCAACATCAGCTGGCACTGCAATTCCGCATTTCTAGTGGCACTTGGAGAAGGAAATCTAGCAGCAACTCAAAAAAATTTCATTGCAATCCACCAACCCTGCATGAGACTTTTCTTGCTGTGTGTTAGAGTTTATCTGAACATGTCTTTGTTGGGGGGTCAACATGCAAGGATCCAAGTATTATAGTTATATGGTTCATTGACTCATTCAATAATGATTCTGTGTAATGAGATACTCTGTTTTTCAGCCACAATTTAAAACGCTAATTCAAGATAGCAGTAAGTGTTTTCCCTGCTTACTTCCATTAATGATTTATTAGGTATTAACAAATTTAATGGTTTTGCATGTAGTATAATTAATCTCACCACAGGACCTTGCCTCAAAAGTAGTTTTGTTCTGCTACACTGCAGTCCTTCATCTTCTGTTTGTTTGTTCAGGACTGGTTCTAATCTGGGATGTTTGCCCTATAACCTGCAGTTCCCTAGGCTCCTGCTGGATGTGGGCACTTGTGTAATGTTGCATCTTGTTGACATTCAACCACAGAATGGGATTTTGAAGCAGGGAGCTGACATTGTCTAATGTTACTGTGTCACGACTGTGTTGTACACAGCAAATGAGAAAAGCAAATGAGATATATTCACTAACACAGTACAATAGCATTACATTAATAACTAGTGTCACAAATGGGAAAAACATTACCCACAATGATTTCTTATGTTAGTAAGTCCACCAGAGCTGATGAAGTCCCTGCTTTGACTTTGGGAATAGTGAAACTGGGAGGCAGTGGTTGTCCCTTTAAGAAAAGAATAAAGGCCAAAAACTTAGTCAGACTTCTGTTTTTCATTCAATAATGATCTCTTTAAATGTTGCCTATTATAGTAGCATTGCTGTAAATTGTATTTACAGAGCTTTATGTGAGGATACTTGGAGTTGTACATACTGACTCTACCTGCCAAAAGGATTTAATTTAAAAGAATTGCTTGCTAAACTTAAAAAAGTGAAGAATTTATCAAGCTTTATATGCTCTGAAGCATGGTTCTTGGTAATAATAGCTGCTAGGCACTAGCTGTAATTGGTATGACAGATACTTTTGGTATTTCCTAGGTTTCCATGAGGAAAATACATGTATATTTCCAGCTTTACCTATCTTTAATACTTTGTGCTCCTATTCCACCACTTATAATGTAACTGCAAGATTTGTACAGTAATCTGCAAAAGAGAATACCAGTCCTCCAGACTGTAAATGACAAAGATATGTTTAATATCATGAATATTTCACCTGTAACAGCTGTAACAGTGTTTTCATTTACTTTTCATCACCTGTAATGATCTTTTCATGACTGTCTGTGAGAATATATCAGTGTAATTCTCAAAGCTACTGAGATCTTATAGCTCTCATCTAACAGTAGGACTGTGGGAGGTTAAGACCTCTGTGAGTTGATGGCCATGTTATTACATGTAATATGGTCTGTATGGGAGAAACACATAGGTCATGTTGAGAAACAGGTCATTTTCCTTAAACCAATTGCATATCTCTAAAAGTATCTTCCAACCCTACCATTCTGTGGTTCTATGATTCTATGATTGCATATAAGGGGCACATCTGAAAGAGCAAGATGTGACAGTGATCAGTCTAGTGGGCTGGCAATTTATCCCAAAGCAGAAGTTTCTCTTTACAAAAATTTGTGGAAACTTTAACCTCTTTTCTAGTTGTACTAACTGCTTCTATATTTTATCTTTTGAGACTCATGTTCAGTCAATCTAAATATGAGATTGAATCCTTGCCAGGGTACCAATTGTAAATCTCTTGTCCACTGAGCTTACTCATGGAAGTCGTCTGATTAGGTTCAATGAGGCTTCTGAATAAGTATTTTAAATTATGTAATAATAGTTTTTCAATAGTTTTTCAGAACATTACCAGTTAGAAAGCTCAACAGAAATGCAAATGCTTATTTCTGTAGCTCATCTATTAAGACATTTCACTTCTATACTTGCTATGAAATATTGAACACAGATTAAAAAAAAAAACAAACTAGCTCTTTAGGAACATGACTTGACTGGAGAAAAGGCCAATAAGTACCTACATGTATTATTTTAGCAACTGTCTTATTTTTCTTTGTGCTATGTGGGAGACAACTGAGTTCCAGGTGAGTACAGATGGTGGAATTTTCCTTTCTAGCCCAGCCATACCAAATGTTTATGGGGTTTACAAGCCTACATTTGAATTTTGCTGATGAAGTGAAGTCACTGTGCTTCATCGAAAAGAGTTTAGTACAAGTACAAGGTTCATGGTCAGTACTGTTTGAGTAAGACATTTGCATAATTTTCTCAAGTGGTAATGACTCCACACTGTCTGCTCAAGTAGCTTTAAGAAAACACTAGATAGTTTTCCAAATGGTAGTACCTTTGTTTGAATAAGATCCTTGATGGCCTTGTTTAAAAGAGGGAATTTTTACACGTGATAAATTGTTTTTCCTTTAGTCTTTGGAGCCTGACTGATACATTATATATGAAGAGGATGAGAAGGTATGATTTCTGAAAAAATGTTCTCCAGACCCGTAACATAAGCAGTACAACAGAGAATGAGGAATGAATTGTCCCTGCTTTGCATTTCAGCTAGTAGTGTCTTCCGACAACCTTTGACATAACTAAAAAAAGCAAGAAACTACTTACTCTGTGAATAGGGACTATATCCTTAAGCTATTAATGAATACTGGGAGTAATGATATTAATAATGGTAGTAATTTGGCCTTATTTGGATGCTTTCTTGTATTTTGAGAACACTAGAGAGCTTTTAATTTTAGAGGGATCTTTATATATTTACTTTCTTCTTCCTCATTGCAATAACTGATATCTTTAGCATAGACTGTTAAAGAAATTGTCAGCTTTTTTGATCTACTCTTTTTGTACATTAATTTCCAGGGAAAATACAGTGTACACTGCAAAGGTACTGAAATATGCTTCCTTAAATTCCCGTCTTTGTATTTTCATTTCCTCTTTTCCTAAGAGACATGAACCTTCACTGTTACTGTTTAGCCTTACCAAAAGTGCTAATTCATGTTCAATATTTAATGATTGGTTATAGCCAAGTGTAGGAAAGCATCCCTATTAGTTGGTTACTTTACTTTCTGGAATAAAAAATACATCCTAAGTTCTTGCCTAATTTTGTCTTGCATTGAGAGATGTCTGAGAAGCCTGCTCTCAGCTTTGTGCCACAGCTGATTTGCAAAAAGCCTGGTATTTTTATCTTCTGGATTTGGAGGTCTATAAAGAGACTCTCAATTTCATAGCACTGTTTCTCCTGCTTATTGTTCATACAAGAATTTCAACAAATCTGTTTCCCTTCCTCACCTAAGAGAAAATACAAAGTCAGCACAGTTAACAGTAGGTTTATCACTAACGAAGCACCATTTTATCAAGTACTTTTTGCTGCTTTCCAGTTTTTAAACTTATATTTCATGTCTGCCCTGAAATTTTCTATTTCTTCTCCTTTTCACATGTTGTTGAACCAATGTTTTTAAAATGTCCATATCGACATCATCCTGAAGTCCTCATTTGACTATGGAGATCAAACATCAAAGGACTTGAAGACATAACCTCCTAGTTCACATTCAGAACAGCTCTTGTCCTTTTCACATGTTATGCTTTAAATTGTAAACTACTACCATGGAAAAAACCTATTTCATTCATATCTGAAACTCATGCCTCCTCCTCCTACAAGACACCTCTTTTGTTTATCTAAATTTTCTGTCACTCTTTGTCTTGAAATAAATTTGGCTTTTTGCCCCCCATAATCTAATGCAAAGCTAGAGCAGAATCTCAGTTCTCTGATGGTTAAAATTTCTAACCTAAGCTTATTTCCAGCTTTCATAGCTCGCTCACACACATTTGTCCTTGTACTAGTAATGTCATTAGAGCTTAAGCAGGTTTTCTTTCTTACCAATATATATCCCCATAATGTATCTATGTGCAATAATCAGTCTATAAAAATAGAAGAACAAAATAAAAAAGCAAAACTATTAAACTAGTGTATTTTACAGAACAAGGAAATAAAATTTCCACGGGATTGCCTACCTCATAAATATGTCTACCTAAGGTAAGATTATAAGCAAATATCAATACTTAGAAGCCTCACATTCAAAGTGTATTTACTAACTAAATGTCTGTTACACAGAAGGACACAAAAAATGACAGCAGTGCAAAGGCATAATTTTCAGCAACACAGTAATAAATCTAAAATGCTTGCAAAAAAACACCCCAAACCAACAGAAAATAAAATAAAAACCAACCCACGAAACCCTTAAAAACCCTTTTGGAAAATCATTTCAGTCCAAATGAATTCCATTAGTAATGATAAATAAATAGTGAATTCATGACACTGTTTATTTACTGTCATTGAGATTTCACTTTGGAGCAAAATATGGAAAACAAATACACAATTCCAACAGTTTTAGAATTAAAAACAGGACTGGTATTAATATTATAATTCCCATTGATACAGAGTACAATCCATCCAGAAACTTAAACTAAGGTTGAATCACAGGCCATCTATACTGCTATAAACATCCTGCTGTATGCAGAAACCCAGTCCCGAAGGAATACTTCTTGTTCAGAGATAATTTTCACCAGAAAAACATATTTATTCATTCTACTTATTCTATATTGTTTTAATTATCCTGAAAATGTGATCACTCAAAAGAGGCATTCTTCACCATGAAGAAAACTGTGATGAATTATTAAAAGTTGTCTACTTTGAAACACTTTGCTCTTGTGAAGAAGTTGACATTGCATGTGACACTTGCAGCTTTGGAGTACTGTATTTCAGCCATGACAAAATAGTTTCTGTCTTAATTTAAGAATAGCTACTAATAGCATGTAATTACTTACCAGATTTCCAGTTTACCAAGAAAACATCTTCATGTTCTCACAAGAACCATGTGCCATGAGAGACCACTAGATAAGCCCAAGTTTTTCAAGGAGCTTGGAGCACGGGCTACGGAGTGTCTCTCCAAAAACACTGGGTGAGCTGGAGGACCAGGGGTGAATGGAGCATACTGACTTGTGAGTCTATCCCAATTTATATCCCTTTGCTTGATGTCTCTCTTGAGAAAAGTGTGAGTTTTCTTTTGCTCTTCAGTCTGGCCATTTGATGGAGGCAGTGCTGGCCGTGAGCAGCAGGGCCTGGGCAGCACACAGGGTGATGGATGTGGGAGAAGGCCATGGACTGCCCTGTGTCAGCCACAACTGGTTCCCAATGGCTCTGGCTCCAGCATGAGCACCCAGTGTGCCAGAACTTTGAGCAGTCAGAGGAGCCCCTGGAGTCTCAGCAAGATGTGTTTAGGGAACAGTATTGGATGCTATTCAGGGGGACATAACACACACCTCTAAGGGACTGTGGCCATAGGCCACCCAAGCCAAGGCTCAGATGCCCCTAGAACAGCCCATCAACACATCAGAACTCTACGGGAGGTGGCTGTAGCTGAAGGGAGGTGGCTTCTCTCTGGGAAGGTGCTCCATTCCCACAGCCCTGCAGGTACTGTGCTCATGACCCTGGCATGTGTCCCTCACAGCTGCTGTCACAGAAGCTCCGGTGACGTTCCATCTGAGGATCATCTCATCCCAGTCACCACTGGCCTGGTGTTGTATGTACTGGCAGTTGCTCGCTTTGGTGGAGATCACTGTTTAGGCCAATGGATCAGAAATGCTGCCTTTCGCAGGAGCAAATCAGCAAATGTCTGGGACCTTTGATGAAGACTGAATTTATTGCAATGGGTTAAAAATACAGGTCAGACACACAAGAAAAGAGATGGCTGGCAAGGAGCTGGTGGTTAGGAAACAGTTATCTATGTTAAATGTATGAATGAATAGCAAATTAAACAGTGCTGCCCCACTTATTTTGCTGTGACAAGTGGTTCCCCTCTTGTCTGTACAGAGGAAAAATCATTTTCACTAAAAAATATTTTCAGAGCGATAAATCTGCACAGCACAGCTTCATCTCTGAAGCAAATTAATGTTTTCACCAATCTTTCCCATGCTTCTGTCTCTGCTTTTACTTCTTTATTGTGCGAATTCTTCAAATTTCCATTCTTACTCGCTTTTCTTGCAGCTCTGACAAACAGGGCTTTCCTCCAGGCCTCCACCCATGTTTGTACAGTTCCTTTTATTCCTCACCAGCACTTTGCTTCACACTGTTTTTTCTCCTATTATGTGTAGTTTGTCTCCCTACCTTCCCTTTTTTTCACTTTTCACCACAAAATGATATACATATATGCACACTTCCCACCTATACCCCCTCCCTCCCTTGGTGTTTTCTGGTTATCATTTTTACACCTGTAATTTCCTTTCTCTTCAACCTATTGTCTCTTTCTCTCATCTTTCACACAATACTTTATTTGCTTCTTTATTATTTAATCTCTTACCCAATATCTCCAGGTTTACCTCTAGTTACTCTGCATTTCTTTGACATTTATACTGTTCTTGAAAATGCAACATATTCCTGTTATTTGACACTATACATTGTGTATCATAAGAGTTTTTCGTGATTTCCTTCCACGTGTATTATGGCGATTTATTCTATTGTTCATTTTTTCCTTCATAATTGTACTATTATTTTTGTTTCATAACTTTTGTGAATTTATGTGTACTTACAAGAATGAATTAATAAAATATAAGTATACTTTATAATAAATATGTAACAATGTATAAGTATCATATGTGGGAGAATAAACACAATGTTATACACTATTTTATGCATAAAGTATTAAATAAAAGGTTTAATATTTAATAAAATACAGAAATGGACCCCATTTATTATCTTTACAACATTAAAGAGTAGGTACAAATATTTGTTTTCCTATAGATGACAGTTTTGGAATATCTCCCCTTGAATCATGTTGCACTTCAAATCCTATGCCAATTAAATGTTTTTAGCTATAGAGACTATGGAATATTTATGTCTTCATTGTTTTAGAGAACAATATGATAGATTTAACAGTAGAAAGTACAAAAATAGTGTTTGGACTGGGATTCCTTTGGATACTGTGCTTTGATGAATCTCTTTATTTCCTGTTTGGTTTCTAGAACTGTAAGCACACGTGTAATCCTTCTCTTTGAAAGGGTAAATATTATTTTGTGTTAGTGATGTATAATTATATCCTATAACCTGCTGTTAAAACACGATTTATGCCTTGATTTCCATTATGCACTATTTACTACTGCGTATGGTGCCATTTGCTCTGCATTTCATGCAGTGGTATGTTTCTGCTGATTTTCACTATCTGTCTGAGAGTACTTGCAGTCTGTACATAATGCTCTACTATGAGGCAGGAAAGAGAGTTGTGGAGATAGTTGTTTGTTTAGTTTTTGAATTAAAAGTCTGGTTAAGAAAATCCAACTAAAAGTAGTCATCTGTATTTGGAGGTGAATACAGAGTGTATAGAAGGCTTTGCCATGACAGTAGCAAGGACTAAAGTCTTTGGCTTGACCTCAGCAGTTTACAGCAGGAGCAGAAAAATATTTTATTCTCTGCTCAGCAATGAGCTTGCTCCTATTCTAAATGTTAAAAACACAGTGCTCCTGTTATCCTGCAGATTAACTATTAATTCTTCAAACTGGTATACAGGCAATCCTTTGAGATGAATTCATCCACCAGCCAAAGAATTGCCAAGTTGTGTCATCTTCTATGCACCCTATGGATGTAAGCTGAAGTCGAAACATGCATGGGAAGGAAAAAGTAAGCAAAGAGAGTAAGCAAAGCAACAGTACTTCCCTGTAGAATCCAGACATAAAAGGTTTTCTTTAAACCCCGTGACTTTTTAACTGTTACTCTTCAAATTTTTCTGCTAGTCAGCGCATGATATGCCTCTGCTCATGAGTCCTGCGTGCTTGGATGACATCAGTGCCTGGGATATGCAGCTATACCCCTGAGCCTCCTCCCTAAATCCAGTGCAGTGTTAGTTCTAGTTATATCGTACCTGGAGCATTCCCTTTGCAGAGGGAGGATGACCTGCCTCCTTATGCAAAAATTTAAGAGCAAGTATTGAAGAGTGCTGCAGCTGCAAATTCACTTATGGAAAAATAAGAAAATATGGCTTTTCATCGTGTTTCAATATGCATTTGACAATGGCAATTACAGACAATTGCACAATACAAGGGAAAACAAGCATTCGGAAAACTCCCATCATTACCTGAGGAATTATCTCCAGCATTGCGGTTATTTGAGTGGACTTGGCAAGTAATGAAGGGGGATTTTGTTGTACAAAATACATCTATAATAAGATATATTCTTTTTGAGGTCAAGTCTAGAGAAGAGGAGACTGAGGGGAGATCTTATTAACATTTGTAAATATCTAAAGGGTGAGTGTCAGGATGTTGGGACATCCCTTTTTTCTATAGTAGCTAGCAACAGGACAAGGGGGAATGGGATGAAGCTGGAACACAAAAAGTTCCACTTAAACATAAGAAAAAACTATTTCACTGTGAGGGTGATGGAGCAGTGGCACAGGCTGCCCAGAGGGGTTGTGAAGTCTCCTTCCTTGGAGGTCTTCAAGACCCGCCTGGACATATTCCTATGCAACTTGATCTAGGTGAACCTGCTTCTGTAGGGGGATTTGACTAGATGACCTCTAACGGTCCCTTCCAACCCCACCATTCTATGATTCTATGATTCTAAGTATGGTTACATCTGGTGCTTGAAAATGCGTAAACACAGAGGTGTTTGAATTAAGAACTGCAGGACAAATAAATGTCCAATCACTAGAAAATATTTTAAAACATCATTATGGAAGCTGAAAAAGTAAAATCTTTGCACTCATGGATAAAATGTAGACCAGTTACTACTTTGTAAATGACGAATCTGTAAAAGCAAAATGTAAATTAGAGGAAGACAATAATATCATCTCTCTTACTTCACATTTGATTTTACCAATTTACATAATCTGATGGGAGATTTAAAAAGTTTTCTGAATGATCCAAGCTATGATGTTTAATGTGGAATCACTAGAGGGATGAATGATCCACTACAGCCTGGCTTTGAATGACAGAATTACAGAAATCAGGGTGACTGTCATAGGCCAGAAAGGATCATTCCAGTACAGTACACTTGTACTATAACACACGGTATCAATTTTCTCATCCCCTTCACTTTCCTCTCAGTCACACTTGGATCTCACTGAATGTTTAAATAAACCATTCCTGTCTATTTTGGCATAAAGTTTCCAGGAGACAGACAGTTCCTTACTTCCTTTGTTAGGCTGTTTCAGGAGTTAATTGCACCTCTTAAAAATTAACATCTGAATCTGTGTATTTGAAGAGTGTTTTAGGTGATATGCTTCCACATTTTAATCAGCACAGCTTTGCTTATCATCACTCCAGCAAACTCAGGTGAATGAACATTAAACCAAACCAATACTTGTCCTTAAAGGCAACAGCTTAGTGTCCAGGTCAAACTCAAATATCAACAGTGATGGATGAGGAACTGCTAAAATAGTTAATGGATACATTATGTTGACATGACCATTGGGATGGATGTTGGGCTATTTGTTTACTTGAGCTGTAAGAAAAGCAAACAAGAAGAGGATAATCAGAGATAAGGCAGCCATATCTTGGTAAACATTTACAGACAGTTATACAACCAAGGCAGAATCCCCAGAATCCCAAGGCTTGACCTCCCACTTAGCTCCTTCCAAGAAAGAAAAGCCCCAGTTTGGGCTTAGAGGGTATCTTGCTTGATCTATAGACCTAATGAGTCTTGGAGAAGGTGAAGAACTTTGATGTAAGCATCTCTACCAGTATTCATTGTTTTAAAGCCCACATGATACTTTACATATGAAGGCAAGCTAATGAGCATCACAGAGAGAGGCTCTATTAGATCGCTCTCTTGTCTCTCAGTGGCCTAAAGCAAATGCCTAGGAAAGAAGATATGGTTAGAGTCATTGTACAATAATAATTGCTCTGAGAAAAGTCCCAGCTAACAATGGTTTGTGGCTCAGGGACTTCCTGAGGTAGAAATGGTTTCTGTGCATTTAATACTCCCAGTATACTTGTTGGTGTATTCTTAAACCTATATACACTTAGCAGTCACTGTGCTGTGCCAAGGAATTTTGTAACTTATAAGCTTATTGTTTGCTTTGGATCTCCCACTTGCTAGCTTTGTTCAAATGCCTTTCACACTCACACGGGAAAAAGCTCATAAAAAAAAATGTTTTGACATCTATTGACAAGCACATCAAATATAAAAAATTACTTCAAACAAGTGTTTCTATCCTGGGAGGTCTCCAAGCACTATGGAGGTCCACAGCCAACAGACAGAGCTGTAGGTTTTGTATTAAGTAAGACCTACTGAATAAACTGATATAAATACTGAATAAATTGATACATAAAATAATGTAATTTTGGGCTACTCAACAAAGAACTGTAAATTCCTTTTACAGGAGTAGTGAAGACCTGAGATCTGGTATGTAAAGAAATACCTTCTGATAGACCCTAAAGAGACAGAGGCTTTGAGAACCCTTTTGAGAACCAATCTTTAAAAAGCATTTGGATTGGAGAAAGCTCAAAACAAGTTCTTTAATGAACCCATCACAATATTATCACCTGTAGATCAAAACTAAATCCATTATTAACACTGTCAAAGAAGAGAGAATTGTTGGTATTTACTACTGGTTTCTGTTACTAAAGTGCAACTTAAGCTAGCCTTTGATATCAATTGAAACCTATGGTTTATGGTGCCAGGGACTGATAAAAATAATAGGCTGTATTCCTTCTTAGGACATGCCCTCTAATTTACAGGTAGGCAGCCAGTGGCTCTTGGTTATACAAGTGTAACTTTAAAAAGTTCGAAGAAATTAAGTAAGATTTCCAGTAGTAAAGCTGAATTGGTATGACTGATTGACCTTGCTCATATGCTTTTTCTCTAGTGTCAAGGCATCACCTTATCTTAATCTTCAGAGACAGGGTGTTCCAAGACCTCTTTTGAAACTCTAGTATCATTTAATAGGATGATTAATCACGTATTCAGACAGCCTTTGCAAGTTCTGTTTGCAGTAAAGGTCTGATGTCCCTTCACACTGGTTTTAGTCTATATTCCTAATTCCAAATTCTCAAATGGATGATATGGATATTTTGATTTCTTTTTCTCATTGACTTATGTCTTATTTAAAGGGAAAGAAAGAGATGATTCTCATTCTTTTGCCATTCTGAAGTGCGTTCATCATCACTTGATTACCTTCAGACAACTTGATAGCAAGTAACACCAATGATTGGCAGTAAATGATAGACTTAACTGCAGGTGAAGGTAAGGTTCATTATTGCTCAGCTCATGCTGTTGAATTAAAAAATGATCTCACCTGTACTTTATGTACCTTTTTGCAGGAGCATGCAAATTTATAAGCATATCAAGAACATATCAAGATATGGGGAAAAAGATAGTTTGCTATTGATGTGGATGACTGCAAATAGTTTTTAAAGCTGTTTTATTCTGTTTCTTCCTTTTAGGTCTGAACAATTCCTTTTCTTCCTCTGACCAACCGAAGAATGAGGAAAACAAGTGAAAATGCAAGTGGTGCATTTCTTTTAACAATTCTTTTTTAAGAAATTGTTTTCTTCAGCTGGCCATTGCCTGTTTCTGAGCTGAAACCAGTGTGTGTGATCAATAGAAAGGATCATATTGGGAATGAGAGAGTCTTGCTAAATACTGCAAGTTCAGGAATACACATTTTACAAGAGAGATTTTTCAGAATCGTCACAATCTCACTGAATTCCCTTTTAAGATGCAGATATCGCATGGACAGTAGCTGTTTTTGATGTTCACTCTTTCAGCTTTAAGATACTGTTTCCCTCACAGAAGGGGAAAGTTTAATCAAACTTAAATGTTCTAAGGTCTGAGATTCTGACATGAAAGATGCTATGAGAAAGTACAGAATACTTTGCAGTGCAAACTTTGTCATTTTAGATCATGTTTTGGAATTACAGTTATCCTTAATGACATAAAGTTTGGATTTAGAAAAAAACATCATTTCAGAGCAGGGAGGAGGAACACATGGCTTTTGAAAGCAGTCAATTTCTCTGATACTCAACAACAGCTACAGTTTCTCGGGGAGAATCATGCTAAATGAAAATTCTACACTGCCTTCCAGGAAGAGTTCAGCTCTTCCAAAGAGGGACACTTTCCTAAAGATGCAAATTAAGAAGGAATCACTGATGAGCCAAAGGAAACAGCTATGGTTAGTTAATATAGTAAACAGAATAATTGCAATCTGATGATAATACATCTAAATGATTTCAAACAAGAATTTTAATGAAATTCATTACACAAAGGGCTTGCAACATGTAAGAAAACAATGATGAAAAAATTAAGAAAAAATAGATGAGGGATTTCCCCAGTTAATTTCTTAGCTCATTATTGATGTATTTGCATGCATAGAGACTACAAGACAGTGTACTGGAGATCTCTTCCTAGAAGGACCAATGTGTAGCTTGGCAATCTGTACACCCAGGACACCGTAATCCTGTCTAAGGGCTCATTTTTCTGTTTCATTTAAAATATGTATATAATGCATAAAAGGCTTATTTTACTTATTTTGTTTTTATTTTTAATCTCTGTTTTGTTGTCATCTATCTCAATCTTCACTCTTGGCAGCTAATAAAATTTAGTGTTCTGGTATTTGTAATGCAGAAACTCTGGACTAATTGTGATATATTTTTGAAGACAATGCCAGGAAGCACAAATGCCATATTTATAATTCCTATTATGGTAGGAATATGTTAAAGAATATTCTGCAGAACTGTTCTAGTTAGTGCTGTTGAGTTGTAGGAATATTTCTGTAGCCAGTGGTTTTGATAGTCAGCTATTCTAAAGGGCCTTTTGGAGATGATGAAATAGGAATTGATACGACACCGATGTCTGAAGAAAACCTTGTTAAAAATTCGTACTTGTCACAAATTCAGCATGGAAATTTGATAACTTAGTAAAAGTCTTAGTGAAAACAGAGATGTCAAACTAATCTGGATGTAAATAATCATAACCCTGAGTTGGGAGGAGAGCTAAAAATCAAAAGAGCACTTAGACTAATGTGAAGGAAAGCATGAAAAGCATTGTGAATTTGTTTACCTCATGTGGTCTGGTTAACTATAAATACTAGCACTTCTTAATTCTGTATTTAAATGCCCACTGTTCTTACACAGTTCATTCCTTTTCCATCCTAAGTCACATTTTTTTCCATGCAGTGAAATAACCTGAGGTGTGAATTTAAAGCACAGCATCCTTCCATGCTCAATATGCTCTTCTATGCCTTAAAAAAAAAAAATCATTAAAACATTACCAGAGTGATTTAAAAGGCACCTGTGTTAAAAGATCTGAGCTTCATCTGCCTTGTGATTTGATTTGAAAGCTGAGTAGCCACACAATGTATCATTAAAGATATGTCTTATGCTTCAGTGGAAGGGAAAACAATGTGCATCAGAGATGTAGACAGGGACAGAGCACTTAAAAGGGAAGGCAAAAATAAAGCTGTTAATATCACTTTGAAGCTGTCATGCTTCACCTTCCCAAACATCATTATATTTGCAGCCACTGAGGCTCATCCAAGTTCATTTCCTTCATTTTACCAGCTTTACCGGAGAGGGACAAACCACCTGCCCACCTGTGTGCACAGATACAACTTACTTCCCACCTCCTCATACTTTACTGTACTTCAGATAGCTGAATGGGCTGGTGCTCTGTGCCCGTTCTCTTCCTGCTGCTTCCTACCCATGGAGCTTCCCACCCCAGGAGCTTTCACCTGGCACACACTCTCCAAGGAGGCTGAAGGATGCAGTTGTGCTGGTGGTGGGGAGCAAAGGTGGGAGAAAACACACTAGGTATGGAGGGAGCACAGCTGTGGGAACAGCATGACTTCTGCCTCAGTGTCCTCTTTCTACTCCTGTAATTCTCCCTTGTGATGCCCAGGATGCTTTCTGAATCCCTTCTCAATTTGAAAGGGAAAAAGCCCACTCAACAATGAAACATCAACTATTCTTTATTTCGTTACTCGTATCAGACAGGCTTTTCTGGGTTTTGGTATGCTCAGAGTGGCACTCTGCTGCAGCAAGAGAGTCAAAGTACTGAATTTAACATGGTGTGGTATTTTTTGCTGCCGGAAATGGTTGAATGATTGAAAGCAGAGTTGAAACCATTTATCTTACAAAGATTTATGTTCTGATAAATATGTTGAGTTTTCAAATGCTATGTCTTCCTTTACACAAGCTTTTCAGTACTGATTTTGAAAGGAAATGGAACATTTGTATTTTGTCAACGTTTCTGTCTTAAAAATAAAGCAGACTGCTGAATTGCAAGCATTAGGTCAAAATGACAAGCTTCCTAACATATAGTGAAAGAAGTATGCAGCCCATAACATCCAAGCATCTGAGAGTTCAGCTAATAAAGATTAATGTAATAATAAATATTCCTTCTTGGGTTTTTTTTGTTTGTTTTGTTTTTTTGTTGTTGTTGGGTTTTTTTAGGCATACTCTCCTCTCCACTCTTTCAGTATAGCATCTATTCTTTCACAAGATTCAGGATTGGAATCTTTTCCTAATGTCTTCATTGGGGCTAGACCTTGGCCCTCTTCTTTACTCTCCTCCAGTTAAATCATCACAAATTCCAATTTGTATCATGTAACTGATTGAACAATTTGGGGTTTGTGTAGCTGCAATCAGGCTGATTTACACTAGTTATAGATGTGAATTTGTATTATTTCTCAGTTTTCTGCAAGTGTGAGCAAAGACTGCACAGCAGGTCAGTGGTGGGACTGGAAGGGCTTTATTTTTGTAATCTTCTTTTCCTATAACCCTTAGGTTCACTAATCATAGTTTGCTGGGGTTCTTGCAAACAGCTGAGTGATGATCTGTGACCTAGAGCTTCCAGGACTCAAGAAGTCACAGCTGCTTCTATAATGCATCAGATGAACTGTGATAACCTTTTGGAGAGTGCTCCTAGTGCATTGCAGAAGCAAAGTAAAAAATGCTCAAAAATTATGATGAAAGATGTTCAAGTGAACACATTTTAGTTGCCACAGGATAGAGTTTGAAAGTTGCTCCTGGCCTGATCCTGCAGCTCAGCTGAGGCATTGTATTTCACTGAGCTGTGGTATCTGAACCTGGTATTTGAGCTTTTGATAAAGAAAGATGGAGTAAGAACAGTCCAGTTGTTTCTCCATCAGACTTCTTGTCAAACCATAGTACCTATTATGATGAAGAGTGAGTTGAGGACACTTCTGTCTCGTGCATTTATCAATACACATAGTGTTTGCATTAGAATTCCTTTTCAGAAAACCCTTGAAACTTCTGTTATTTTCTTATAATTGAATGGAAGGCTCTGCAGTACTGCATATCCCTTTGTGCCTTTTCCTCTGATAAAACTTATTTCCTCTGAAATAAGTGCTGGAAATACTCAGCTGCTACTTTGATATACTGTATGCAGTTCATGTGAGTAAAGCCTGTTATCTGTTTGATCTGACAGATGACAAAAAAGGCCTTATTCTTAAGGACAAGGAGGCTGTCAGAATGTGATTCCATGTTCCTTGCTATATATGGTTGCATTTAGGTCCTGTTCTCTGATATACCCATGTAATTTTGAATCCTGACAATAATACATCAAAGGAGGTGTGAATGTGGATACAATCAATTATAGCGTACAACTATGTTACCTGAAAAATGAGTAAAGTGACTCTATGAGGCTGGAGAGGCTAGAATCTTGTCATTTGATGAATGACAGGAAAGACATCTAACCTCTCCTTTTCCATTCAGTGTTATAGGAAGGCATGAGAATTCTAGGACAGGTCCGCATTCCTACACACTTTATAACCATCTCTGCATCCTGTGGCCCTGAGCATGCAGTTCAAGAATGACAAGCAAACAGCCTAAAAATTGTCATTTAGCTATTTTATTGTGAGGGATTGGTTTGCTTAGACAGAATGTTTAAGAAATTTAAATAAATAAATAAATACTGCCACAACCCAAATCAGTCTACTTTAAATTGATTTGTCTACTGTCCATATATTTAAAGCCAAATTTTCATACAGTGCAATAATTTACCAGCAGTTGTGGCTAACCAGGGAGGTCTCAGTGGACTGGAGTTGACAAATGTGACACCCATCTACAAGAAGGTACAGGAATAGGATCCTGGGAACTACAGGCTTGTCAACCTGCCCTTGGTGCTGGGAAATGCTATGGGGCAGATCATCTTGAGTGCCACCACGTGGCACATGCAGGACAACCAGGTGATCAGGCCTGGTCAGCATGGGTTTATGAAAGGTAGGTCCTGCTTGACTAATCTGATCTCCTTCTATGACAAGATGACCCCCCATGGATGAGGGAAAGGCTGTGGATGTGGTCTACTTACACTTCAGTAAAGCATTTGATGTTTTCCATAGCATTCTCTTGGAGAAGCTGACTAGATGAGTGCACTCTTCTTTGGGTGGAAAATTGACTGGATGACTGGACCCAGAGAGTGATGGTGAATGGAGTTAAATCCAGTTGGTGGCCAGTTACCAGCGGTGTTCCCCAGGGCTCTGAGTTGGGGACAGTTCTGTTTAATATCTTTGTCAATGGATAAGTGGATCAAGTGCATCCTCAGTAAGTTTGCAGATGTCATCAAGTTGGACAGGAGTGTTGATCTGCTTGAGAACAGGAAGTCTCTTCAAAGGGAACTGGACAGGCTGGATTGATGGGCTGAGGGCAATTGTATGAGGTTCAGTAAGGCGAAATGCCTGGTCCTGCACTTGAGCCACATCAATCCCATGCAATGGTACAAACTTGGGGCAGAGTGGCTGAAAGGCTATCCTGCAGAAAAAGACCTGGGGGTGTTAACTGACAGCCAGCTGAATATGAATGTTGTGGTTTAAGCCTATCTGGGAACAAAAGACCATGATCCGTCATAAGTACTGAGGGCCTTTGGAATGCCCTAAGCATGGGGAGGGCTTAGTTGCCACTTATGGTTCCAGGCAAAACAGACAAGACTACTCAAGAGATTGGTACGCAGATTTAGTGTGTACACCACAGAGTCATACAATGATGAAGAGCACAACCAGCCCTTTAAGACCACCTTCCCCTCCCCCCTCCCCTCTACCCAGGCTCGGAGCCCTGATCCCAGTGTCTTTAGCTCCTCCTTGCCCTTAAATAGCTCAGGGGGACAAAGAATGGGGGTTTCAGTCAGTGTTTCCTAGTAGGTCCTGATGTTTGTCTCTCCTCAAGGCAGGCAGACTCCTCTCCAATCCTCCTTGCTCCTCTGTGGGATACCTCACACACTCAGCAGCCCTGCGTGGGCTGCTTAGATGTGTGTTCATCTCAAAAGCTGCAGCTCCTCTCAGCCTCTCCTGTGGGTCTGCTCTGTGGCCCACAGGCTCTCCAGCATGGCCTGCGCAATGGCTGCCTCCTTAAACAGTCTCCTGCCCACCCGGGTGCACTATTAGTCCTGCTATTGCCTTCCATGGGTTGCAGGGGCACAGCCTGCATTATTGCCATGGGTTGCAGAGTGGTCTCTGGTCTGGCGCTCCTGCTTCGTTCCTCCTTCTCTGATTGTGGGGTCCACATGGTCACCTCCATCTTGTATCACTCCTACACCTCCTCTTCCAGCTCAGATTTCCCTTCTTAAATAATGATGGCAGAGATGCTAGATTGGTCAGGCTGGAGATGAGTCCACCTCAGAGCACAGGTTTGTTTTGAGAACTGCTTACTGGGACCAGCACTGCAGCTTCCTCACTGTTACCAAGAAAATGCAGCTTCACATAAACCCATGACAATGAGCCAGCAATGTGCCCAGGTGCCAAGAAGGCCAGAGGCATCTTGACATATATCAGAAATGTGTGGCCAGCAGGATCAGGGAAGTGATCATCCCCTTGTACATGACACTAGTGAGGCTGCACCTCAAATATTGTGTTAGTTTTAGACCTCTCACTACAAGACATTGGAGTGCTGCAGTGTGTCCAGAGATGGGCAATGTAACTGGTGAAAGGTCTGGAGAAAAAGTTTATGAGAAGTGTCTGTGGAAGAGGGAGTGTTTAACCTGTGGAACAGGGAGACCTCTTGTTCTACAATTACCTGAAAAGAGGCTGTGGTAAGGTGGGTGTTGGCCTCTTTCCGCAAGAAACAAGTGATAGAATGAGCTGAAATGACCCAGCAATGTGATCTCATGGCCAAGAAGGCCAATGGCATCCTGGGGTGTATTAGAAGGGCTGTGGGCAGTAGGTCGAGAGAGATTCTCCTACCCCTCTACTCTGCCCTCGCGAGACCACATCTGGAATATTGTAACCAGTTTTGGGGCCCTCAGTTCAAGGACAGGGAGCTGCTGGAGAGATTTCTGTGCAGGGCCACAAAGATGATGGAGTGGAGCATCTCCCTTATGATGAAAAGCTGAGGGAATTGAGGCTCTTTATCTTGGAGAAGAGACTGAGGGGCGATCTTGTTTACAAATACGTAAAGGGTGGGTATCAGGAGGATGGAGCCAGGCTCTTCTCAATGATGTCCAATGATAGAACAAGGGGCAAGAGGTGCAAACTGGAACAGAAGAGGTTCCAAAGAAACACAAGGAAAAACTTCTTCATTGTGAGGGTGATGGAGCACTGGAACAGGCTGCCCAGATTGGTTGTGGAGTCTCCTTGTTTGGAGACATTCAAAACCCATCTGGATGATTTCTTGTGTGACCTACTCTAGGTGATCCTGCTCTGGCAGAGGAGTTGGACTAGATGATCTTTTGAGGTCCCTTCCAGCCCTTAAGTTTTTGTGTGTGTGTGAAACTGCCTTAAGTTGTGCCAAGGGAGGTTTAGATTAGATATTGGGGAGGTTTAGATTGGATATTAGGAAAATTGACAAGGCACTGTAGCAACTGGATTTGATCTTAGGAGTCTCTTCTAATCTAGATTGTGCTGTGATTCTAAATATTTTATGTTTCAATTTGTAAGTACTTACCCAGAGTAATGCAGTGCTGTGTTAAGAGATCTGCAAGGGCAATGTGAACATGATGGTATATGCATTTAGTACAGCATAGTGTTGTCTATAGGTGTGAGGCAGGGGCAGGAAGCATGGGGCTGTGTTAATCCTGAATTGTGCCCAAAAGCAGTGTATGGGATGTTGAAACAGGCCAGATGTGAACATATTCATAGATATCTCCAGAACAAGCTCAGTTATTTTTGCACTAACCTCAGTATTTACTTATTTGTAGTTGTGAAAATATCACTCATGGTGAAACAAGTGAACAACTCTACAAAATTGTTGCCTTTACATATGTATTTTGAAAAAAAATAAACAAAAATATGCACGAAGGCTACAGAAGGAATCTTAGTAAAGAGTTAATGCTATTGATACTTGTACTCCAGAACTCTTGATGCAAGCAGCACAACTAGTTACCTACTAATGACCTGCCCTTGGTCACTGGAAAGCATGATTCTTACTTAGCTTCATGTGTTAAGTCATGTAATTAAATATTAAGATGACCAAGATTTATTTTTATGCTGACATCTAATTGATTTATTTTGCTTTGTTCTATTTGTAGCTCCTCATGTGCAAAATATATCCAGATAGAAGTGAAGAAAACTGAAATTTGTGCCAAAGAAAACAGAAGATCAAGTAATGCTGACAAACCTGGCTGGGCCAGGATAGGCTTTGGCACTTCATGGTTGAATTTAATTCAGCAAAACCATTATTAAACTTTAATTAATCCATAATGAATATCTAGAATTGCAGGGGCAAATTTTTCTGTCGTTTTAGTAAACTGCCATTTTTGCTATCATTTTTGTAAACTGGTAGGTTCTGATAAATGAGAAATGTCTGGTATTTTTGCTGTTATATTTATTCTACTAGTTCTGGTGCAAGATAATTGTACTTAGTGCAATCGAGAGCTGTTTTAACTCAAACAAATGACTTATTTTCTCTTATATTTGCTCTGATAGTTTCACACAAAATTACTTCTGTTCTGGTTCCTACAGCTGTTGAGAACCAAGCACAAGTAAGATTATTTGGAAGCACTCAGAACAATCTGGAAGAAGCGGAAGATCACCCTGGGGGTCAACAGTGGTTTTCTAAACTTTGTTGTCCCTTTTTTTTTGTGCGTGTTTTTTTCCCTATTCCCCCCTCCCCGGATACTATATTGCTCCATTGGGATGACTGGAAAACAAGGAAACTGCTTCTTGCAGAAATAGTACCATTTGAAACAAAAAAGAATGATTAAGTGTGGTATTAGACAGATCTTTAAAAAATTATTATTGAAAAGAATGGAGAAGAATTTTTATTCTGCTCAAGACTAGGTAGGAGTTCAGGTGCACTCCTGAGAGTGCTCCCCTAAAACCCTTTTCTTAACTGAGTAGACTCAGACTTGTTTGGTTGGAGACTGCAATTACCTCACAGTTGGAGTATGTTTCCTTGAATGTCTCATATTAGAAATTCCACCCTGCACATTCACATTCAGGGCTGGCCAGTGGGCCTGCCTGCCTTCCTTCCTTCCTTCCTTCCTTCCTTCCTTCCTTCCTTCCTTCCTTCCTTCCTTCCTTCCTTCCCCTTGACTCACCAATGTCGTGTGTTATGCAAATGTGTGTTTCATGACTGTCCATGAAAAAACTCCAAATAAAGAAAAAACTAAAGTTTCCTCAGCTGCCCAGAACTAAGTGCATACACAGGTCTGCTTTAATTTCTCCACAATAGCTTGCTGACTTTCCAGGCAATACTGATGGTGTAATTCTTCTTCTTGGGTGGTTCAAGTTAACTCACTTAAAGTTTTATAATACCACCTGAGGCGTGCAGTAATCATACCAACATCCACTGTCTGGAGTGTATTATTCCTTGTTTGCTGCCATTTTACTGTCCAACTGGAAAATCAACAGATCAGAATCAACAGATCTGTTCCAAAGAATTCTAACTCGATTTTTAAAGGAAAATTAATTTTAATTTTGAGAGTAACGAAACTCTGGGTCATACTACTGAGAACACTTACATTATGAAAAGTGTTTTACTTTTTATTCTTAGTCCCTGCAAGGACCAGTAATATTAAAATATCATACAGTCATATGGGGGTACAAACCCCAATATGACGTTTGGAATAAAATCCACAAATTAATTGTAGAATAACAGGTTTTTAACTTTTTTTCAGTGTTTGTTGTGTCTGAAGGGACACAATTATACTTTTAAACCTGATTGAAGCTCTGAGATAGGCAATCTGAGAAAAGAGAAGCTAGAAATGTTTATTCTTATGCTAGGATTCTAGCGTCTATTGAAACTGGTGATTTTATGAGGGTTATTTTCATTGTTTCTTTTTTTTTTTTTTTAAAAGAGAGTATTGGGATGCACATTATATTTTCATAGCATAAAGTATTCCTGTACATCCCTGTAGATCAGCAGTCATCTCCAGTGAGACCTGGATGGAGGCTGAGCTGACAGGCTCATGCTACACTTCCTAAAGTGAATGGCAAATAAATGAAGCAGTGCAGGAGAATTTTGTGGAATGCCTGTAGAGAGGCGGAGAGCAGGAAAAACAGTAATACCACCTGGGAGAGATTATAAGAGAGAGAAAATGGCTCATTTAGCTGGGAGGTCTTTCTAGCTGTGAATATAACTTTATTTTAGAGATACAATTTCAAATGGAAACTTTGAACATGGAGAAGGCAGTTAATTTTGTGGTAAGGACTTTGTTGAAAGTGTTTTTCATTAAAACTAGCAGTGTCATCATCCAATGAGTGGCTGTTACAGAGCAACAAATTTCTACACTCAGGCTTAGATGTGGTGGAACTTCACAGGCTGAACACATGGTAAAAAGGTCAGAGAAAAATTTGAAAGGCAAGTTTCTTCTCTGAGGAAGGGTCTAAAAACTTGGAGAAAAATATTATTATTAAAATCTTGCTCGAATCTTTGTCTCTGAAGGCTACAGGAGCAAATTTGGAACTTAACTTTAGGGAGAGACCCATTAGAACGCATAATGATGGACTGTAAGTCTCCTTGTTGACTTTTGAGTGCTTTTCCCCCAGTAAATTTATAATTGAATTGAAAGATGACTTTTTGAAAATTGTAAATAATAAGAAACGCCCCTTTCCCTCATATGCTGTTAATAAAATTCTGCTAGTACAAAAGATCTGAAAAGAATACAGGATCTGTTAATGCCAGCTTCTGTGCTCACTGCTGAGCTAAAACTCTACAGACTGTAAATCCTTATAGTTTAGAGAAGCAATTGCTAACTTGGAGAAGAAAACTCCCTAGAGGAAGTTGATGTCATTGAATATCCTTTAGAAACCTTTACATTGCAGTATATACCACTGACCACTGGCAGAGAAACGCTGGAATAAATAGTTCCTTCTGTGAGCTGTGTCAGAGTCTCACCCTAAGGCTACTCATGATAATTCTCTTTGCCTTAAAGAATTCTTAGCTGCTACTTTCTTGTAAATTGTATAATTTGATCCAGTAATCTCTAAGTATTAGCTTGAGCAGATATTATGTCTGCAGATGAGTTATTCCTTTCACTTTGCTGTAGAGCATCTCTCCAAACTATCTAACTGCTATTACCTTTTTACATGCAGTACAAATGAGAAAAACTCTTTGTACAAAGACCCTCATAAAGCACAACAAAAAAGAAATAATCCTGATTGTCTACCCTGAAAGCTCCTGAGAGGGCCTCCAACGTGACTGAGTTCCGAAGCTGGGGCTTTTCACTCACATGCACTGCATCTCATAATTTCCAGAGCAACTAAACCAAGCCTTTATGTTGGTCTGCTTACTTTCTTCAGGTGTTAATGTTACTGAAATAGCTTGGCTGTTCCTAATGCTTTGTGGTATCTCTTCTGGGGATGTTGAATGCCCGTCTGCTTTGATCTACAAAACTCCCTCTCGTTTCCTAAAATGAAATAAGTCTAACAGATTCTTTTGGGTACAATAAAATATTGCACCCAAAAAGTTGAACCAATAACACTGCAGAGTCAATCCTTTCTGAAGTAAAGAAAAAAAAACCAGAAAATCTTTGCAGCCTTAATTAATCTTTTGTGCACATGTACAAAATAATTAATCATTTTATCATGTAGGCTCCGAATTAGGAAGCCCTTATCCTGATTCTACAGCAGCCTTCATCTCCCTTCTGCCAAAGTACCAGAGAGGCAGCAAGCAGTAGTTGTACTATCACCTGAAATCTGGTGGCTATTGCAAAGCAGAATATTATCAACACCATAAGAATAAAAAGTGATAACCATGAGAGACAGCACAGCAAGCAAATACAGCCCTCGCAGATGTAGGGGTTTGTGCTCAGCCAGGCCCACCCCGAGCCTCCACTTTTTGAGCAGAGCTTGCTTTGAGTCTGTCTTGGAGCTCCCTCTAGTGCTTTTCTGGTCTAGAGCAACCAATATTTAAAGGAACAGGAGATGGTCCGGGAGGGTTATTTTGACGTGAGTCTGAATGAATAGAGGTAAGTACAACGAAAAGAATTTACATCCTCAGGTTTCAAATGTTTTACCTGAAAGTTATTTGATCACTTCCTATGCTAAAAAAACCAAGCTATCAGTACTTTTCAGGTAAAACAAAGAAACATTTTCATTTCAAACAGTAGTATTGGTAACTGAAACTGTAATAACACAGTTGCAACTTGGACCCATCTGATAGTTATAGTATTGAAGACATGCATTCATCGTTTCAATTGTGCTTGGTTTTGGGCCACTCCCTACAACAAAGTCACTGAGGTTCTGGTGCATGTCCAATGAAGGGCAATGAAGCTGGTGGAAGGTTCAGAGAACAAGTTTAATGAGTGAATCAAGTGACTGAGTGAATCAGGTTTGCTCAGCCTAGTGAAAAGGAGGCTGAGGAGGGACATGATCATTCTCTACAACTACCTGAAAGGAGGTTGCAGTGAGGTGGAGGTCAGTCTTTTTTCCCAAGTCCAAGTGATAGGAGAAGAAAAAATGACCTTAAGTTGTACTCGAGGAGGTTTATATTGGATTTTAGGAAAAAATTCTTCACTGAAAGGGTTGTTGAGCAATGGAGTAGGCTACTGAGGGAATTGGGGGAGGTATTTAAAAGATGTGCAGATATGACATTTACAGACATGATTTAGTGGTGGACTTGGCAGTGTTGGTTTAATGATTGGACTCTGTGATCTTAAGCACCTTCTCCAAGATTCTATGATTAAAAGAAGAAATGTTTAAATTATTGAGATTGCCATACTCTACATCAATGCTTTCTTTTCTTTGTGCTCTTTTTGGACTTTTTTGATTCCCCAGAACTGCAGAATCCTAAAAGCCTCTGTTTTATATTGAAGGCTATGGGGTAAATGCAAAAATGTCCTCAGTAAGGAGTCACATTGTAGAGAGTCTGAGAAGTCTAAGCAAGATATTTCAAACTGCATGAGCCTGAAATCAGCTGGTCTTCAGTTAGCCAGTATTATGTGTGATTTAGCTCTGGCTGTGTGCCAAGTGCCCACCAAGTTGTTCTATCGCTCTCCTTCCTCAACTGGACAGGAGAGAGAGAAACAACAAAGGGCTCATGAGTCAAGATAAGGACAGGGAGACTGCTCAGCAATTAGTGTCATGGGCAAAACAGACCCAACTTGGAAAGAAATGGTGTGATTAATTAGTAAATAATTAAAACAGAGTAGGGAAATAAGAAATAAAAACTGAATCTTAAAAAACCTCCCTCTACCCCTCCTTCTTCCTGGGACTCTCCTTGCCCCTACAGCAGTGCAGGGAAACAGGGAATGGGGGTTAAAGTCACTTTGTTACAGATGGACTTTGCTGCTGCTTCTTCTTATGGCGAGGCCTCCTCACACCTCCCACTACTACAGTGTGGGATCCTTCCCATGAGAGAAGTCCTCCACAAACTTCTCCAATGTGGGTCCTTGCCGTGCATGGGCTACAGTTCTTCATTAATTGCTCCAGTGTGAGTCTTATCTACAGCTTGAAGATCTTCACACACTGCCCCAGCATGGGTCTTACCTAGAGTGCAGCAGTTGTTCAGGAACAGACTGCTCCAGTGTGGGCCTCCCATGGGGTTACAAGCCCTACCAGCAAATTTAGCTTGTCATTAACTCCTCTCTCCATAGATTCTCAGACACTACCAGGAACTTGCTCCAGCATGGGCTTCCCACAGAGTCAACAGCCTCCCTTAGGCATCCACCCGTTCCGGTGTGAGGTCCTCCACGGGCTGTGAGTGGATCTCTGCTCCCCTGTGGCCTCCACGGCTGCCGAAGCACAGCTGCCTCACCATGGGATGCACCACAGGCCGCAGGGGGACCTCTGCCCTGATGCCTGGAGCACCTCCTGCCCTCCTTCTCCACTGACCTTGATGTCTGTAGAGATATTCTCACTCCTTTCTGCTGCTGCTGCTGCTGCAATTTCACATCTGCACAGCAACTTCTTCCCCTTCTCCAATATGTTAATCACAGAGGTGCTACCTCCATCGCTAACTGGTTTGGCCTTGGTCAGCAACGGGTCCATCTCTTTGTGTACCATAATCTTCAATAAGTCTGTGTTGCAAATCATTTGGCTTCATTGACAGACAAGCACACAAGTCTGTGAAGACTGCAGCAATTTACTTTTTAGTTGTTTTGCATCTCTTTGATGTCAAAGAAACTGTTTACAACCATTGTAGGCAAGTGGACTGCCATTTGATGGATGAGAAGAGAATTTTGATGCATGTTATTGGACTAAACCTTTTCCATTAGTATCTGTTGACTCAGATCAATGAGACTGTGTATTTTGAACTGGTGTTTGGAACAAAACTCGTTTGTACTTATTTGTTTATTTTCTTTGGGAACATGAAACATAAAGCATCTGTTGGTTCAGACTTTGGCTGCACGTGTTACTGATAGCTGGAATACTGAAAATCTCTTGCCAAGGTAAATAGGTTTTCACTGAAGTAAATCGTTATCCAGGAATCTGAACCAGCAAATTCTTTCTGCTAGTGTTCTAGTGTTCTTTGGGAACAACAGTGAAACCTGCACTCAAAGGAAAATAAAGAAAGGAATATTAACAAAAAAAAAAAAAGAGTGAGCACGGACCTCTTGGCACTTCAATTTGTAATTTATTATTCTCTTGTCAGCTTGAACGCCTAGATATTCCAGTCAGCATGCCAGTATGGGGCACCTCATTTCAGTCTGTAAAGTCTTCTGCATTTTAACAACAGCTTGTAGAATGCTGACCATATGTTTGGATCTCACCTGCAAAACTTCAGTTAAATAACAATGGTCTCCTGAGAGATAATTTTCTGTGACATGAATTATTATGAACATTAAGCCAAATGCAGTTTAACTCCATTGTATTTGCAATGCAATCTTATACTATAATATTAAGTATACAGTGGAAATTATAAGACGAGCTGTAACTCACATTACTATTGAGAAAATAACACATTTTGAACCCTCTTGAATTTTAACAATGAAGTACCCGTATAAAACCTTTCCTGCTGTATGTTACAATGGACCAAACAATTGTAGTGAATTTATCTCAAGAGGCAGAGTAACTTCTCTGTCCTTCATCCCATGCTCTTTCTACTCCATTAGAATATCAGAGGGACGGACAAATACCTCTTCTTCTTAAAAATCATTTTGTTTGCTCTTTATTGCTGAGACTTAAATCTGGCTACCCCCTCTGCATCAGAGACCCTTATAGCTCACATGGCAGATAATCTTTTCTCAGAAGCACAACAGATATCTTTACTTATAGACTTCAGTTCCTGGTTGCAAGTAGAATTCTGTTTTTCTATCTTGAAGAGGCAAATCACAGCATAGAACAGGTGTTAAATAAAAGTAAAATTAATCTGAAACAGTTCCTACCAGAGAAGAAAAAGAGTAACATGCTTTGAAAAGAAGGCTGGCAGAAATCCTGAACCCCTCTGCCAGAGCTGGAAGGCACTGGGAGGGAAGTATGGAAGCTGAAGTTTAAGCTGAAGTAGGATATTTTTGAGGAGCCTTGCTTGGAGCTCAAATGAAAATGTTTTACCACTGGCAGAATAATAGTCTCATCCTGTAGAGTGCTGAATGTAATACAGTATTTGGGAATTACCAGATTGCAAATCCATCCATGGATTGGCCAGTCATTTTCTGTTTGTGGCTTGTGATTTTTTGTTTGTGGCTTACTTAACAGATTTCTGCTTCACATTTTAGTGAATGGAAGCATACTAGTTGCTAATTAAGACAGTTATTGGATGCATTAACTTTTCAAAGTTACATTTCAAACTGTATTTAGTAAAAATTCTATTTAAAAAATAAAATAAATAAAAAAAGTTATTTAAGCCTGTGACCAGTGGGGTTCCACAGGGTTCAGTTCTAGGCTCAGTATTATTCAATATCTTCATCAACGACCTGGATGAGGGGCAGAGTGTACCCTCAGCAAGTTGGCTGATGACACCAAACTGTCAGGACTGGCTGATTCCCCAGAAGGCTGTGCTACCATTCAGTGGGATCTCAGTTGGCTTGAGAGTTGGGCAGAGAGGAACCTCATGAGATTCAACAAGGACAAGTGCAGAGTCCTGCACCTGGGAAGGACAACCCCATGCACCAGTACAGGCTGAGAATTGATCTGCTGCAGAGCAGCTCTGCAGAGAGAGACCTGGGAGTCCTGATTGATAATTAACCAAATATGAGCCAGCAATGTGCCCTCGTGGCCAAGAAGGCCAATGGCATCCTGGGATGCATCAAAAAGAGTGTGGCCAGCAGGTCAAGGGAGGTTCTTCTTCCCCTCTACTCTGCCCTGGTGAGGCCTCATCTGGAGTCCTATGTCCAGTTTTGGGCTCCCCAGCTCAAGAGGGACAGGGAACTGCTGGACAGAGTCCAATGGAGGACCTTGAAGATGATCGGGAGACTGAAGTATCTTTCTTAAGGAAATGCTGCAGAATCTGGGACTGTTCAGCCTAGAGAACAGATGACTAAGGGCAATCTCATTAACATTTATTTAAAAGATGTATGTCAAAAGGATGAGGCAATATTTTTTTCTGTAGTGTCCAGTGGTAGGACGAGGGGTCATGGACAAAAGCTAGAACACAAAATTTTCACTTCAGCTTAAGGAAAATCTTCTTTACTGTAAGGTGAGGGAGCCCTGGCCAGGGAGAGTGTGGAGTGTCCTTCTCTGGAAGGTTTCAAAACCCCCCTGGATGTGTTCCTGTGTGACCTGATCTAGGTGGACCTGCTGTAGCAGGGAAGGTGGACTGGATGATCTCTAGAGATCCTTTCCAACCCCTCCCGTTCTGTGATTCTGAAATTATATTCATGAAATATTTTCTCATATCTTGGCTTCTATGTTGACCATAGTTTAGCAAGAATTGTCATATTGTTTGTCCTAAACTAGTGTTTCAGATTTTGTGTATAAAGTGAAATAAAAAGAAACATAGTAAAGTTCATTTTGGGGAACTTTAAGAAAACAATTAAATAGTGCTTTAATTTGATGCCTACTGAATTCTTTCTTGACTGTTAATTATTTCTGGTTTAAGTTCTTCTGAAAAGAAAGACATCTGTCTTGGTCAGTAGTTTCTGAAGAGAGTTATAATTGAAATTGCAATAGCTTCATTGGACAAGGTAGCAAGCAAATGGTTGTATTTCAAGAACTTAATGGCTGGAACAGGCTGCCCAGATTGGTTGTGGAGTCTCCTTTTCTGGACACATTCAAAACCCACCTGGACGAGTTCCTATGTGACCTACTCTAGGTGATCCTGCTCTGGCAGGGGGATTGGACTAGATGATATTTTGTGGTCCCTTCTAACCCTTCAGAGTCTCTGATTCTATGATCTGTTGTATAAGATGCTATCCTGTCTTGTAACATTTCAAGCTTGTTCTGCTAAAGCTTGTTCTCCTTCCTACTACCTGAAAAGTTTTGCATTTTGTTTTCACATAATGGACTATATGTGCTGTACAACTCCTCTGATCTACTTTAAATCTGTAGGATAACATGAACATGTTGTTGCTTTTGAATTCTTAGAGCCCATTCACTTTGATGATGATAACATTGAGTACCATAGATCTGTGTGTCCAGTATAAATTAGCAATTCAAACACATTAAAGGGCCCACAGAATTCAAGTTTGACTGAAATTTTCATCTGAAAAAACATTGTATTTTAGGTTCAATCTCAACCTTTCAGTTGTATGTCTTCATCTCATCACTGTTTCTCTTAGGCAATTTGCATTTTTAAACAGTGGAATGCGGTTTATGTAGTGACATTTATGAAAGGATAGCTTCCCATGCTTGTGTACCATACATTTTCTGTCCAATTACTTGAAATATAAAGAAGATATTTGAATTTTGGTGCTTTGGAATAGTTTTGCTTCACATTGATGTTCCTAACGTTGCTTATGAGTACAACATTGAGCAGTACCCAGAAAATGGAAAACTACCCGTCTCCTAGATTTCCTACACAAGCATGTAAAACTGGCTTTCTGTTGCTTCTTATCTTTCTGAACTTGTGAATTTAGATGCTTACCCATTGCATAGTCTAAAATGGAATGGAATAGTTGGGAACTACTTCTTGTAAAACATACTGCGTGTAGTCAGGTTTTCATTCAGACAAGATCACTAATGACTAATAGTTGAATTATAGTTCATATTCTTTTTTTTTTCCAGAGCAGCAGTGACAGTAATGGTAATTCGCATGATAACTATGTATACAGAACATCTTAAGATGCCAGGTGCTGAAGCTGATGTTTCTAATGCTCAGTCCACAAGCAGAACTGGAAGAAGAATACTGAGAGTTATCCTTTTCCGAAGTGGTAAAGGGAAGTAGTGGCATAAGGGACATTGCCAGCAATGTGCCCCTGCAACAAAGAAGGCCAGCAACGCTTCCAACCTCAGCAATTCTGTGATTCATTCAGATGTTCTGTAACAAGTATCTTTTTATAGGCATCATTTACCTTTAACCTTTTTAGGCACTATTTACCTTTAACCACAAACAATGGCAAACATATATAAATATATATATATATATGAATGAAGAAATAATCACACAGATGCATACAAGCTAGTCAGATTTACTTCAGGAAATTGTTTTGGAATAGCAGAAAAGCTTTTATATCATAAAACATCCCCCAAACCCTAACAACTCCAAAAATAAAGTATAAACTGACTCTTTACACAGTGACCTAGATCTCAGATTTATAAACAAATGATTCAAAATGAAAACTTATAAATGGAATAATGGTAAAGAAAGAAATTTAACTGGAGGTAAAAGAGTCAGTCAGCTGGTTATGGTTTAATCTTTCAGAATAACAGATCATCAGCCACTTTTCTCTCTGTGTGAGATGCAAGAAAAGACCATTTTAATGCCTCAACCTGCTTATTGACCAATTTGTTTGTTATTATTTACACTAAACTTTTGCTTTTGGGATTTCCTAAACCTCTGTTAGCAAACACAATCCAGAATTAAACATTTGTACCTCATTTGCTCAGAGAATGCCTCAAGAAAAAGATCATGTATTTGTAATCACAGCAAGGGTGGATGGGGCTGTGTGTACACACACCAAGTAGTCTCTGCAGCTGTGTACTTCTTTTCCTGTGGCTGGCATTGTGATAGATTTTTGATCCCATAATAGATTTATGTATGGCTAAATGACAACTAATCGTTAAGCACAGTGTGTGCTTCCTCTGTGTTTGCCAAGTAGTGCATTTCCTTTGAAACACGCCCTCATAATGCATGTATTATTCATGCACAATGGTGCAGGAGGTGACAAGTCAAATGCTGGAAGTAAGAAGGTGTCTTTTTAGCAGTAGACTTAGTAGTGCTGGGCAAGAAACTCAATGCTTTCCACAGCCATTGTAACCATCCCACTCTTTCTGGGCTAAGTAGTATGGAAGTAGTGAATCACAGTAATGAAAGCTAGTAAGGATTTTCATGAGATAGTAATTGTCAATTGTTACCACAGAAAACATTATTGTATAAATCCTTTAATGATCACACGTAAGACAGAGGGATCGCCATAGAAATGGGAAATGAAAGAACTTTGTCAAGTCTGTGGGCTTTAAATCTGTAAAAATATTTTTGCTATTTTCCACTTGCTCTGATTTTTAGTGTGAGATTTTGTGGACAAAGGTATATACAATCTATAGGGACCTTTTCCCAAAGCAAATTAAGGCACTTTAAACTAGTTATCCCATGGCTTAAATGCCAAGGAATGAGAATTTCTGGAATGCAATGCTTGAATAAATAAATTCAGAAAACTGGAAATAATTTGGAGCGAGATATTTGAAATATAACCGTAGCCTTTGAGTGAAAGGTCAGTAAGGTGGTGAGAATTCTTCCCAAGTCCATGAAACTGCCTGATCTTATCCGTAAAGCTGATCCTGCTTACTTAGCATATTAAATAGCTTCAAACAAACCAGCCCTGTCAACTGAGATTGACCATGACCAACCAGGACTGAACTAAGTTTTCAATTTAAGAAAAATTACTAATGCATGTGATAAGATATCCCCTCAGAGCACTTCACTGCAGCCCACTGTATCTGTTACAGCGTTCAAGTCAAGGCAGTTCAGCCAAGGTACCTGCATGATAGCCATGCTTGGGGGAATGCTTATTGCAGATGACTGAATGGCATTAGCAAATGCAGGGTTAAGCACTTTCTCCTTCTTAACAAATGCTATGAAAGTGCCATCAATCAATATTTAAGCAGCAGTAGCTTTGAGCTTCTCATCATGCATCCCTTCCTGATCTCTAGACCAGATATCTGCTTTCTGTGAAAAATGAAACCTCTTGTGATTCTGCAATTTTGACCTTGGCCTTGGCCACGTTTGCCACCTTTCTAATAATCCCTAATAAGCAGTCAGTTAATTGCTGAATTCTGTTAAGTTTCAGTTGTGTCTGGTCAAAATATTAGATACAGCCATATAAGGAATATGGCAGATTTTGGAATCTGCAGAACACAGGTTTGGAAAGAGGGACAAAGTAAGAGGTTTGAAACCATGCCTCTGAAATATATGTAAAGTCCAGCTGAATCTCACATTTGTTTTCAGGAAGCCTGTTACTTTTCAGTTTCTTCCTCCCTCGACTTTCATTGTTTAAAATCCTTATGAAAGAAAAACACCTGCTTCAGTATTAAAATGCTTCCTGTGTTAGAAGAGAGCTAAAGGGACTTTAACAGATCTCAGAAATACCTGAAAGTTAGACAACAGCTTTTCAACTGTATTGGAGTTAGTCCATCTGCAGTTGGAAACAATATGCTGCTTTATGGACGCCAAAGAAAGGCAACAATTCCCAACATAAACCAGCGGTGAGTGCCAGTATTCCAAAATGAAGCCAGATGCATGAAACATTTAAAGTACATTTTTTGAGACATGGTGTCAAAAGGAAATCTCATTTCAAACAAATGAGAATAGGTAAACAAAAGAGGCTCAGTTTCATTCTGTAAAATCCAAAATATTTACAAGCAAATGCTCCACCATTGTGAAATGTGTAGCCCATAAAGATTTCAATATCTTTCTTCTCTATAGCAATATAGTGTCCTCTAAGAAATTCTAGATTGAAAAACTGAATGTTTACAGGAAAAATCTGATTCACCAAAGGCTTATATCATAACATTCATCCTGTGTGGTAGGCCAATTACTGGAACAGATAATGGGTGTAGTCAGGAAGACGAGAGAAGGCATCAGGCACAGGAAAATCACAGAAAAACAGATGGATCAATGACCTGTCTGTCTAACATTCACAATGTGGATTCTTCTGTCTTTATCACAGTAGGAGATCTGGCCTTTTACCAGTGGATACATCTATCAATGCACTTTCACTGTGATCCATTGTACTCTGTTAATTTTCTCAATGTAGACTGAATCTCTGAGTGCTATTGAGCTTTAACTTACAGAACTCCTGGTATCAGGTAGCATAGTAAAAAGGAGCTATCTCTGTGGCTACATTTGTTTTGTTGCTGGTTATTTGGTTGGATTTTGAAAGACAAGAGACAGTTTGGATCCTAAACCTCGTCTCACATACTTGGGCTCATAATCAGCTTCTGACATGTTACAGAGCTGAAGTGATATGAAGGTGATATTTACCTACAATGTCTTGGGCTTTGAACCTAATAGCTTGGCTGGACGTGGGAAATAAGTACGGCATTCAGCTTTGGGGTCCCCAACATAAGAAGGAGATGGACCTATTGGAGTGAATCCAGAGGATAAAAAGACAGGATGAGAAGAGAGGGTGAGAGAGTTGGACAGGAAAGCTGAAGAGGGACTTTCTACAAGGGCCTTTAGTGATGGAACAAGGGATAATGGCTTTAAACTGGAAGAGGGCAGATTTAAATCAGATATTAGGAAGAAATTATTCACTGTGATGTTGGTGAAACACTGGAACTGGTTGTCCAGAGGGGCTATGGCTACCCCATCCCTGGAAGTGTTCAAGTCCAGGTTGGATGGGGCTTTGAGTAACTAGTGGAACGTGTTCCTGCCTATGGCAGAGGGTTTGGAACTAGATGATCTTTAAAGATCCCTTCCAAGCCAAGCCAAGCCAAGCCAACCCAACTCAATCCAACCCAACTCAAAGCATTCTATTATTCTATGTGTATACGCAAACTGTGAGATGCAAGCAGGTGCTGAATGACAGAGGGCTGTTAGGATAAGGATTAGCATCTTGAACTTACCCTGTGATCTTAAAAGCCAAATTTCAATCTGACAAACCTTAATATAGAGAAGAAGACCCTTGCAACAAATGGTGCCTAAAGTAGGTTTAAGCTATTCAAACCCCATTTCCACAATAATAGAATGTGTGCAAAATGTTTTGCCAATTACATGAGAAGTAGGCAGCAAGTGACAAAGTAAATTTGTCAAAGAATTAAAAAAAAAAGCAAGCACTACTTTAGACAGCTAAATGAGTTACAGTATATATAAGGATCTAAAATGTAAAGTGAAGTAAGACTAGATTGGATCACTACTTGCAATTGAAGAACCAAGGCTGAGAGAAAGGAAAATATAAGAAATAATTGTGTTGACTGCTGTATCATAAAATGATTCCACCATTGTGAAATGATGGATAGGCTTTAGGAAGAGAAATTATCCATGGTCAATATTTGAGAATACAGAGTAGATAAGTATTGGTGCCAGAAAGGATTAGGCAACATAAAAATTTTAGAGCATAACATTTTATATATATTCATTTGTTTTATGAATAACTTTGTTCAGTTGCAAGACTCAATAAGGAAAGTTAAATTCTCAAGATCCTTGCAGCTCTGTGAAACTATATTCTACCCCCAGTTCACTAAAAATTTTGGTCTGAGTTTGGTACTCCAAGAAGATTAATCTAGCCCAGTACCCAGCTTTTGGTTTGGGTCTTCTGAATCTTCTATGTATTGTAATTTGCACATTTTGTAAAGATGTCCCAGACACCTTTGGAGGTCTCAAATTATTGTAGATAACCATTTAAGCAAACTAATTAATCTGTTCTTATTTCACACCCATTTTGGTCTCTCCTTGGCATGTTAAAGTGGTTTGCCATGTTAAAGTGGTTTGCCACTCTTCTGCAGCAGTGTCTGTGTTTCACATCTGATTTGCCCCACTATCTCTCAATGTCACAGTATATTCCTACCTTCTTTCTTTAAAATTTGTCTTCTGCCGCACTTGGAAATCCTCTCACCCTGTCAGCATCAGTACATTGCATCGTTGGTGTCCAACCACAAATATGCTTCTTCCACAAAGTCTGCTGGTGAAAGAGCCCTTAAGGAACTAGTCCATAACCCAGCATTGTGCTAAGGTTGAATGTGGCACCTAGTCACCCTAGTTCTTCTCCCTCTTGAAACTAATTGAGAGTGTGGTGGTTATTTGGGTTTGAATACATGATAATGTTCAACAAAGAGTGTTGCTAATGAGATCTTAAGAAATAAAGCAGCTCCTGGCAGATAGTGGAAACTTCTTCAACAGCACCCAAGGATGGTGTCAAATCATGCATGGGCACACATTAAAAAAAAACCCAGAGACAAGGGTTTTTTCAGAGTTTTTGAAACTTTATATTTGAGTTTTTCCTCAAGAGAATGGTATCCCTTTATTTTTACAATGGATGCACATACTACCTTACTAGTCAATCGTACAGACTCTTAAATTTTAATCATAAAAGCAACATGTAATAATTACAGCTCTGTTATTTAGTCATTCTCTGAGTTTCTAGGGAAATGATGGAGAGATTACAGAAATAAGTCATGCTTGCACCTCATCCCTGTAATCATAGAATCATAGAATGGTAGGGGTTGGAAGGGACCTTTAGAGATCATCTAGCCCAATCCCCCTGCAGAAGCAGGTTCACCTAGATCAGGTTGCATAGGAACATGCCCAGGTGGGTCTTGAAGACCTCCAAGGAAGGAGACTCCACAACCCCTCTGGGCAGCCTGTGCCAGGGCTCCCTCACCCTCACAGTAAAATAGTTTTTTCTTATGTTCAAGTGGAACTTTTGTGTTCCAGCTTCATCCCATTACCCCTTGTCTTGTTGCTAGCTACTATAGAAAAAAGGGATGTCCCAACCTCCTAACACCCACCATTTAGATATTTATAAATGTTAATAAGATCTCCCCTCAATCTCCTCTTCTCCAGACTAAACAGCCCCAGTTCCTGCAGCCTTTCCTCGTATGAAAGATGTTCCATAGCCCTGATCATCTTGGTGGCCCTGCACTGGACTCTCTCCAGAAGTTGTCTGTCCCTCTTGAGCTGAGGAGCCCAGAACTGGACACAGGGTTTTTTTGTTTACATTTGGCATATGTGTATAGTTTGCATTTTGTAGACAAGTTGCTATAATTTCTGTGTACTACAGAATCTGGCCATTATTGTAATTGCCCTGTAGAGGACAAAATTTATACAGAATATGGTGATAGCTCTACCTGCCATAGAATGATTCAATATTTCAAATTACATTTAAGACAGAAAGTGTCTTATACAAAGGGCATTACTTGCAGCAATGCAGTGTCCCCAACCAATTGATGTGTAGTAGGTATTTTATCTAACTGGGAAATTACCACTTCTGGATCACCCAAATGATGTCTTACAAGTTTAGACTTTTCCCCAGGATTTTTCTTTCTATCATTTGCCAAGCTAATAAAACAACAGCTTGAGGAGACTGTTAGCTTGCCATATGTATTCCTAGCCTATTTCCTGCATATTTATTTTATTTCTACATTTCAGAGAGAAAAAAGAGTCTGATAAATCATTCTAATGTACACAGATGTGGCTAAGATTACATCCCCTTCTTTACTATTTTTTTTTGCATGTACTGATCCAGATTTATCTTGATTGGAATTTTTACTTATTGCAAATGACTTAGAGGAAAGTCCGTGCCCTCACTTGTGTTTGCATGGTTCCTAGAACAACAGAACTTTAAATGTGATAGAGCCTTAGGGCACTTTTCCTGACTAAATATGGACTTTTACAGTCAAACTAATGTACTTTGGAGAAGTGGGTAAGCAACTACATTATACATTATTGAAGACGGAGTTAATGTTTGGGGTGTCAATTTCAAAAGACTAAACAATAAACAATTCCCTGTTCTAAAAAAATCAGTGTAAAGAAGATACCAAAAGGAGAATTTTTGTCTGTGTAAGCAAATCCCTTGGAAGCAATTCTGCCTGGATTGTTCTGTGGAGAAATTAGGTCACATTTGGCTAACATCACTTTATTGTCAGGGTAACCTGCTCCTTTGGCCCCTCCTGCTTAGATATGTGTGTGTGCTTTCATTTGTATACACTTTCTCACAAAGCCTCACTAACAGCCTGTGTTGAGAATCCTGCAAAGGAGATGATTTTTATTTTTTCCTCACTATATCACTACAGGTGCTTTAGAAAGATATGGTCCAAAAGGTTACTGAATGTTTAGGTTTCTTTGATCTTGGCATTCATTTTGGTTTCTTTTTTGGAAAATCTATTTCCAGTATAAAAGTTAGAGAGCTGCTAGGCTGTTTTGCAGACGCTGAGGTCTGTGTTGTAGGAAACAGCCTTCCAATAATAATAACCGTAAAAAGTCATTTCAAAGTAACCTCCTATTATCTAGTCAATAAGGAACAAAGAACAAGACCATTTGTTTTGTTTTTTGTTTCTTAATCTGAAAGAAATCCAGAATTTAAGAAGTCATTGGCTTTTTCAAGAACAAGTTCACACGTGATTTAGTCATATGGCTGCCATAAACTTATAGTACTGCGTTTTCTTAAGAGCTTCATTATCATTGTGATATTTAAAATATCAAAATTAATACCTTAGTGTTTTGTATTATTCCAAGATCTACACATAACTTCAGAGGATGTCAACTTTTCCTATATACTCACACTTTTATGAGTACAGACAACTCTAAATTATCTGTGATTTTAAAATAGCGAGAAATGTAATGCTCTCAACCAACCCAATATGTGTTACACACCAGAGGTGTACAATGTTCTGAATAAACAATCCCAGTAACACAAGTATAAATAGCAAGTAAATCCCACATGGCGAACTGTATAACCTCACAGAACAAAATTACTCCAAACTGGAGATGCTATAAGATGGCTTTGTGGTTGCATAGTCTAGGGGCCAGCACAATTTGTGAAACAAGGAATATCTGCTTTTAATAAAGATCGTAATGTAGAACATGGGTCTAATTGCAGCATAGCTAATAAGTCTGAAAGGTCACAATTAAGATGGAAGCAAAATTCACTGAGCCTAAGTTCTAAGCTGTGAAAGTACTGACATTTCAAAATCAATTAACAAGGATATTTAATAAGTTGAGCTAATTGGTAGTACTGTGCCAAGCAAGAGCAGAAGAGGTGGGGGGAAAAAAATCTGGGTAATATCAAACATATTATCATAGTCTGAACTGTATTAAAAACCCAAGGACTAATTTTAAGGGAAAAATAACTAAGCACATAGAGGTAAAAGGAAAATAGGATGAAATGCAATATAAGGTTACGAGAGACTGATCTTGAAGTTTAGCCCAATATTTTTCTTTAATAAAAATGGATTTTTAGACTAGAGAAATACAGCAGATCTATCTGCATTTCAGCAAAGTGTTTGATATACTGCCACATAGGAAATTACTAGTTAAACTGAAATAAATGGGAATTAGAAGAAAATTACAAGGTGAGTAAGGAACTATCTAAAAAGAAAACTTTGTGGGTTTTGCTTAAAAGTGAAATCTGAGGCAAACAGGAAGTTACCAGAGGCAATTGTGAAGGATCTATGTTGAGACAATCTCACTCAATATTTTCTATAGAAACCATGGACTGAGAAGGAGAACAATGTCTTAAGAGCACCTGTTGATGACCTAGAATTGTGATTCTCCATGTTTGAGGGCCACATGCTGTATTTCAGGAAAATCGGTCTGGCTTGCAGCCAGGTCTTACTAGACTACCTTTCCCAAGGAAAGTCTGGCATGTGCAAGACAGGCAGCTGTAAGCTTGCATGTTTTTTTCAAGAGCCACCTGCCACGTGACTGGGATATGCTCTCTCCTTCCTCCCTGCCCATCAGTGGGTACGAGTTTAGCAGGTCCAAAGCTTCTGCAAGGCATCATCTGAGGTAGTCTCAGTACAACTCACTCCAGCAACATTCATCACAGCCATAGGGCAGCATTAGCACGGGGTTTTGTCCAAGACAACGTGCCCAGCCTCTCTGCAGGACATATTTACTCTGGCACAGTACTATGTGAAGGGTTTTATGTGTCTCCTGGGTCAGACATGGCTTGTGGCTGCCTAGATTGGCATTAGGACTCAGATGTAGACAAGCTCTAAAGTAGCTTGGCTTGTTTAGCCTAACAAAATGAAGGCTGAGAAGAAATTGGATTATATGGTAATTGTAAGAATGGAATTATAGTAAATTATTTCCTTAAGTAAAATGAACTGGATCTGATGCTCCTTCCAGTCCTATGTCCTAAGCTTTTAAATCATGTTTAACTGACTGTATGGCTCATTTGGCATCAAAGTTTTGATGAGATGATACGTGGCCAAAGATTGCACATCTAATTATGTCTTATAAATACCTGAAGATGGAGCTTTCTATCACTTTTGTGCAACTTTGTGCGGTTGGAGGAGTCACCAGGAGGAGAATTAAAGTGTTTGTGGACTAGATGGAATAGTCAGTAAGAAACAACATGGCCAAAAGTTAAGCATAACTTGCTGAGAGCAACACAAGAAACAGTAAGGTTAAGTTTTAGTTGATGTTGCATTACATTATTTTCTGTTTTCTTCCCTAAGCCAAGTAGCCTGGTCTGTTTTATCCTGAACCTTAGGCAGGCAATTCTTGGCCTCTTCGGTACTTGAGGCTAATTGTGATCTTTTGTTCCCTGATGGGCCTAAACCATGACACAGGTAGGATCTGAACTTTAAATGCTGGGCAGGCTTTGTCTAGAAGCTTATTAGTTTTCCTAGTCAATCCCTTTTCTGCCTCCTTGGTAGATATCTAAAGAATGGACAGAGGAACCTCAGGGCTTCCAGGTAGCTGTAGAGATCATCCAACTTGAGAGAAGGGATCTCTCTGCCTGGGGATAGGAATTCTCTAATGGATTTCCAAGTGCCAATCAGTAGAACTGAATCAGCTCTACTGCCTGAATGACCCCAGGCTGAAGGTCTCAGACTTTCTGAGTCCCACCACTCTGGCACCTTACTGTTTGAGCTGCTCTGAGTCTGGGATCACAGGAATCCTGGCCACTGCAGACTGCAGTTGTCACGATAGTGGCATGCTGGTTATGCAGAAGCCCACCACTAACCCATTTTAGACTAGTATTTGGTTATACGTCAGATCAGCTGTTACCATTACCATTAACAATAATTGTGTTCAATTAAGTTGATGACTGACAGGGCTCTTAGGAAACACATTTAATTTTGGAAACACCTTGTGTTTAAGAGTTTCTGAAACAAATATGGCTGGACTTTAGTTCTGTGAAAATTTTCCAGTGTTTGGCTTTTCCTCCCAAAGCAGGATGAAAAATATTCTGGTAATTTGGAAATTATCACAGAATGGAAATTCAATTCCCTATCTGAGTTTATTTTTGATCACACTAATTCAAGTGCTCATCTACCAACAAAAGGCTTCCTAGCTTTTAATTAAATTGCAAGTCTGTGTCTTAGTGTTGTCCCTCTGATTTTCTTTCCACAACCTATTTGAGATTCTTTCCACCTTCTCTTACTGTTAGCTATGATGGCACTTGGAATCCATTAAAAGATGGTAAGAATGCCAAGGAGTTTAGTTTCCTATGAGATTACAGATGACGCTTGAAGAATAACACCAGCTAGCAACCCCTTTCCTCCTCTAGTGAGGCAAATAAGAAAACTGAACGCTTTTTGTTTAGATCTTCCTTATGAATCCAGTTTTATTCTCAGCAAGTCTGATATGGTGATGCAGACCAGGACCAATCCTCATTCAATGCCTAATTTTAGGCCTCCAGGTTTGGAAAACTTGGCCTGCAGTTACAAATATTCGTCCCTTGTGCACCTTTCGGAAGACAAGTCTGATTGTCTTACTTTGTTTTTGAGTCATTATTCTCTCAGCTTTGTTTTTGCCAAATGTCAAAATATAGCTGTTTCTCTGCTTCAGGAATACATTGTATTAAGTGCACTGGAAAAAAATTGGCAAATGATATAGTACTTTGGAAAAGAAAAAGAGATTTGGATGGTGCTAGGAGGAATAAAAAAAAAAAGAAAAGAAAAAAAAGCCCCAAAAGAGTGACCTTGCATCATACATCTGGCAAATTTTGCCAAACCAACAGCCAGCCAGAGTTAATATGTCTTTACTCTCAATAAACCTGCAGCAAGGCTAGTACAGTTTTGCTACAGTGTTTATGAAAAACTGAGCTAGACTGGAAAGCATTACATGAAGACAATTCTAGGAAAAAAGGAAAAAACCCTGTAATAATTGACAATGCTTGTGTCTGAAAATGATTTTTGAAGGTACATTAGAATTCATAAAAGTAAATACCAAAGAATGGAGAGAATGTGTTGCTTCCCAATTTTAAAATAATGATACACTCTCTACTATAGCGACTCCTAACTTAGTGACTATCTTGTCTATATGTCTATACAGAGGGAAAGAGCAAGGGTGCTTAGGATACCTCTGCCTCTGTATATATTCTATTTCAAAAACTGCTCAGTGCTGGCGTGCATAGTCTGAACTAATCAGTTATTCCCTGTGCCAGAATAAAATTATCTAGTACTGCAGCCATACTGTGGCCATACTCGCTCTTCACAGCTACAGATACAGCATCCCTACCACTATCTTACATAGGGTTTATGTGGAGAAGTAGCAATGGTCAAGGTGGGATCCTTGCATATATTTGCACATGTGTACACACACTTTCATTGAGGATATCAACTGGACACAGTACTCCAGTTGAGACCTCTGCCCTGGTGAGGCTTCATCTGGAGTCCTGTGTCCAATTCTGGGTTCCCCAGCTCAAGAGGGACAGAGAACTTCTGGAGAGAGTCCAGTGCAGGACCACCAAGCTGATCAAGAGACTGGAGTATCTTCCTCATGAGGAAAGGCTGCGGGAACTGGGGCTGTTTAACCTAGAAAAGAGGAGACCGAGGGGGGATCTTATTAATATTTACAAATATCTAAAAGGTGAGTGTCAGGAGATTGGGCCATTGTTTTTTTCTATAGTAGCTAGCACAGGAAAAGGGGTAAATGGATGAAGCTGAAACACAAAAAGTTCCATTTAAATATAACAAAAAGTACTTTACTGTGAGGGTGAGGGAGCAATGACACAGGCTGCCCAGAGGGGTTGTGGAGTCTCCTTCCTTGGAGGTTTTCAAGACCCATCTGGACATGTTCCTATGCAACCTGATCTAGGTGAACCTGCTTCTGCAGGGGGATTGGGCTAGATGATCTCTAAAGGTCCCTTCCAACCCCTACAGTACTATGATTCTGTGATATACTTGCCCTCTCATGCCCGGGGTTTGCATGCGTGGATGAGTGTTTCAGTTACACTTTTTCCCTCTTGCTGCATATTCTATACTCTCCTGGTGTGGTGCTGGTGTAGCTCTGCAGGGCAATGGATCTTTGGGCTCACCTGGACTTTATCATGGCATACATGTCAGGAGAGCATGGCCACTGAGCCTGCTGTGAGCTGGAAACAAGGTTAGTACCTCTGGTGATGCTGAGCACTGTGTGCCGCTGTAGTGCCTCTGACACAGGTGACTGTCTCTACAGAAGGTCTGTGAGCTCAGATGCCTTTGCACTGTATGCAGCTGCACATACGTCTCAGAATAAATGGAGAATTTTGTGGCTCAGAATAAATGGAGAGTTTTGTGTCTCAGAGGTGGTCTTCAGAGCTCTCTGCCTTAAATGCCTAGATGTTATCAGGCCTGTAAGCACTCTCTTGAAAGTATATGTAATAAAAATCTACCGTTTGTAAGCATCCTCTCACTGAAGTACGGGTGAAGAGGTTGGCATAGAAAATTATTTCCAAAATAGAGAGCTGCCATCCAGAACAGTTTGACACTTGGAAAAAGAACATGTCACTTGAAGTGTCTCCAGGGTTATTTCTCCTGGGATGCATCAAGAAGAGTGTGTCTAGCAGGCCAAGGGAGTTCTTCCTCCCCCTCTGCTCTGCCCTGGTGAAGCCTCATCTGGAGTCCTGTGTCCAGTTCTGGGCTTCCCAGCTCAAGAGGGACAGAGAACTTCTGGAGAGAGTCCAGCGCAGGGCCACCAAGATGATCAGGGGACTGGAGCATCTTCCTTATGAGGAAAGCCTGTGGAAACTGGGGCTGTTCAGCCCAGAGAAGAGGAGACTGAGGGGGGGATCTCATGAATATTTACAAGTATTTAAAAGGTCCATGTCAAGAGGATGGGACAGCACTTTATTCTGTAGTGTCCAGTGATAAGAGCACTAGCAATAATGGACAAAAACTGGAGCACAAAAAGTTCCACTGAAACTTAATGGAAAATCTTCTTCACTATTAATGTGAGGGAGTTGTAGCACAGGCTGCCCAGGGAGGATGTGGAGTTTCCTTCTCTGGAATTTTTCAACTCCCCTGGACATGTCCCTGACCTAGGTAGACCCGCTTGAGTAGGGGGATTGGACTGGATGATTTTTATAGGTCCCTTTCAACTCCTATCATTCTGTGATTCTATGATTTCTGCCATCATCTCTCAAGATAAAACCCAAAGGCTTTTGAGATATTTACATTTAGGGCAAAGTACATCCAATTTTTTGTGTTGACTGAGAACCATAACTTTACACTGATATAACATTTAGATGCAACATATCTTAAATAAGCAGTAACACAGCCTTCTGTTGTTTTTTTTTTTTTTTTTTGCCATTTCTTCTTCAGTTCACTATTTATGATTAAAATCCACAAAAGACTAACATTTTTATAATCTTCAATGCATCTAGGCTGCATATTTTAAATGTTCAAAATCATATGAAAATTTAAAGTTTATTGTTTTTCAGTTAAATATGGATTCCTAAATTGGGGGTTTAGACTCTTGGAGGGTTTAGAATTGAGGGGTTAGCCCTGCATTTGCTACATGCCCAAAAGAAACACACACCAGGTCACGGCTGGTCGTCTTAGCTTGAGCCTTTGGAAGCACTGGGCTTGCAGGAATGCAAAGGGACTTTAATAATTTCAAAGGTTTGAAAGTCTCGAGTGTCAGCTCTTTTGTTGGTTTATGAAGGGATGGGAGGAGTTTGTCAGATTTTCCCTGTGGTGGCTGAGGAATTATCATGTGGAATTATCATGTAAGCTAATAGTGAAGCAAAGCTGGACTTGCTTAAAGACACATGAGCACATCTGGGGTTTTGTTTCAAGCCCTACCTCATTGTCCTAGTTGCAACAATTGTTTGTTAAGTGTTGCCATGTGCCCAGCATAAAGCATCGTAATTGCTTCTGGGATCTTGCTGTTCTGAGGGACTCAGTCTTTTCCTGGGACAGTAGGAGAAATCACAGAAAGACAGGACTGTCCCAGCTGCATTTGTCTGGCAACGATCAAGGAAGGGCTCTAGAGGCAAAGAAGTTTAAACACATGGTGAGTGCCTTCAGGACAGGAAAAAAACCCCAAACCCAAAACCAGCTTAACGTGAATTCAGACTATCAGCATCTTCAAAAGTCTAACTGTTTTAGCTGCAGCCTATTCTGCAAGATTTGTGAATTCTGACCAGCTGTTGGGTATGAATATTCACTCTTTAAGCAAAAGAAACTCCTATGCCATCTGTACAATGTGCTCCAGCCAGGACCATGCTTTGAGGCAAGCCCAGGTTGTCAGGTAAGATGTCAATGAGGAAATCTTCCCTGTGCTCAACTCTTTTATGGGGGTACCTGCATCATACAACTTGGAGTATTGGTAAGAGAAACAGTCATATGAGTTACATATTTGTCTTAAAGCCGAGACTGTATTTTATTACATCTGGCTTGGCCACTGGAGGTCAGTATTTTGGAGCGGAATGGACATAATTTTCTGTGTCTGTTTGGTAATCCTCTGTTATAGTCATAAAGACAGGAAGCACCGTATCAGACCTTTCCATGCGTCATTGTGGTGTTTAGTATGTGTCATCTTGGCTTGACATGAGAGTATGAGTACATTCAGCAGCAGTCAAGGGGTTATATTTTTTAATAGTGTGAGAACAGCTGCAGAGAACATAGTTATTACTCACAGATTATGTAAGGAAGATGCAAGTTGCAGAGTGAAGTCGTGCTTTTTTTGGGCTAGGTACACTTTACTGACGTTGCTGCACAATGTGACGGTAGGCCAGAACATTAGCAAAGCCATTAGGAATAATTGCCTAATACTACACCATACCTAATCTAGAGCTCTGAGACTAGTTCTAGCAGCTTTGGCTCTTCTGTTGGAGTGGCTTCTTCTTTCCCCACCCCGCCTCTCAGCTCCTTTTCCTCCTGCTGATGCTGAGAACATGGAACAGGTGTAAAAGGAGATATATGTATGTGCTCTTACCATATTACTTTCTCCCATGTTGCTGAGATTAGGAAGATCTCCAAATATACGTGTGTAACTAGTAGTGCATCCCACTAGTGGCTAGTAACTAGTGGTATATCCAAGAAGTCAATACTGAATCCAAGTCTGTTTAACATCTTCATTAATGATCTAGATGATGAAGCAGAGTACACTTCACCAAGTTTGCAGATGATACAAATCTGGGAGGAGTGGCTGATATGACAGAAGGTCATGAGGGACCACAACAGGCTGGAGAAATAGGGTGAAAGGCATCTCATTAAGTTCAACAAGGGAAAGTGCAAAGTCTTGCACCTGAATAAGAACAACCTCAAGCACCAGTACATACTGGGTGGCATACATCCAGAAAGCAGCTTGGAAGAAGATGTTCTGGAGATCCTGGTGGACACTGAGTTAAGGATGAGGCATAAATGTGCCCTTGAAGGTTAACGGTGTTCAGGGCTGCATGAGGAACAGTGTTGCCAGCAGGCTGAGGGATGTGGTCTTTCCCATCTCCTCAGCACTGGTGAGGCCCCACCTGGAGTGTTATGTCCAGTCCTGGGCTTCTCAGTTCAGTAGAGATACGGATATACTTGAGATAGTCCAATGAAGGACCACAGATACTGAAGGGGCTGGAGCATGTGTACTTCCTATGAGGAAAGGTTGAGAGATAGGACTGTTCAGTCTGGAGAAGACTTTGTTAGGATCTCATCAGTGTGTATAAATGTCATAAAATTTCATAGAATTGTTTTGGTTGGAAAAGACTTTTAAGATCATTGAGTTCAATTACTAACCTAACACTGTCAAGCCCACCACTAAACCATGTCCCTCAGCACCTCAGCTACACATCTTTTAAGTATCTCCAGAGTTGGTGAGTTCACTGCCTGCCTGGACAGCCCTTGTCAGTGTTTTAAAACCTTCCCAGTAAAGACGTTCTTCCTCATCTCCAAAAGTCTCCTGGCACAACTTGAGGCCATTTCTGCTTGTCCTATCACTCATTACTTGGGAGAATGGAGTAGTTTCCACCTTGTTGCAACCTCCTTTCAGCTAGTTGTAGAGAGTGATCACATCTCCCCTCAGCCTCCTTTTCTCCAGACTAAACCTAGCTTCCTCAGACACTCCTGATAAGACTTATGCTCCAGACCCTTCACCAGCTTCATTTCCTGTCTCTGGACATGCTCTAGCACCTCAATGTCTTTTTTTGTAGTGAGGGGCCCAGAACTGAACACACTGTTCCAGGTACAGCCTCACCAGCACCGAGTACAGGAGTACGATCACTTCCCTGGTCTTGCTGGCCAAACTATTTCTGATCCAAGCCAGGATGCCATTGGCCTTCTTGGCCACCTGGGTACACTGCTGGCTCACGTTCAGATGGCTGTTGATCAATAACCCCAGGTCCTTTTCTGCAAGAAGTGAGAATTAAAGAGGACAGAGCCAGTCTCTTTTCACTAGTGCCAGAACCAGAGGCAATGGGCACACACTATTTCAGGAGGATTCTCTCTGAATATCAGGAAACACTTTTTCACTGTGAAGTTGACTAAGTACTGCCACTGATTGTCGAGGGAGGTTGTAGAGTCTACGTCCGTGCTGATACTCAAGCCATCTGAATGCTCAAAATCCAGCTGGGCAATGGTCTGTAGGTGGCCCTGCTTGAGCAGGGGGTTGGGCAAGATGACCTCCAGAAGTCCTTTCTGGTCTCAACCACTCTGCAATTGTGTGGTTCTGTGAAAAGGCCCCACTTTACTCCATCTCTCGTCCTCTCTTCATTTCTTCTCCTGCCAACTGAGCAGATTTATGAACTCCGTGTTGGTGGAGACAGAGGTAAAGTATGTGAATGCTGTGAGGAGTCAAGGAGATAGGAGTGCTGCATCTCTCAAGTACTTTTGTGCTCTCAAGTACAAAACTAACTGCACCGAGATATTTTATCAAGAGCCTTACTTGTTCTCCTGCTCCAGATTCTTACGGCAGCAGATTGTCTTGCCTCTTTGCCCATCCAAGCGAGGTCAGACTGACAGGAAGGGGACTAGAAAAGCAAATGAGGCAAAGAGAGATTCAGATTTCTCCCAGCCCCTCTAGATCACAGTTATCCTCTACCTTGCTTTAGCTGGTACTTTGCTAATCTTTCCCAGCCCATCCTTCTGCTCCACTCAAGAACATACTTTGTCATTCTCACAAAGTGCTATCACTGCCAGCTATGAGGAAAAATAGATAATTTTGTCCCTCAGTCAGGGCAGCAGAACTCATGACTAGAAAGCCTTCATTTGGCTTTTTTTCACCATTACCGTTTTACCAATGTAGCTGTAAATAAAGCCACACCTGAGTCATGCAGCCAAATTTTGCTCAGATTTTCACTGGTTCAAAGCTGGAATATGTAATAAATGGAATGAACTAATTCGTGATTTACTGTGCCTTAAGAGGGAAAAGAGCTAAAGAACTTGAACTGTTTGTAGTGTTTATCATTCAAATACATTTTCTATCAAGTGCAGAGATAGATACAGGTAATGGAAAATCATGCTAGTGCAAAACAGCCAGGCTATTCCTGACTGTACTTTTACTTGTAGGCATAGATGTGCCAACTCCATTTTTTCTTTTCTGACTTTCAAACGGCATGGTTACGGTTACAAGTGTGTGTGGTTTGTCTCAACCATTGAAAATTTATTAAGAAGAAATGTTTTGCCTTCCAAAACTTAGCTGGTAGCTCAGAAAGCACAGAGAATTTAATTTTGTTTTGTTTTAAAAGAGTAGCAAAATCCTTGGGAAAAGTCAGATTTGTATTAGAGTTTCTTTCCTATTGAAAGATTTTCACTGGAAGAAAACAGGACACCCAGAAGACTGCCCACTTAGCCCCATTTTGAACATGGAAGTGTTTTGAAGAGCTGCTGACAAAATGGATATTTAATTTCAGCTTGCAATAGCAAAAGTGACTTCTGTGATAAATTTACCCACAGAAGAGTCAACCATCTCAGGACTGGGAAGGTTAGGCTTCATCGTGTTTCACTGTTATTCTACATCTTCAGGGCTATAAATACATGACTACCTCGATCCTGGAACACAATTTAAGTTAAACAATTGAAGTCAGATTCTTGCACTGCAATTTTAAACACCCTTTCCTGAAAGCATCCTGCCCAAGAAGCCTTTTTTTTGTTTTTTTCTCCCAGGCCAAATTTACAGTAATTCTTTTGCTGTTTGCTTGACCTTTTTTACTGGTCTCTCTAACAATAGCTTCAACTTGTTTCTGAATAACACCCATTGAAACATCCTATGATTCATTAGCTTATTGTGTCATGAGTTTTGCAAGTGTGCTGTGTTTAGGTGGTGGCACCCATAGTTTAGTGTCCTGAACTTCAGTAAGAACTTCAAATCTTTCCTCAATCAAAGGTGACTGTCATCAACAAAATTTCCCCCAAAACAAATCACAACAGCATGATGCTGCTGGTGCCATATGATAATGGAGGCCATGGAAAGCTCACACGTCACACATTAATTTTAGCAGAACTCTGGAGCTGTCTTGGTCCTTGACCTCAGAAAGTTACAAACATTTCTGGTGAGAGAAACTTACAGGAATGAGCTAATTGGACAGGAAAACTAGTGGTAACAATAATGGCAGGATAAGAGGAAAGGTCTAAGTCACTCATCTGAGCATTCATGATAAAAAGCTGTCTGCAATATTGTATGATCTCTCATAAAAGAACTTCTGCAATGTCATGCTGGGAGTGTCATGCATGCAGTGCGGCCTTTCAAGAAAAATAACTTGAAGCAGAGCGTGGAACAGTATAAAAAGAGAGATGCCAGTGGGACAGCAGTTAAGGCTGTGTCAGGTACATAAAAAAGATCAAAATTATTCCAGATTCAGAGGAGGTTGTTTATATACACTCAGTTGGAAGACTGTTTGAGATGCAACTATAAGAAACTCATACTGAGAGAGGGGAGATGAATATTTTATAAGCTTTTTCAGACTAAATAGAATGAGTCATGGTGTTAGTTTGGAGCTGAATTGAGCATGTCTTCTGGCAGGCTCTCAGGTCTGTAGTGTAGTCCAGTGCATTTGTGTGCCATGGCTTTTCCTTTCTCCGTTGATGCTTGCACAGAGTGGTAGATCACAAGGTGAGCCAGCAAGTTACTTCTATCACAGGGGTTCCCACAGAGGCTATATAGATGGGCTTGGAATGTGATAAGTTCTTTGGAGTATAAAGGGGAAGTGGATGAGACAAAGGAGTGAATGTTCTGCTCAAGGCATGAGCTGTGATGGGGCTGCAGCCATGGCCACCAGCAGAAGGCAACTGCTTGTTTGTTGTGCAAAGAAAACTATTATGAAACTTAAAGCCACATTTAGTGCAGGAAATGACATTGTCATATTTTGCTCATTGTAAGTCTCTAAATAGGTACCAGATTCCTCAACTTAATTTTTAATTGAAGCTTTAATTACTTGTGCTTTTGAATATTTAAGGTTTTTTTTTCCCTTTCTCTGCTTAATTATCTAGCACAGATGTCCAGAATGGCATGGCCAGATTGTGCTTTTCTTTAAGAATTATATCACCTCTGTCCTGTGTCATCTTCACTGGTTTCCTTTCCATCATCAAATTACACCTTTAAGATTCTCTCCTCACTACATCAGTTTTAGACCTGTGTAGTTCACTGGCTCTCTTAACATTAGTTGTAATTTTAAAAACAAGTGAATCAGACTCCCTGGTTTTTAGAGCTACACATAGATTTAGTCCATTCTGCCTATCATCTTGTGCTTTTGGTAACACTGGTAGACCAAGTCTGCATATGCTTCAATAACTGGGTATACTTTGCTTCATTTGCTATCCTATCAAACAATCTTCTCCGTTTGATTTACTGTCTTACCATCAATATGCCGTTATAAATATTTCCTTGTAAACTTCTGATTGGACCTATGCACAACCTTTGCAGATGAACAATGTCTACAAGAAAGTGGAAGTTTGACTTGATCCTTTGCACCCTACATTGGTAGAAGCTGATGTCTTCAATCCTAAGGACCTGCTATAGAGAAACACACTGTTTGCACTATAGCAAACTGTCAAGTTACTGATTATCAGATTAAACAGGTTTAGACGTGGGACTTTCTAGTTGATTCTAGGCAATCAAACCTAACATATCAAACAAAGATGTAAATTCTCTTCCAAGAGAAGAGAAATTATATTCTGGGGTAATAGTCTGCATGCAATAGCTGTTTCTAGCTCTGGAAAATGTACTGTTTCCACACAGCTTCTGTTGCAGTCAGCACCAACAAGAATAAGCTCTGTGTGGAAGCTGACAGCATTTCTACCTCAGGGTATGTGTTTAGTTGCAGCTGCTGAGGAACACTCTGGAGAAAACAGACAACTAACAGAAAAATTGTGAAAGAAATGGATAGTGTTGATGTGAAAGAGTATTTACACTCTGGTACTTGACTGAATGCCTCTGGATAGGGGTCCCAGAGCTAAATCCCCAAAAGATTTTTAATTTATTTCATCCACTTCCAAAGCAGATGCCCAAGTAAAAAGTCCCGATGCTCAAATTGCTCCTGAGCAGTTTCCAAACAGTAGGCAGCTAAAATTTGTAGCACCACTGTCTTCAATATTCACATTCCTTACACACTTATGTTTCTTTTGTGAATTGTGCTCAGCAAGGCCTTAGCTTTGAGTGTCATCAGTAGTGAGGTGGCTATCTCACTGTCAAGTTTTTTGAGGACCCACAGATTAGATGTTCCCCTGCCTATGTGGCCTGAGAAAATCAATACTCTGGGTGCAGTGTCAAGACACAAAATACCATTGAGTTCCTCATTAAATAAGCAGTGGTTGTGGTAGTGACTCAGTGAGTATCACCTCCTTCTTAATTTTTTGTTTGTTTTTGTTTTTAATACAATGCTCAGTGGCTACCACACTCTTCTAGGCTCTGGAAGACGTAGGCTTACTTCCTTTTTCTCCCTGATTTCTAAACCATGTTGTCATTATTTGGTGGCTACATGAGATGTTTTCCCTCATGCACTGCCTGTTTACTACTGTCTGGAAGTACCTAACTCATTATGTAAGAAGCTGAGACTTTTAGCTTGTGGTTGATGATCATCCCCATCAGGGGAAACATGTATTATCACGGTTAAGTAGGACTTAAGTTACTTTGTCAATCTAGATCTTGAACATTCATCCAAGGGCTTTCAGCTACAAAACTGAGAATGAATGGGTGGGAAAACAGTTAAGATATTTTTTTTTGTCCAAAAGAATGCAATTTACCTGAAGAAAAACCCCCCAGATTTTGACTTACTTGAAGACATTTTAATAGCAAAGTGTAAGAGGACCATTAGAACAGTTGCAGATGGTTTGTGTGAAATGGCTCAGTTACAATAAGAACTACATGAACTTTTAGCCTGAACTCAAACCAAGATCTTTTTTTCTTTTTCCCTTTTATTTTTTTCCCCCTGGTGTACTAAGTTGTTTAGTTAAACTTTTGGTTTGTTTCTTTTCCTGTTCATATGCCTCTTTAGCCCTTATTTCAGCTGGGACTAGTACTCAGCTACCACCAGGAAGGCTGATTTGTAAGACTCACAGCCAGGTCTGTTCTGTGTTGGCCAAATTTGTCCCTGTTGCAGCAATAATAGACTTACGCCAGCCTCCTTAATCTTTTCCACTTGTAGACTGTTACTGGATTTTGATACCAGAAAAAGGTGAACATCTTTCTCTTACTGTTAGCAGAGATGTCAAAGTTCCTGTTTGAAATGAAGAGTCTCTCTAAAAAATGGTTTTCAAAGATGTTATGACAATCTTTTCCAAGCTTTTCAAACATACTACTTTAGTCCTGAAGAACCATTTGGCCTCTTCACATCTCTCCCTTTTCTGTGTTACTCTTCAGTGCTGATGGTCAGCATGACTTAATCATTCTAAAACCCACAGTGTCTAGCAGATGAATATTCACAATTTCCTACTCCCCTCCTTGCTCCTTGCAGCAGACTCTCCTCGTCTCTTCATGCTTTTTTTTTTTTTCCAGTCTCCTATTTAAAATTAGCTTCTTCTCACCTTCTCTAAGCACCAAAACCAGCTTGACCAGCTCATGTAGAAGTTCCCACTGGTAAACCAGATGAAAGCAGGTAGAGGTGGGCTGCAAACATTGTTGCAGACAGGGAATCTTACTAACACCCTGCTCATTTTCATTGGAAGACTTAAATATACACAGACTACTTAATCAAGGAGCAACAGTAATAGGGAGTTTAAAGAAACAATAATGGTGAAAAGATACCCCAATGACAGGGTAGAAAAATGATCAAGAGTCTGCATTCAATACACAACAGCCTTGTCCACGTAGATCATCCTTGTAGTGTGGTGTAAAGACATTACTCAATAATAAATGTGCTTTGGGTTTTTTTCATTCTTGGTAGAGAGGGGTGGCTTCTGTGAGATGTTGCTAGAAGGTTCTCCTATGTCTAACAGAGCCAATGCCAGCCAGCTCCAAGATGGTCTCACTGCTGGCCAAGGCACTTCTGGCCATGGCTGAGCCCATCAGTAGTGTGGAAGTGTCCCTGGAGTAAAGATTTAAGGTGGGTGAAAGGTGTTGCACAACAGCATATAAAATGCTTCTATGTGAGAGAATATGAGCAAAAGTGCATATGTGAGAGAAATAGCTCTGCAGACACCAAGGCATGTAAAGGAGGGGAGAAGGTGCTCCAGGCACTGGAGCAGAGGTTCCCCTGCAGCCCATGGTGCAGCCTAAGGTGAGACAACTGTGTCTTTGCAGCCAAGGAGGCCACCAGGGAGCAGAGATCCACCTGCAGCCTGAGGAGGACCCCATGCCAGATTGAGTGGATGCCCGAGGGAGGCTGTGACCCTGTGGGAAGCCCATGCTGGATCAATCTCCTGGCAAGACCCATGAACCTGTGGAGGAGAGGAGCCCACACTGGACCACATTTGCTGTCAGGACTTGTGACCCCATGGGAGACACACGTTGTTCTTGAAGGACTGCATCTCATGGAAAGTACCCATGCTGGAGCAGTTTGTGAAGAACTGCAGACTATGGGAAGGACTCGGTTTGGGGAAGTTCATGGAGGACTGTCTCCTGTGGGAGGGACCACTTCCTGGTGCCGGGGAAGAGTGCGAGGACTCCTTCCCTTGAGGAGGAGAGCGCAACATGTGGTGGACTGACATTCATTCCCTGTCCCCCTGTGCTGCTGTCAGGGAGGAAGTAGAGAAAAATCTACTTTTTTTCTATTTTTTTATATTTTTAGAGAAAACTGCAGGGTGATCTCCTCCTGTCCTATGTCAACATATGAGCCTTTTGTTGTATTTTCTCTCCTTTGTCTAGCTTAGGAGGAGAGTCGTAGAGCTGCTGGAGTGGGCATCTGGCATCGAGTCAGGGTCAACCCACCACAAAGTGCCTCTCAGTCACATTTCTCATCATGGAATCATAGAATTGTTTCAGCTAGAAGAGAGCTTTAAGATCATCAGCTCCAGCTTTGTCCTAGCCCTATCAACCCCTAGAAACACTAGAACCATCAGCACTGTGTGAAATAATTTATTAGAGAAGGAATACAAATTGTCTTATTGGGATTGTAGCAATCAGAAGAGGTTCTGTCTTTTGGTATTGAGGAACCAGAAGAGAATATCTATATCAAGAGAGAGACTGTTTCTTTGTTTCAAGTAAAAAATCAGTTGTGGACAGGGAGGAATGGGCAGGATAGCAGTGAGAAAGCAACCGCTGCACTTTCAGCTGTCCAATATATTTTTTTTTTCCCAGTAATGAACAAAGCTACTTCATCCCTGTGGCTGGAACTTGGCAGCTCTTCTTTGAGTTCCTTAAAAAGAAACAAAATTGTTCTACCATCTGGGAGACTCACTTGTCCTTTCCTTTTGCTTGCACATATACTCTCTGTGTTACGTTACCATTGGAATATAGCAACATATACATACAAAGCTTTTCAGCTGAGATGCATAGAGATTCTTTTACTATTACCAGAATGAAGTCAGCTGTGCAGAAGAACTGCTCTGGCCCAAACACTTAATCACATTATTGATTCAGGGGAAGAAAAAATAGGAATGGCAGTAGAATTTTACATAGGCAGAATGTAGTGACCATAACTCAGTCTGGCACATGGCTACCATATGATGATTTGAGACCCTGATGCAGCAAAGTACTTAATTATGCACTTCGTTGAAAGCAGGCATATAGTCTCAATGACTGCTTATATTGTGAACATTAGTCTAGGGCTTGAATGTTTTATTAGTCTAGGACCTTACATCCTCCTTTCCATAAAAACATAGTAGGATCATGGGTAACTGGGAATGTGATTTTTTTATGTTGTGGGCAAATACAATTTTATTCTGCCTGCACTCCAAATTGGTGGGACATAAACTAGCTCTGATGAAGAAAGGTGACTCCCATTAATGTAATGCTGAATACAGTGAACTTCACAGTAGGATTTAGCTCCATGGACACATTACAGCTGTCATGGGATTGATGACCTGCTGCTCCACACAAGCCAAAGTTTGCAGTGAACTGCCCAAAACACAACCTTCTGACATAACCTGCTGTGGCTTTACATTCAGTTGGCAAGAAGAACCTTCCTCCAGTCTACAGTATTTGCTAGTATCGGGCTAGAGAATGGTCAGTGGCACCACCAATGTTTCTGTAACTCCTCATCAAAACTCACAGGGATTTTGGCTTTTCCTTTTGACTTCTGTCACGGTTTTGTGTGCAGCCGTTTCTGGTAATGGGGAAGGAGCAGTAAAAATGGCGTCTGTAAGAAGTTCCTTGAAACTATCCCCAGCTCTGAGCCAGACCCACTTCTGGGGCTAAGCCAGTTAAGTGCCTTCACGATAAGAAGCTGAAGGAGGAGGGTTCTGCCTGTTCCCTCTTGCTTCTTTTCTGGCTGCTGATAATGTAAGGAGTTAGAGGAGAGAGAAGTGACCATGCAGACCCCAGGGCCAGCAAGGCAAGAGGGGAGACCCACCCCCCCCCCAGTCTGGAACAGAGACTCCCCTGCATCCTGTGGAGAGGACTGGTGAAGCAGAGATTTGATTGCAGTTCATAAAAGACCCTGTGCCAGGGGCAGTGCCTAAGCCTAGAGGAGGCCGTGTCACATGTGAGGGACCCTGTATTGTCAGAAGCCGTAGCTGCTGGGAAGAACTCACACCAGAGAAGTTCATTAAGGACTGTGTCCCATTGGAGGGACCCCATATCAGAGCAGGGGAAGAATGCAAGGAGCTGTCCTCCTCTGAGAAGAGAGAAGCAGCAGAGCCCATCTATGAGAGACTGACCACATCCCCCATTTCCTGCCCCTCCAAGCCGTTGAAGGGACAGGAGGTAGAGATACTGGGAGCAGTGAGCTGAGCCTGGGAAGAAAGGAGGGATGGGGGAGTGAGATCTTAAGGTGCTGGTTGTATTTCTCTTATCATCCTGCTCTGGTTTTGCTTTTTATTTTGTTGTATTTCTTATTGGTAGTGGAATAAATTTTCTTACTTTCCTCTCTAAGTTAAGTACGGGAGTCTGTTTTGCCCAGAACCATAATTGGCAGTGAGCCCTGCCCTTGTCTTAATCTACAACATCCTTGGTTATTTTTTTTCCCTCCCATCTCGTAGTGCCCCCACCATCCTAAGTACAGTGAGAGTGGATGTAGGATAGTGAGCAAGAGACTGTCATGGTGTTTCATTTCTGGCTGGGCAAAACCACAACAGCATCAGCTTTCTATAATTGTGAAGAGATTCATAGGATACAGAATAAAGCAGGTTTTGCTGAGAAGAATATAAATTCCTTAAGGCGTACTCCATTGGTGCACAGACTGGCATGAGCTGCTTTTGAGGAGGGATGAATTTCACACAGAGTGAATATCATCCTTTTTTCCCCTGCATATTAAAGAGCCAAAGAAAGACCAAGAAAAACTGGTTTCATTCTCTTCTATCATAAAGGGGGCCATATTCTCAACTGGTCTATATTAGTACAGTTTCTTGAACTCTTTGGAGTGATACTGATTAGAACCATCTGACAATTCTGTCTGGGATGTCTTGCTATTTTTATAAAACTGTGTAAAATGGGTCTACTCAGCTCTCAGTAGCTATGAAAAGAAGCTATACTACAGGGTGCATTTTGGCAAGTGGAAGACAGAAAGAATGTGTATGGGGTGACATTTTTTACATGGAAGGTAGAAAACATGTGGAAAAAATTACAAAAAAATAACCATCTAAAAACTTCAGGGCTATGGTTTGGAAGCACTAGTAAATTTAGGTCTGGCATGGACAGCATTCATTTTTTTTTTTTTTTTAAAGTGAGTGTTTTGATTCAACAGTATTAATGAATCTCAGCCTTTTTTAACCAGATAAATGTAGATCATAAAAATCTCTGCTAGATGGCTCTTTCTAATGAACTATATAAGAAAAAAAAGTAAAAAAAAAAAGTCTTGGCAAGGCAAAGATATATATTAAGCACCTTTCATTGAAACATTGCAAATAGCTCTAATAAGGTGCTCCTGTACAAATCAATGAAAAATTTTGAGCTTCTCAAAAGAATTTGGGATTTACTTGTTAAAATTTTGAGGCCCACCATACCTGACAGGGATAGGAAGAGCTTTCCACTCCTTGAGCATGAAACAGAATTCCTGCTGCTGGCAAAACCAGTGGAAAAACATTATGTTTCCAAGGATTGGCAAAAAATAAAACATCAGGGCCCAATTTTGAGGTCTATTTCTGAATTTCTATTCAGTTTGTACACAGACAAAGCTGTCACTAAATATGATGTTTGCAAGTTCTGAGTAAAAATGCCAAGCACCAGGTCTCAAGATGTATTTCCCAATTAAATCCTTCAGATTTACAAAGCATTGTTGTTTCTTAGCAAATACATCTGTTTCTACTGGCAGAAATTGTTTTTCAAAAATAAGATAATAAAAGCAACGTTTACCAGATATAGCATACAATACCAAGCTTAAGTATTACGATGTTCATGTATCTTCCTGGGATTGACTCTTGCACTGATCTCAATGTGGACTCCCATTGTTTTTTTTCGGAAAGCCTTAAAGTTTATAAAAGCTACTTTTCAGTCTTTATACTTTCACCATATCAGTAGTCTCCAGACTGGAACTTCCTGGAATTTTATGTAAGCCCATCTCCCTTCCAATAAATGCCCTTAAAATTGGTTTTCTATGACTTTTAAATTTTTAAGTTAATTTCTTGTCTCTGTTTTTAATTCTGATTTCTTGGACTGTGATTTTAATTCTTTTGTGTCCAAGTATGTCTCTGAGCTTCCTTGGAGAAAAATAGTACTCAAAGAGGTTGAAATTGTTCTTATAGATCCCTGAGAAGCACTGGATCAATATGATCATAACATGCCACAGTGATTGTTGCAGTGACATTTTTTTCTCCTTCTGTGTCAAAAGAGCATTTAGTGACACTACACCCATAAAAATAATGACAGGTTTTATTTCTGTGATTTCTGCCTTTACAGTTGTTGCACTGAATGATATTCAATTTATGGATGGGAAAATAACAATATATTAGATACTATTCAACTTCTGTGTTATCCAAAGCAATTAACAATTCAGTTGTTTTGGAAAAACACAGCATGAAGCTACTTTGCACTCAGAACTATACTTCAGGTTTTTATTCGTCATATCATAGCATGATAGCAACATATTTTGACATCCCTTGAAAATGCCAACAGGTTAGATTAAAAGCTGAGACTAAAATAATCAAATAGATAAAAATAAGGTTTGTTTAAGAGAACTAATCCTACACTTTGAATAAGAACCCTAGTATTTCCCTTGGTGCCCAGTCCTACACAGGCACAAGGACTGTGATCCCAGAAAGGGTTATTACTTGTATAGTTAACTAGACTATGTGAAAGAACATGTTTTGTGAGAAAAGAAATTTGAAACTGGAGGAAAAGACATCTGGATCCCTTTTGAGTGTGTGAAGCATCACCCACGGTAGATGAAGACTGAGGACCAGTTAAGCAAATGGTACAAGCATAGGTATCTGGGCCCAGGTGGTATCCATCTGAAGATGTCTGAGTGTGTGGGCTGTTGTAATAATGAAGTTCACCTGTTATCTTTGAAAGGTCATGAAATTGTTGGAATTTGCTGACATGGAAAATGTCATGCTCACCTTTTGGAGGGACAGAAAGGATCTCTTCAGACCAGTTTCAGTTCCTGGGAAGATTATGGATTGTGTCCTCCTGGATGCCAATTCCAGCTCCATGAAGAACAAGAAGGTGTTTGGGAACTACCAGGACAGATTTTCCAGGAGCAAATCATGCCTGATTAAGAAGATTGCCTTCCATAAGGAGGTAAATGGACTGGAGAATGAAAGAAGAGGAGAGGGTATTTTTCCTCTTTAAGTTTACTGAAGTCTTTAACACGGTCCCCTACAACATCTGTGCAGCCAGAATTCAGAGATATGGATATGATAGCAGGTCTATGGGGCAAGAGGATCACTGGGCTCAAAGTGAGCAGTTCAGCAGTTTGAAATTCAGCTGAAGACTGATTATAACTGCCATTCTTCAGGGTTTAATACTGAGGTCACTACCTTTCAACATTTTCATTAATGTCTGAGTGGAGGATTGAAATTCATCGTCATCATCTTTACTGACATCAATGTGCTGTAAGTAATACACTACAGGGCATGGCTGCCATTCAGAATTCTCTATAAATGTACTAATGGAAATCTTATGAAGTTCTGTAAAGGAAAGGACAGGATTCTGCATGTGAAATAGGATATACTCATGTAAAAGGGGCTGAATGCTGACTGGGTAGAAAGCAACTTTGCAGAAAATATCCGTGTAGTCTAGATGGACAAATTGAACATAAGTCAAAATGTGTCCTTGCAGCAATGGACACATGCATACTGGACTGTATGAGCAAAAGAACAGCCATCAGATTGAGGGATTTTGCTCCTCTATTTGTCACTTTTAAGACCACATCTGGAGTAATGTGTCCAGTTTTGGACTGGACAAAGACAAGAAAGATACATTCAGTCAGTGAGACACAGTGAATTCTTTTAGCAATTGAGAGGCCAATTGGAGAGTGCAGTGGGTTCCTGGACCAGAGAAACAGCAAGGAGACCTATCAGGAACTGGCAGCTATGGCGAGGAGGTGGTCCTGCTGGGAGGTGGAGAGGAGGAAATTGCAGGGCATTTAAATAGTCCCCAGGGAATGTGAACAACCCTGAGCGACAGTTGTGGTTTTGTGCCCAGCCAGCAATGACACACCATGACAGCCTCTTGCTCAGTGCCCCTCATCCACCCCCACCCTTGTCAGGATAGCAGAGGCCCCAGAAAGATGGGAGGAAAAAAAAGATAAGCAAGGTTGTTGTGGATTGAGACAAGGGCAGGGCTCACTGCCAATTATGGTTCTGGGCAAAACAGACTTCTGTACTCAACTTAGAGAGGACAGTAAAGAAAATTTATTCTACTACCTACAAGAAATAGAAGAGAATAAAAAGCAAAAAGAGAGCAGAATGATGAGAAAATTACAATCAGCACTTTAAGATCTCTCTCCCCCATCCCTCCTTTCTTCCTGGGCCCAGCTCACTGCTCCCGATATCTCTACCTCCTCCACTCTCAATGGCTCAGGGGGGCAGGGAATGGGGGATGTAGTCAGTCTCTCACAGATGGGCTCTGCTGCTTCTCTCTTCTCAGAGGAGGACGGCTTCTTATATTCTTCCCCTGCTCTGATACAGGGTTGTCCCCCGCTCCTCCCCGGGACACAGTCCTTAATTAACTTCTCTGGTGTGGGTTGTTCCCAGCAGCTGTGGCTTCTGCTGATACAGGGTCCCTCACATGGGGCACAGTCCTTAATGAATATCTCTGGCATGGGTTCCTCTCCATGGTTGCAGTTTCTGCAGATACAGGGTCTGTTCCTCAGGACACAGCCTCTTCTGGGCATAATTTTAATGAACTTCTTTGATGTGGGTTCTTCCCCACAGTTACAACTTCTGTGAATACAGGGCCTCTTCTAGCTACAGTCTCTGCCCCTGATGCAGGGTCTTTAACAACTGAATCAAGCTCCTGATGCAGCATCTTTAACAAAATGCAAAAAAAATTCAGCTTCACCAGTTCTCTCCATAGAATGCAGGGAATCTCTGCTCCAGCACACATCCTCCTCTCTTCCTTCACTGACCTTGGAGTCCACATGGTTGCTTCTCTCACTCTTCCCACTCTTCCCACCACCAGCTTGAAAAGAAGAAGGGACAGAAGGAGAAAATGGGAAGAAACCTCCTCTTCTAGCTTCTTCTTAAAAAGTGATCATGGAGGTACCTAATTAGCCCCAGAAGTGGGTCTGGCTCGGAACTGGGGAGAATTTTGAGAAATTTTGTACAGGAGCCATCTTTACAGCCCCTTCCCCCTTAACAGAAATAGCTTCACGTGAAACCACAACAGTGACCCAGAGTGTGGCGACCAGGATGTGGCGTGTCAGTTTGTGTGGCAGTTCACAAGGGAGAATGGGCAGGGAAAAACCTGCTATCTCCACAGAGAGCCACAGTCCAGGGAAGTGCTACAGTTTCAAGCTGACAAGATGAGCATTCACCTGTGAGCTAAAGCCAGGGCTCAGAAAGAGGATGCACTGCAGAAGATCGATGCATCCACCCAGACAGAGCTGAGTAGCAAGGATACCTCAGTGCAGGTGGACTGCAGGTGGTGTTTAGGTACATTACCTGATAAGGTAAGTATATGTGATAAATGCCATGAAGTCCAAGAGCTGAAGCATCAGGTAAAAGAGCTGCAAGAAACTATTAGAAGAGCAGAGCTAGAGATTGACAGATGATTCCAAAACCAGGCACCAGACTCCACTGAAAATGAAATGTCTTGGACCTAGTAACACAAAAAAGCAGGGTTCCACTCCCTCCAGTGTTCCAATAAAAAGTAAATTTGAAGCATTAACAATGGAAGACATGGATGAGCAAGGTCTGTGTGGAAAACCTCAATAAACAATCTACCACCAACAGTTCCACTGGCAGCAGGCACCATAAAAAGAAGTGATGAATGTTTGTTGTGGGCGACTCATTGCAAAAAGGCACCAAGAGGCCTATCTGTTGATTGGACAAGGAGTTGCAAGAGAGATGTGTTGCCTACCGGGAGCCAAGATCTAAAATGTGGCTGAGATGTGCCCTGCTCCTCTTCCATGTGGGTATAAAGGATGTAATGAGTCATGACACCACAATCAGGAAGGGTTGTAAAACCTTGGGGAAGCAAGTGAAGAGTAGGGGGGCCCAAGTTATCTTTTTGCCCATCCTGCCCACCAGAGAAAAGGGCTCAGTCAATAAAAAAAAAATCATACAAGTTAAGTCCCGGGTTAGAGGCTGGTGCCAATGAAAAAGTTTTGGTTTTTATGACCATGAGACTTTCTTCAATGACTAACCCGATAGGGCAAGATGGAATACAACTATCTCACAGGGCACTGGTATCTTTGGGAACAAGCTGGCCAATTTAATTGAACTTCTTTGGGGAAGAAGCCTGGACTTCACGCTGGCTGACTTTGGCCTCTTCAAAGACCTATTTGGAGGTATCTCCTGGGGTAGGATTCTCGATGGTCGGAGTTCCCAAGAAAGCTATTTGATCTTCAAGCATCACTTCCTCCAAGCCCGAGATCAGTGTGTCCCCACATGTAGAAAATCAGGAAAAGGAGGCAAGAGGCCTACATGGATGAAGAAAGAACTACTGCAACTACTCAAGGAGAAAAAAGAAATCTATGTAAGGTGGAAAAATGGTCTGATTGCTTGGGGATAGTATAGAAACATCACCAGAGTATGCAGGGACGAAAACAGGAAGGACAAAGCCCTTTTGGAATTAAACCTGGCAAAGGAAGTAAAGGAAAACAAGAAGGGCTTTTTCAAGGGAGGTTCTTCTCCTCCTCTACTCTGCTTTTGTGGGGCCTCATCTGGAGTCCTATGTCCAGTTCTGGGCTCCCCAGCTCAAAAGGGACAGGGAACTGCTGAAGAGTCTAGTGCAGGACCACCAAGCTAATCAAGAGACTGGAGTATCTTCCTCATGAGGAAAGGCTGCAGGAGCTGGGACTGTTCAGCCTGGAAAACAGGAGACCGAGGGGGAACCTCATTAATACTGACAAGTATTTAAAAGATGTATGTCAAGAGGATGGAGCAGCACCTTTTTTTTTTTTTTTTTTTTAATAGTGTCCAGTGATAGGACTAGGGATATTGGACAAAAGCTGGAACACATAAAGTTCTAATTAAACTTAAAGAAAGCTACTTTACTGTAATGGGTGACAGAGTCCTGGCACAGGCTGCGCAGGGAGGATGTGGAGTCTCTTTCTCCAGAGATTTTCAAATGCTGCATGGATGTGTTTCTGTGTGACCTAATCTAGGTGAACCTGCTTGAGCAGAGGGGTTGGACTAGATGATCTTTACAGGTCTCTTCCAACCCTACTATTCTGTGATTCTGTGATACTATGATACTGACATACAGAAGAAAATCTGCTGGAGACCCACTAGAATGCTTGAGGCCCGGAGCACATGCTGTTTGACATGTTTTGCCTCAGAAAAGACAACTGACCAGTGCCCTTCACTACCTAACAAGTGATTGCTTATAGAAGAAAATGAAGGTAGACTCTGGTCAGAGGTTCACAGTGAAAGGAAGAGAACCAGTGGACATAAGTAGCAGCAAGGGGAATGACAGGAGTGTAAATGCACTAATATGCCTTAACAGCCCTGACTGGCTTTACTGAGGCCTTCATCCACAAAACCTGCTTAAGGACTTCATTTAAAGACAGGTCTGCCCTCTCAGTCTTTGCTTGAGCTACATTGTAGGTACAGTATTGTCTCCTGCCGTTCCTTTTTATTTACTGTATCTCCAGGATGGCCTTCAGACCTACACTGTAGGTATATTTGTATCCTGTCTTGTATTCTATTGATCCCAGATGGACCATGGAAGAACCTCACTATCTTGTGTTGTCTGAAACTGACAATTGACTATTCCTGCTCTGCCCATCCTGCTGGTTTGCCTTTCCTTTGGGAGCAACCCTACTGTTGCTGCTCCTAGACAGGTAGCTGCAACTAGATAGAAAGGAAAAAATCTTCCCAATGAGGGTAGTGGGATGGTGGAACAGGTTGCCAAAGCAGCTTGTTGACTCTCTGTCCTTGGAGCTCAACTGGAAAAAGCCCTGAACAACCTGGGGCTGTTTAGACCTGATGCTGCCTTGAGTGGAAGTTTGGATTAGTTGATGTCCAGAGATCCTTTGTTGCCATAGTTGTTCTCTGGCTGCACGGTTCTAAGAGGAGGAAAAGTTTGTCAACAGAAGGACAAAGAGGTATCCTTTAATTTAGCACCATTGCTCATGTTCTTTATAATTAGCTCAGATTACAAAATATAGATCAAGATCAAAGAAAAGTATTTCATGGGCTAGAAGCTCTGGGTATTACAGGTCAGTGTTGTCACACAGGAAGGCAGAATTTCTGTGTGGCAATGAAAAGGGAAATGGTAAAGTTAGTTTGGTGTATATGCACACAGCCAAACACACACAAAAAATAGACTGGAAAGGAATACAGTAACATCACTGTGAATCATAGTAAAAGGTCAGGTAATCATTTCATTATAAGTTTTAAAAGTTCTGTGGGGAACAGTCCTGCACTGACAGGGACAGAGAAGATGACCCAATAGCCAGTGGGTCTTTTCCAGTTTTAATTTCTGCTGTTCTATGACTTCTATTCGATCTTGTGCTTCATAGTAAAAAATCCTTGTTTCCTCTTATATTTATGCTCTTTTCTCTCTTTGTTCCAGTAAAGAGGAAAAACAGGCAAAAAAAAAAAAAAGAAAAAAAGAAATGAGTAAGTGTTGGTATTAAAAAATGATGCCAGTAAAATTAAAGCAAGATCCCACTCTGAGTGTTGAGGATAACCCTGAGATGCAGGTGGAGATTCTGGATTTGCTGGAAAGCCAAAAGAAAGACTCAGAGACTGGGCAGATAGCTGGAAAAGTCTGTTAGTGCAGCTGTGAGAAGACAGAGCCTGTAAAGGACAAACAGCTGTTTCAGTCAGACAGGAAAGCCTTTGAAAAAAAAGAAAAGGGTGAGAGAGGAGGAAAAGAAGTTTGATCATAGCTGGGTAAAAGGCCAGAGAAAGAGCTTTCTATTACAAGATCAGAATCTAGTGTAATATTGTAATATCTCTGTAGGATAGAAAAGGAAAAGTCAGCAGCAGTCTGCTTGGTAAGTTTAAAGATGTGAAGGAAGACACTGCTTTTTATCTACTTTATCATCAAGATTGCCATCAAATATCCTGTCATATAATGACTGAATGGTCCAATAAGCACAGGAAATATCAAAATTTAGCCTGCAACTAAATGCCTTTTCAGTTGCCTGGGCCAACTGTTCAGCGAGCAACTAATTTTATAGGGAGTGTACTGTTTCTTACTAGGCTAATAATACAAGGAGTTCATCTGTAAGTCTAGACAAAGTTTTCTGGAGAAGACATTTTTTTGTGAGTCTTTTGAGATTGAGAATGTTCTTCTTGAGTAGACTCCACATGTCAGCTGTAAAAGCCAGTGTGAGTAGTGGTTGTAACTTCTCAGGACCTGGCATTTGAAAATGATGTAAAATGGGTCAAGCCAGCTTGAAAGAGTGTTTTAGCTTTTATTTTTATTTCCCCACTGGGAAATGAATGTTAAATATGATCCTCAGATGAATTAGCTGTTCTCTTCCATGTTGCCTTTGTTCTACCATGGATACTTTTAATCCTAATGGATTCAGTAAGAATACAGTTCCTCATTTTGTCTTCAGGAGCTGATGCTGTTTGTAACTATGATGTGGAGACTTCAGTAGCATTTTTTTTTAAGTTGTAGATGCCAAAAAAGGTGTGATTTCTTTTTCTTTTAATAGAAGGATTTTTCTTCTCACAGGAGAATGAGTAAATTTCCCTACACAGAAATTAGAAATTACAGTTTAATGTGGGATAGGTTTTCCCTTTCTTCCCTCACTGGTCTTGTGATTTATTAAGTGTTTTTGGGTACTGAACTGGACTTTGAATTTCAAAAGTTTCAGAATTACTTAAAGTCTCAACTCCCATTGACTTTTGGTGGGAGCTCCCTCTATTTCCATCCTTCTCTCTGTTCTCTCCTTTGTAAAGCAAAGCCTTTAGTTTTGTCCCAAGTGAGTGCTCATATTTCCCCAACAGCCTAGAGGTATTGCTTTGCCTTTGGAAATTATTGTGTAATGCGTGGAGCTTAGTGTAAAGTCTCATGGTTTTGGTTTTAGAAGAGAGTAGTTTTATTTTTTTCCTGGTTCAGAGAGCCTGGAAGAGGGTTAAGGATGAATGTTAGGGAAAGTACACATAGCTTTTCAGGCTATGTAAACATTTTTTGAGCTTGCTCCCAAAATGATCCTTTTCAGGCACCTTGTTACATACAGGAGTACTTACACGGGGGTAGGAAGCATTTGAAACTCTAGAATCCTTCTAAAGAGAGTCCTCCCTCCTCTAGGCCGCACTATCCATGATGGGACCTGAAATGTCCATGGATATTGGTGTGGGATCACGTACCCCTTGTGTCATTTTGCTGTCAGGATTTGGCATGGTTCAGTGTACGGACCAACTTTATTGGACCAAAGCAATAGATAGTTATGGGAATGAAACTCATTCTTCACAGAAGTAGTGGGTGACTTTGGCATGTTTAGTGTTGGTTGAGACCTCCTAAGCTGCCTTGTTGCTGGTGGCATTGCTACAGAAGAACCATTAGGTTTTAAATCACCCAAAGAAACACTGTCAAAGGCTAAAAGGGATTTTAATATTAATTCATTAAAAATATGACTTAATGAAGTTTGATGGCAAAGTTCACTCTCGCTTACTACAAGGAGAAAACATACAAAGGAGAATTTGAGTTCAGGTTGGTTTAGAATGATTTGTACAGAGGCTAGAGGAAGAAAGGGTAAAGCAGACCTTCCTGTTGAATCACAAAGTTCAGAATGGACACCTTTGCCTTCTGTACTCCTTCTCAGAGAGGAGCCTAGGTGCAGCTGGATCCAAATCTGGTCTCAGGCTTAGTCCATGGTTTATGTTTAATGGAATTAGTAGAGAGGGCAAAGGCAAATCTTTCATTGAATCTTATATGATCTTGTGATAGCAGCAATTTATTACTTTTTAACACTGTAATGATGAGTCATAAAATTAAATTATATGATTTTACCAATTCTTATTCATCATCAGAACGATTGGATAGTATTTGGCATAATTAACAGTGACTTAGTTAATGATTTAAAAATAATAGTTTGTAAAAGACTTATAATGAAGCTTCTAAGCCAAATCACACAAACACATGCACAGAAGAATAGAGACCAACCTAGATTTTTTTCTTTTGGCAAACTGTAATTAATTAGTGGTACTAAACGATCTTTAAATCTTGAATCCCGAATCTTTAATCCCGAACCCTTAATCTTCAAACCACACAAAACCCAGTTGTAGGGAATTATTCACTCATCAGCATTCATTGCAAACTCTGCTCTGAGAGACATCTCAGCTCAGGGAGAGAATTAGAGGCCCAGGCTGCTGTGATTCCAGAGAGCAAAAAGAGTCTCACTTAGGACTGCTATTTATAGAATTGTAAGATGATTGACCTTGGTTTGAAATTTTTCATTTTTGTGAGTGTTTGTCAGTTAACTCTTAGATGTGCCAAAATGTGCCATGAGCCAGGCAGCTGATGGGTGGTAATTTTCCCAGACAGAAGGAGTTCACATAAAATTAGGGAGCACCTCATTATGCTAGACTACAATTTCCAGGAATAAGTTGAAAATTAGCAAACTAAAATTAGTAAAGCATCTGGAGCTCACACTTAAAATATTGGAAAACCTTCAGCAAAACTTGATTCTGATGATAAACTCTGGCAAATGTGGTATTCTGAAACTAGACATGTTTTCTGTACATTATTCTCATAATGTACAACTTATACAGTATTTGTCATTGTAGGCATTGTATCTTCATGTATTGAGGAGATTCCATTTATACAGATTTACTTTAAGATTCTAAGTAGGTGAACTTTAAAAATTTTACAGAAAATCCGGAAAAATCCCAAAGTCATATCTATGTCCAAGGGTAACAGTTTACAATCGCGTTCTTTTATAGAGTAATTTTTGTATGTTTTTGTTGCTGTTGTTGCCTTTCTGGCATAGTGGTAGGGACAGTACTGTACTAAATTATGGAAGAGTGAAATTGATGGTATGAAATGCAAAGATACTTGCCATATGTGTGGTTAAAGAAGAAAAATATTTGTCAAAACACCCATTCTTAGACTTATAGATTTAGTTATGCAAAACTACGTAGTGGACTTCAAAAATAGGACTCCTGTTCATTTGCTGATGGGATTACTTTTATATCAATGTCAATGAGACAAAGCTAAGTAACTGTAGATAAAACTAGTGCATTAGGGTGTACCTAAGAATATTCTGTCCTTCAGTTTGTGCTGGAAGAAAGCAGTTCATTCTAGTCCTGAGTGCAAACTACCTGAATTCTGTACTTCCAGAAGTAGAGCTTTTGAAAACTGGATCTGAAATAAGGAAGAACAGATTAATTCTCCAAATAGAAATCAAAGAGAAGGTTGTACATAGTCTACTTTTATTGAAGAAGATGTTTCTGCTAACACAATCAAATTAGTCTCAGCATTTATCAGTGATGTGATAGGACTGTTTGAAATGGTAATCATTGTGTTACTTTCTGTGCTTGGATTTTTGACCCATGAATGCCAGTAAATTTTCCATCTGTTTGGAAACTATTAACCGCATTTCTCTCTCTTTAGCTAGTAAGACACCACCCTATGATTTATTGTAGATGAAAAGTAGAAGAGTCAGAGACTTTAGGGATGTAAACTCTCTGGAACAATCTGACTCAGTGCAATTGTTATTAGGGTAATTTGGGGTCAGTAGTCTGGCTAGGGAAGAGATGTATTTTTTGTCTTACCTCTCAACCTGTATTATTCTAATAATTGTAAACTTTCTTGTTATTAAAGACTGTTTATAGATATTATTCAAAATGATAGTTTTCACTAATCATCACTCAGGCACCATAAAGCCAAATCATCTTTAAATATTCATGTCATGGAACTAAACTCCAGAACTTTTTCTGTTACAAGATCCAGAAAGTGAAAATTTGTGTATTTGTCTGCAGTTTTGCTCGGTTTTCATCACAGACTACTGAGTGTGTTTGAAAAGGGATTTGACTAGTAGTTGCAAATGCACCCACAAAACTGTATGAATCAAAGCAAAATTCATGTGGTATTGTAATTATTTGCTGCTGTATATGTCCACAATGGCTCTGTGTACTAACGTCTTTTGAAATATCTTTGTCTGAGTAACTTGGGAAACAGACAAATGAAATTTTGTCTGAGTCCTGTGTCTAGCCACTTTTATGGTCTCTAATTATGCCTGTGTTTGGTGAATACATTTGAAATAATCCTGATACAAGTCCAGGATTGAACCAGGGGAAAGCTTATGGTGTAAACTTATAATAAATGATGAATAAAGCAATGGGAAATCCCAAAGACTGGGGCTTTCCTACTTTACACCATATCATTCCTTGTGCTGTCTTTTTAGTGTTTGTAAAGGATTTTACTCCTGTCTTGCTTCAGAAGGAAGGATAGAAATGTTTTTATATATTCTTGCCAAGAAAGTATTTTGGTAATTAAGAGGCCACATTTTGGTGTGCTAAAAGTCCTATAAGGTGTAGAATACAGTGAATGCTGAATTAAGCCTCATATTTGGTTGATGATTTTCTCACTTTAAAAATGTTAATAATCTAAATATTTCCTAACCAAGGACACAGAATTTTGATTTCTTAATGGAGCCCATAGCTTGAAAGCCCCCAAGACTAACACTTCAGGAGATGATCTGTATATTTTCAAGAAAGAAGATATGCTGATCTCCTAGATCAGTGATTTTTGGGATATCAGCAAGTTTTTGTCTCTATGAACTAAAGAAGTTGTGCTTACACACCATGCCTCCAATTTTCAACAGATCTGCTATGCTATCATTGAGGTAAAAGTTATCCTTTGCTTGCAGCAAACATACTTGTCATTAATGACATCCAGTACATCAAAATTATCAGATTAGGGATGTTTCTTTTGGAATGAGGAGTAAACAGAGAGATTTTGTCGGGCTCCAAAGTTAGGTTAAAATTTGCAAACATATAATTATAAAGGACACACCAAAGTTGAACTTTAACTTAGTATGACCTTCTAAATATTTATAGTGAAGTCATGGAGTGTAAGTATGCCAGCTACACTGTAATGCTCACTATTTATAGCCAAGTTGTTAATCCTAGCTTGACTCAGGTAATAAAGTTCCATTTATCTCATTAAATTCATTAACAATAGAGATTATTTTCCAATTCATTCTGACAATAAATGCAGCTCAGTATTCCTCAGGTAAGTGAAGAGATTCCCTTTTCAAACATCCTGATGTATTAGAATGAAAGAGAGTATATTGTCCTTGAGATTAACTTTCCATTTTTGCATTTTTTTCTAGTGCAAGACTTGGTAGAAGTGTTACCAATGTGGAAAATATAAGTCATTAAGGAAGATGTGCCATTATTAACTTTGGAAGCTACTTTAATTGGCCATGATGTTGTGTTCATAGAGGAATTATACAGGAGAAAGCAAAACTCCAAACTCAAAGTGTCATTATGTTCTAAAAAAAAAAAAAAACCAGAAAAATAAGAAAAGAAAAAAGAGTTAATTTCAGAATATAGCATCTATCTTTTTTAATTTTGTCTTAGACTTCTAAGTTTTGTGCCTCAATTATCGTTGCCTGGGCAAAGTGTCACAACTATGGGAATAACTAAGCATTTGATTTTAATGCAAATGCAGACAACAAACAGAAGGAACTGCAATGAACAGAAGGATCTGAAACAAACAGTGCAGAAAGACTGACGGAAGATTGATGAAGGAAAAGTTTAGCAACGTCGTCATTTAGAACGGTTAAAAGCGTGCTCTAAAATACTTATTTTCACAAATGCCTAACATGATCAAAGAGTTTCACTATGAAGACCTGGGAAGTACTAATGAGATAACTTTAAGACTTCACAGGGATTCTGTTTTGCGAGGAAGAAGTATGTATTTGAAGACAGCTTTTAAAGACTTTTTTAATAATGGCTAAGATCAGTAAGCAATTTAAACAGCAGTCAGAACCTTTGGATGCAGAATATCAAGTAAAATCACTTCCTTTTGGGGAGAAACACAAGAAAGAGAATTAGTGGAATAGGGAAATGTCCTGAAACACTTTTTCTAGAATTCTGTAAATAGTTTTATCTATGGGATACTTTTAAGAACGACACATTTTCTGATGTTAAGGTTACATTTAGTTACATGAGTTCCAAGTATACCTGAGCAGAGTGTCCATATGGCTCTATATATGGCTCCATATGGCTCCAGAGTGTCTATAAGGAATGGATCTTCATGGGCAAATTCATTTTTTTGCTGTGGTATTGGGGCCCTTTGCCTGTAGGTTCTGGCCAAGGCGCAAAAGCGAGTATTGAACTCTTCCCTGAGACTGTTTCAGATCCTAAAGAGTATGGGCAGATTCCCTGCCTAACATTTTCCAAAGATCACCCATTGCAGGCCTTGCGGACTTTATAGAACAAATTCTTCTCATGTGTGTACTAAGGAGATGATTTTGCTACAGTTTCCTGAGTTGTACATGGAAGAAAGAGAGGAGATCAATGGTATAGACTGGATGACTTCCTGAGTTCTCTTTCAGATCTATTTTTCCTATGATTCCAGTGTCACAAAAACATGGGTGGGAAGCATCAAAGGCAGAAGAGGTGCAACAAGTTCTGTTCTTCATAGAGAATTTCTATGGGCTTTGAAAAACATTTAGGTACACATTAGTGGAGGCTTTATATTGGCAATGCTGCAAGGATTCTTTGTTGCAGAAAACTAAGAGCTACTGGGAGTTCTGGCAGGAAAAATGAATAAGCATCACAGATTCAGATTCTGCAAAGTGATACAAATATGCATGAATATTGATAGTTCAGCAGAGCAGAGCTGAAAGCGATAAACATATTTGCTTTCTACAGATGTGATTCTGTCAGGTAGAGAGGATATTGAAACCAAGTATCCGACACTGCTAGCTCCCAAAGCTACATTGGCATAACAATTAACAGATTAGTGCAGAATAATAAAGAAGAGAATGAAATCACATAGAGGAACCTTGAAATGACCTCTAAAAAAAGCATTGCTTTTGCTCTGAAACTATACCTTACTCCAGCAGTTCATTTCAACTCTATGATATTTTGCTCTAGGCTTCTTTACACAGGACATTTACTTACGGCTATTGTGTGATTACATTCTCTTAGTTTTCTCTACATTTGCATTTGTTTCTTGCTCTCCCCAGCAGCTATGGCTTGTTAGGTTCTTTGGGCAAGACCATATTTGTGGTCAGTAGCTTCTCTTTTCTGGTCTTTTCTCTTGTGAGCTTCTACTATTAAGGCAACCCCCCCCCCCCCCCCCCAAATTAATATGAAGTCTGTTGCTTTATGTGTCAACTGTAAATAGACTTACTCTACAAAACCTCTAGGACGGAAGAAGTGTTATAATCAGTGGGCTTTTAATTGACTATATTATTTTTAGATTCCAGAAACTCCAGGTTGATTATCAAGTTCAAGAACATCGTCACAGTACCAAACTTCTTGTGGATTATTGACCTACTTTTCTGTCTTCAGAAGTAATTAGAAAAACTAGAGGTACAAAGCAACAGAGCTTTTCAATGGGAGTCAAGTGCCTAAAACACCTGAGTAATTTGTTTACATTGGTAAAGTATGTGATGAAAGATGGGCAGAACATACAAAAATAAGGTATTAATTTGAGACAAAACTTTGAGTTGAAAGAGTTCAAATTGAATAAATCTGAAACTGAAACCAAAGTAAATTTTACAGTTTACTCAATCTCTTCAGAAAGGATGAAATGCAGAAACTCAACTCTCTCACACATGAAAACTCCATAACAGGACTTTACTGTTTGAACCCTAATCCACCACAGAAAAATGATGTAAAATGATTAAATGATGCAATGTAGTGTAGGTGTTGCCCAAATTTTGCACATTAGGATCAGCAGACTTAGTTTAGTCACAGAAGGGTCTGTGTCTTGGGGTAAAGGTCAGTCCCACACGTTCCCTGTGGTTGAGGATGCATGTATGCAACGCTTCCTGGCTTTTAGCAGTCTGTGCCATGAACATTTGTGAAATCTTTAAATTGCAAGTTTTAGTCTTTTTTTTTTTTTTATAAAGTAAATTATGCCTTATAGTCTTTTTTAAAAAGAGAAAACTATTGCCTGTTGTCTACTCGTCATAGGTTTGTGTGAAATCAGTTCTTGTAATAAAGAGAAGGAGCTGTTATGGTGGCTCCTGTAAGAAGTTGCTCGAAACTTTCCCCAGCTCAAACCTCTGGATCTGAGCCATTTGGGCACCTCTACAATCACTTTCTAAGAAGAAACTGGAAGAGGAGGGTCATTCTTTCTGAGTGGTGGTCAAGGAGTTGGAGGAGAGAGTAGTAACCATACAGACCTCAGGGGCAGTGAGAGAAGGGATAAGGTGTGCTGGAACATACTGGTGAGATGCAGCTGCATCACACTCTA